>NC_061122.1:125723180-126323180 GCF_002878395.1 Capsicum annuum | reverse complement strand
TGTAAACAACATTGTAAAATAATTAGACATCATGGTTCAATTCTAATTTAATCATTATAGGGTGTAGTTGTAAGTTCACATGAATATATATTTATACTTAATTCTATAAAAAATTGATCACCCAACATGGATTAGAATTCAATTAATCATTCCCAATATGAACAAAACAAAGCCAATATGAAACTCTTAAAGAAATCCATAAACTTTAAGTTGGAAAAGAGATTCTTGGGCTTCATGGACGGAAAGAGTCCATGAATGAACACTATGCATATCTTGATTTGTAAATACACGAAGATTAAAGGTGGAAATTCTTGAACTTAAATCTTCTATGAAAAATCGTAATGTGTTCTTGAGAGGATTTTAAGAGAATAGAGTATATTTTGGTGTAATTGAGTCTCAAATACGTGTTTTTGAGCTTATATAAGGTAGGGAAATTGAAACTTTTAACCCTAGGACATTACTTTAATTCTTGTGAAAATTTATCAATTTTCATCCTTAGTAAGATGCTCCACTATCGGGCTAAGTCACTAGAACTGGACAAATGGGAATCTGCATAGTGGCGCGATGCAGAGCTATCACGTTTCCTCCTTCTTTGCGACCTGGAAGTTTGGTGTGACATGCCACTATTGTAGAGAAACTTAGGAAATTTAAAATTACCATTTAAGTTGGTATTACAACGCACTGATGGTTTAGGTGATACACTGTCTCACTAAAAAAGCCCTAACTCTTCGTTCGGGTATCGGATTTAGGCAAATTTGGTTTCGATGGACAGCTGATGGAATTTCCCACGTGAAAAAATGTGAAAATATTGAAAATACCACATCGATAAAAGTGGATTCATATTTCAAATAAATCTTATAACATTCTTGGGAAAAATTTTCAAGATAGGAAAAGAACAGGTATATATCATAATCCAAGATATGTCCATGTCACCAATCGACAAGGCAGTCCTGCACTCCTTAACCACTCTACCTGATAACCCTGACATAAACTTACTCATTCTGGATCTGCTATCTGCTACTACATGGGGAGCGTACCGGGCTAACTGAATGAACTTGTGGGAGTATTCTTTTATTCTCATTGTACCTTGTCTGAGATTGATGAACTCAACACTTTAGCCTCCTTCGGCTCTATGGGAAATTACCTATCTAAGAAAGATGTAGCAAACTCTTCCTACTCTATGGGCTCTATATCTATTACCCTATCTACCTTTCACTATTTATACTATGTATAGGCTACATCTTATAGATAATAGGTGGCTAACTCTATGCTCTCACTGGAAGTCACTCCCATGTTGTCAGTGCCTTTTTGAACCTGATTGAGGAACTCATATGGATTCTCTTAAGACTTGGAGCTTTTGAATAGAGGAGGATTCATTTGGGTAAAGTCCCGAATCATAACTGCAGTAGAATTTGCCACTGGGCTGGTTCAAACAGCAGTTAGCCATTCATTCGGCGCTGCGACTGAACTGGCTAGAGTAGTGAATGTAGTCCTGAATTCTGAATGGGAGACATGCTCATACAGAGGATCTAGCAAGACGGGCTAAAGTATTGACTGATTTCCATTTCTCTCTTTGCTAGCCTTTTTGGGAGGCATGATCTATAAATGAAGAGAAGAAGCAGGTTAGACTGAGAGTTTAACTTTGAGCCTAATTTGACTCGTACGACATGAATACTGAAAGAAGGGAAACTGTTCCTAAAACATCTCATAGCCTCCTGCACATAAGTGTCTTGCACAACACATGCATGTACAAGACTCTACTAGATATGATTTTTCAGACTTCCTAGGATACTGTTGAACCTTAGGCTCTGATACCAAGTTTATAATGCCCCAAATATGGTACCCGTAATTCTATATGGTGCGCATGACTTCGAAGTACCACAAGCTAACCCATGACTCATATCTATAAACTTAGCAGTGAATAATAGTAATAATATCGTAAATACGAAAACATGAACTGAAAGGCCATAAGGTTCAATACTAGTACATAACTAAAAAATATGGGATAACAATACCAAAACAGCTGAGATAATTATCCGAACATACTGTAGCTTGAAAGCTTCTAAACTACTTGAATAAGGAGTTGATGGGACATGTCCCCAACTAACTCCAACTATTGAAATAAACTAAAAATTGAAATAGTAAAGTGATCATCATATCCTCAAAGGATGAGGACTCACTGGTAACTCTGATTGCTAAATTGGGATGCTACTAGTTATCTAGAGTTCGTGCTTCTAAACCTATGAAATAAGACACCATAGTACAAATATGTCTGTTCTTTGAATATACTGGTATGCAAGTAAGATAGGCTGAATGCAAATGATTCATATGTATGAACAATACTAACTGATAGGCTAAAATGAATGTGAGAATGCATGTATGACTAAATAACTATAACTGAGATCCTAATAGGACTGAATAATGAATCTACTGATATTGAACCCTGAGTCGTTGATTAGTGAGAAAGACTAATACTGTATTACTGAATACTGAGCGACTAATACTATATTACTGATATATGAATAACTATTTATAATAGTTTTGATAATGAAGAACTGGTCTGGTTAACTGTATCTGACAATCCTGAAGCTAAATACTGATAACATGAGTTCTGAGAACTGATATAACTGATAACATATGTTACTGTACCTGACAGTCTTGAATCTGATGGAACTATCAGAGTTCCGCATTGTATCTGCATTTGAATGTATCTAACAGTCCTAAAATCTGAAGAACTATTTGAGTTTTTTTACTAAGACTAAGACTGAGACTGAGACTGTGGGAGGTAATAATCTAACTGATATGCCCCGAAACTAAATAGGTGGGTTCCAACCTGTAACTCTAGTTAGAAGGGTGTCAATAATGTGCCATAGATAAAGACCTGATGTGAGTATACCCTCGCTGACAGGGAGCTCTTCCATTAACCCCTCGTAGTAGGTAACCCAAATGAGATGTATACATATATCCCTAAACACTTAGGGTGCATCTCAACCTACACTGGCTACATAGTTCTGGAACATAAAAATTGTTTCTAAGGTTCACACCCTCTACTGAATAATAGGTGAGTTGCCATCCTTGGGATCACTCGATGCTGAATCTGACTTCTAACTAAATAGACACTAAACCGATTAACTAAAGTTAACTAATTTAACCAAACTAAACTTATTAACTAATGGAATCATCTAGCAGAGCTAAAACTGAATATACTTAGTTACATTGATCGACGGAATGCTACTAAGATCTGACGACTGACTGAGAGTACTGAAGTTACTAAGACTTACTGGGAATACTAAGATTATGGAGGTTACCGAACTACTGATATTACAAAGATTTCTGAGATTTCTTGAGTCACATGAGTGACTGAGTTCTATGTATCGTGACTTATCTGAGAGTTTTGTGGAAACATGACATGGCTCTAGGCACACAACATATATAGGGTATGGAAATTGACACTTCAAACCCTAGGAAACTTATTTTAATTCTTCTAAAAATTTCCCTATTTTCATCCTTGGCACGACGTGCAACTATTACGCCAGTCATTGAAACCGGACAATTGAGAATCTGCATGGTTGCGCGACGCCAAGCTATCACGTTGCCACCTTGTTTGAGACCTGGAAGTTTGGTGCGATGAACTACTATCGCAGAGCAACACTGGAAATTGACAATTGTCATTTAAGCTGGCTTCGCGATGCACTGATGGCTCAGGTGATACACTGTCTCGCTAAAAAGGCTCTAACTCTTCGCCCGGGTGTTGGATTTGGGCAAATTTGGTTTTGATGGAAAGCTTATGGAATTTTCCACATGAAAAAAAGTGAAAATCTTGAAAATACCACACCTATTAAAGTGGATTCATATTTCAATGAAAGCTTATAACATTCTTGAGGAAAATTTTCAAGTTAGGAAAAGAACGGGTATTGTATACACCCAAAAGAACATACAGGAAAATAACTCATCATGACATCCCATACCACCGGATAGTGCATCAATAGATCAATCATCAACTTATCAAGATACATATATATAACCAACTCACAATTGCCTATGGTTTCTTTATTTCTAATCTATCACCCATTTGACAAGATCCATAAACATCCTCGATAATCATAATTGAAATTATATATAGAAATATAATCATAACCATAGTCACCAGGTAATTTAGATATCTATGATGTGAATAATATATATATATATTGTATTAACTTACCAAGATTCATCATTAAGCTACTAGTTTTCTAGTCATCACATGGGCACCAATCATAAGCTTAACTGGTTACTTAATATCCTTCGTCAAGTAATATCAAGTATTTATTATTCACAAAGTAGACAATACATACGTCTTCTAAAGAAGAAAAAAGTAAACAATAGACACCATTTAGCTAGACTTCATCACTAGTTCTCATAGGTGAACTAGTCCTCACATAGGTAGGAAACTACATATTATCAATACTCTTATATTATATTTAATCGACACCCTTTAACAGTTACTACCAGAAGTCTACAAGTAAACATTTAGGCCACCAACAACTTTACATACTAGGGATCAATATCAGTAGTCAACAACAACGATAAGCCGATAATCATTAGAAACCGTTTACAACCAAGATTTTAAGTTACCCCAAATTTTGACTCAACAAGGTCAACCAACTAGTATTCTAAGCTTATATTCCTCAAGTAATACCTCTACTTTATATAATTACTAGTTATCACATAATCCATTTTACATATAGCTATTTATGCAACTAGGTGATTAATTAATTTTACAAATGGTTACACTTATCAACTTGTTTTAAGTCAATATTCAGCATATTCTTCTTTTACTCAAATAATTAGAATTAGCAATAGCCACTCCACTTAAACAAATGATTAACGGTAGTGAATTATAGACTACTTCCCAAGAAAAAATCATATCCTTTGTGCATATACGAGCATAATCTTACAAGGGAATAGCCACATATATATATTTTTATCCTTATCTATACCCACTATAAAAAGCATCACCATCAGATCCACATATATCCTCTGGATTCTTCGAGTAACATCGTAATATCAATACCGCTTTAAATTCATTGAGCATCATCATAACATCATTACCTCTTCTAGATTCACTAGGCATCATAATTCCATTAATATATCCTCTAGCATTATCAAGCTCTAACATAACATCACTATATCCTCCAGCCTTGCCAAAAATGGACATAGCATCAATAAATCCTCCAAGAAACAATATAGACATATATGTATATACCTAATTTAATATAAAATACAAGTCCCACAACAATAGAGTGTAAGAAAATAAGGGAAGGCTTAACATAGTACCTCATTGACTATCATCAATATTTTATAATGGTAAGTGCATGAACATGCATATTCATATCGAATGAACACATAATACATTATTGGTTTGACATGATTATAAGAATGGTCAATCACAATACATGGTCATACTTTCTAGGACTTCCCTTATTAGGAACAAGTAACAATACTAGAAAAAAGAGGTTTCCTTGACACAAACATAAGTTTAGTCATTTGTATTGGGAACAATATGAGATATGGAATAATTCAAGATTCATAAAATAAACTAGTCAAAGCTAAGTAATTGCATGGCCATAGGTCCAATTTACAAGACCTTCTAATGCTAACCATGTAAAGTAATTAGATATTTAAGAAAATATTTAAATTGGCCTTGCCCAGGCCTCGAGAAGTATGATCGTGCATACATGCTAGGATGCAGTTGTGGCTTATGCATTTGAACTTACCCTCTATAATTGTAGTATCTCTCTCTATGACAGGTAATAACTGATGTTTTGAATTTAGTTATGAGTTTCAGCTAATTCCTCAAGATGTATCCAAAGTCTAATATGAGAAAATGAGATATGCAACCATATAAATTTTGATGTTCTAGATGCATTGGAAATGTTGGATTTCACATCTAAGGTTGTTTTACCGAAGTCTTTCACAGTGGCCAATTGGAATGAACAAAAATTTCAAAAAAGGAAAATTGCTCTACAAACCAAATGGATTAACAGGTAATCGAACTATCGGTTCCAGCAAGTCATAAATTACTTAATACAACCATGGAGAAGATTTATCGAAGAAAATTACTGGGAACATGAGAAATGACCAGAAAGGTCATCACAGTTTGTGACAAATCCTAGAGATTAAAGGTTTTAGGTTAAGCAAGATTAATATAAAATAATTGGAGTGCAAGTTTTGTAATGACACTATACGAGAATAATGTAAGGTAAGACTTGATATATGTCCTCTAGAAGAAAGGAAGTAACAAGTAGCTTTAATCAACTGTAATAGTTAAATGAATGAGAAAGTTATATATGTAATTATGTAAGATGGTTAAAGTTAAGTTGCACATATGGAGTCTTGTGTAATAATAAGGCACCACAAAAACTTAAAGACAAGTTCTATAGATTAGTGGTTAGACCTGCTATCTTGTATGCAGTGGAATATTGGTCAGACAATAATTCCTATACCTAAAAGTTACATGTTGCATAAATAGAAATATTAAGGTAGATATGTAAGCATACTAAGAGATATAATATTAGAAATGAAGATCAATGGAAAATTGGGAGTGTCCTCAATTGAGGACAAAATGCAAGACGTGCGACTGAGATTGTTTTGGAATGTGAATAGGAGATGCATGGATGCACGTTGAATTTTTGTGAGAGGTTAGTTATGTATGGTTACAAGAGAAGTAGAGATAATTAGTATATATAGTGCACAGAGGTAATTTGTTTTGACATAAAAAACATTCAGCTTACTAGAGTCATAATCTTTGATAGGACTCTACGGAGGATACTAAATACAATAAATGGTAAATTAGGTTTTGGAAAGTTGTCTTAAATATTAGTCATGATAGTAATAGCTGTGGTATTATTTTGAGAGTTATTTGTTATTCTATTTCCATGAATATTATATTTCTTGCATTGTGTTTTTTTGTAGTATTTTCTTGGTGTGACAATTCCCTCTAAGTAAGCTTTTCCATGCTTTTTGTAGCATTTTATCTTGACTTTTTTTATTTTGCTAATTTTTTGAACTACTTGGTAATGTTTTTACTTGATCCGGGAATCTATCAGAAACAATTTCTATACTCATAAGTTAGTTGAAAGGTTGTGTACTTACTACCCTCCCCAAACCCCATTTTTGGATTATATTAGGCATGTTTTTTTAATTAAGTGTCAAGATAATGACATCGTGTAGAAAATCCTATATCTCAGCCCTAAAAGTCATGTTGATCATAATATCCCCCTTCCTTTAAAAACCAGTGTTTAATTTCTTATATACGATATTTGAAATCATGACTAAACCTTGCACATCAGACATAGTGTTATCTCTCTCTCAATGCAATTTTGCATGCATAGTTAAATTTTAATACTTAAGGAAAGTGCATCAAAAATTCAACAATTGAACTATAAGATATTTTTCTTGAAGAATTGAGTGTCTAGTTCTAATTTTTCATGACTCAATTTCATCAGTTATGATGGCCTACTTTATCCCACTAGTAGGTACAACAAACCATAGCTTGGAATAAAAAGTAATGGGCTAGTTGTGGATAGTTGAATAAATTCTAGAAATTTACATGTAATTAGCAAAGAAGGCATAAAATAGATGAATAATTCAATAATTCAAGGGAAATATTTAATGAGAAAAAACAACATGGCAAAGTATAAGAGCCTCTAACCAAAAGAATACGAGAACGATCAATGTCAAACATACAATAGTCACAAAACAAAAAGACCATCCAAAATAGAAGGCAAAGAGAAGGTCAACTCCATCTTCGAGAGTTCACCCTATCCCCATACTCAGAACAACACAAACACAACATCAACAATGAAAACTAGTACTAGGATCTGCACCAAAAAGGTACAAAAACATAGTATAAGTAATAAAGCAATGAGTACTTAGTGGGCATCATCGACTGGCTAAGGTAAATCATAATATAAATACAATTAAATAACAGATAATAAGCTAAGTTAGGAGATAAAGACAAACCTAGAATAATACTCCAAATACTAAAAGTTAACAACTAACGTAATAATAATAAAGAGAACATAATTATTTCTTGCATAACTAGGCCCCCATAAGAAGATGCAAACATAAGTTAATAACACAATGTGTTCCCCCATAATCCCGGTGTATGCAGTCAAGAAAATTATAATAACAATAATTATACCAACTATCCATTTCTCAAAATCACAGCAGTGGATTCTTTCATACCATAAACATCCAACTCGAATAGGTTCCATAAGCATAATAATTGAACTCTAAATGCCTGTCTCAAATAAAAAATAGTATCTCACATGCAAGACACGAATTAGAAATTGTATCATGGATACTGGACTTAAATTGAAAGTAATATCATTATTCGCCAAACTTGGACTGTTCTTAATATCATAAGTTTTCAGGCTCATTCAGTATTAATATCTCCCAAGTACATATCTATAATAAGGTATAACATAGCTAAAACCTACTTGGGCTATAGATTATAAGAAATATAAAGTATAACGGACTATTGAGTCTACAAAAAGATAAAAATAATTATCTTTGCCAAAGAAGGGATGGAGAGCCCAGTTCTAACAAAAAATCAATTCAAAGGTAAATTCTACCCAAACTAGACCATGTTGTCAAATCCCCTTATCATGTACTAAATATTCCTCATTGCATCCTTAGATAATTATTCTACCTAAGGAACGAGTAGCTAAGTTATGTGCACATAATTACGATCGATTAATCGGCTAAATAATCTTATTCACACAAATTATACATCCAAGTCCTAATTTCCAACCCAAACTAGAATAATATCATATTGATACTAGAAATAATCTAAATATAAGGAAAATTTAAGCCTATCTTTCTTAAATGACAAACAAAGGCCTATAAAGACCGCTAAATTGGCAATTTTCATTTTCGAGAAGCTTTAGAGTGATTTGACAAATTAAAAATAGTTATATACACATTAATATGAGAACAATGATACCCATATTTCATTTTCATACCTCAGTTCCAATATCAATTCAAAGTCCCATGCGAGGCTTGCTTCTGAAATCACACTTCATAACCATCGGCACATCTTTCTATGCTTAAGGTTCATTTATACTCAACAATGGGTAAATTCTGAGCTCAAACAATACCAAAATCAATGCATCAAGAATTTAAGAATTTGGGACTAAATAGAGGAACTAAACCTAGAGTTGGATGGAAATTTACAATATTAACAACAAGGAAATAATTATTCCAAGCTCCCCAAAATCACGCAATAACCCTAAGATTTGTCTACAAATTTCCCACACTTTTTAGTCTTCTGATTTCTTCATAATTATGTGAAATTGATGAAAACTGGCTAAAGGGTAGAATTTCATGCCCTTCCAATTGCCGATTAAGCGGTCACTACAAAAGCAGTCCATCAATTAATATGTGGTACACTCCTTGGGTTGGCATCTACTATAGTGGTTGAGACATTCCTTAAGCAATGCACTCTTTAGAATACAGTCCTTCTCTATAGGGTGGATAAGTCCTAGACTTTAAAGTGATCGCTTGTCCTCTTAAGTGGCCAATACTAAAACAACCAAAGATCCTCTTTAGCAGACTCATCAACTAAAATTTAGATTCTCCAAGTTTCCCCTTACCCCTTAGGATTCATTTGATATCTCCTGAATGAAAAAAACTATGCTTCCCTATCAATTTTGACATTTCAAAATTATTTCCACCTTAAAAATTTCTATTTGGGGTCGTTTCAACAATATGTGCAGCCCACATCCAAGGTTTGTCTTTACCAAATTTTGACAAATAGCCTAAAATGATTTTGAAGGCCTTAGGACCCACACCAAAGCTCCCCTAGACTAAAATTATGTTTTGGATCTGACAAAAATGTTAGAATTGGCATACAAGGTATTCAAACTTAAGTTTATGCTTGATAGCCAATCATTAACAGCAAAGACTTCAAAATAGGGAATTAGCCCTAAAACCTAAACTAACATCTCGATAACTATATTGTCAGCTCCAGCAAGTCATAAATTACTTTGGAAAACTGAAGGAAACCTTTAAATATAAAAAAGGTGTGGAAATGCAGAAAACAACCTTGAGGGTCATTACAGTATCCTCTATTAAAAGAACTTTCGTTCGCAAGAATTAAATTTTCTATAATCCATACATACCCTCTAACTCATTATTAGATGGATGGGTATAAGATCATTGTTCTCATTTGGGACTACCATTATACCACCCTTCTTGGAAACTCATTCGACTGGACTAACCCACATACTATTTAAAATCAAGTATATAATACCTGTATTATACCACTTGATAATCTCCTTCATAACCACAATTTGCATTAATTTGTTTAGCCTTCTTTAACGCTTCACACTAGGCACATGAAAAACTTTCAACATATTTTTGTGTATGCAAATCTTGAGATAAATCCCTATGACGTCCACCATGGTGCGCCCTATAGCTTAGATTAACTTTTTTACCATAAACTTCATAGCCTAACTTTCCAAGGAAATAAATCATCTACAACAATGATTAGTAACGTATTATTCTCACCCAAGAAGATATAATATGTATATGAAGGAAATGACTTAAGATCTAGTTGTGGAGGTTCAATAATAAAAGGGTGGACATGCAAGCTTTCTTGATTATTTAGGTTAGGATCCAACTTTCAAGGATTTTTTATAGGAGATATAACTTCTTAAAAAAGCAACCAACCCATTATATTCTAGAATATACTCATTACCTAAGATCGATAAGACACCCATAATGGGGTCACTTACAAAATCTACCTCCATGGTTTTAGTCACTTTATCATAAACCCCAATGATAATCGAGTCAACTTTTAAATTTGTAAGTTGTTTCATAGACTTACAGACACTAAATAACACCTCTTTATTTTTCACTTTAAAGTTCATTTCACCACACTCCACATAAACTAAAGCTTGACCGATTTTTAAAATGTCCTACAATGAATAATAAAGACCTCATGATCAATTTCACAATTTAGAATGACAAAGTCGACCTAGAAAAAAAAGAGGTCCATATTCACATGCAATTAATAACCTTATAGTTGTTGGCCTAGGAGTATCCAAACCAAGATTTTGAAAAATTATAATGACATAATATAATACTTTCGCCAATGTCACATAATGTTTTTTTGAACTTGTACTCCCTAATTATGTAAGGAATAGTGAATATGCCTAGATTATCTTTCTTCACCATAATTGTTCTAGACATTATAGCACTAAAGTCATGTGTCACTTTAATTATTTCAAAATACATGACTCATTTCTTTGTTACCAATTCCTTCATGAATTTATCATACCTAAGAATATCTTGTATAGCTTTTAACAATGGTATAATCATTTATAAGTTGCTAAATTTTGCAAAAATTTCTTGAACTTTGAATTATCTTCCTTTTTCTTTAGCTTTTACAGAAATAGAGAAGTAATCTTAAGTTGTAGCCTTGAGGCAACAAGAGTTTCTTCTAATTTTTGAACATGACAATAAACCAGATGTGGGGCGTACTCACTTTCAACCTCTTCTATCACAACTCTCAGCTTGTCAATAATTTTCTCTTTAAGATTAAAAACATCATCATTTGACTTTTCTAGCCACTTTCTCTTTCCATTATCTTGTTCATAACTTAACCTTTTATTGAAGCCTTCATCAAGATTCACAATATCTTTACCAATAGTTTGATCAGTCCCAGTGATAATTGCCATGATATGATAATCATTTTTTAGGTTCCCTACTGTGTCACTAAGTAATCTACCTATTGCCTTGTATTTAAATAAGATGATATTTGGAACAATTAAGTTTTAAGTTACCTAAAAGAGGTCTAATGTGAGGTAACCATCTGATTAAGTTTATAAAACTCCCTCTTAATCTCCCTCAATATCCTATGTCTTTATTCTACACCTATAAGGATACACGTAAGGACATCTTTATTATTAAATTTATCTAGATCGACAAAGCATGTCTCTTTGCCTTTGGCTCGAACATGTAGAAGAATATACTGATCATGGTCTTAATCCTTTTGTTGAAAATTGCACTCTCTATTTTATTTATTATCTTACAAATCCATATCTCAATCATGGTCCTTCCATTTAAGGTCTTTCTATTTGTATTACCTTTTATTCCAACCTTGATTCCCACCATTACTTTGGTAGGTTTGGAGGGAACTCCTTATCCAATTAAACGTGAACTAAATTTTATCAGTAAATAATTTAACATCATTAGATGCTTTGATACACTTAGAGGCAATGATGTTGACCTTCTTTGGAGGAGCTCTCATCATATGTTTGGTGAGAAGATCTAATTGTGTTATCACTTTGGCCATATCTGCATCTCTCTCTTTATCATTTATCCTTTGTCCTTGACTGACCAAAGATGAGGAGAGAGGCTTCAAAACTACCTCAATATCTCTCGTATTCCAACCTTAACTTTTCTTTGTCACTTTATCTAATAAAATTTCCTTGTTATTATAAGATTGTTTCATAATAGAACCTTTGGCCACATTATCATCTACCATCTTGATCAATTGATCCAATGCCCTTTAGACTATTTGAAGGAGTATTTTGTATAGGACCTCATGAATTGGGAACTAAAGTAACTTCTTCTTAAATAATTTCCAAATCTCACGTAATCATTTTCCATTATGTTTGCAAAAGTTAATCATTATATCCCATAATTCCAACATCTGTGATGAATGAATGAAATAATCCAAGAATGCTTTTATAAGTTCAACCCATAAAGTGATAGAACCCGCGGGAAACTCCAACAACTATTATACTTCTTCTCTTATTAATGAAAATGGAAAAATATGTAAGCAGATTGAATCTTGAGATATATGGGCGATGCAAAATGAAAGACACATATCAATGAAAATTTTCAAATATAAGTTAGCATCTTCATTGTCCTAACCCTTAAAATATCCCTTCATCTGTACTAAATCTATCATAACACTAGTAAAGACATATAATTCATTCCTTTCCATCGATGGAATACTAATGACATGGGCTCAACCTGCATCTCGTAGGTGATCATCATCCTCGACATACCAAGCAATATAGTAGGATTGCTACCATTTTCTCTTATGGAACTACGTATACATCGATCATTACTTGAGTAAGAACAAAAACAACATATAAGGTAAAATAACTATTACAGCTAACTCAAACTTACTTATAATACAAAAAAAGAATAAAACTTATGTTTTAGTTCCCCAGCTGCGATGCCAAGATTTGCTGACACTCAAATTACTCCTTACAGATATAAGTAGTCATCAAATCCTTAAGAATGATAAAATGGGATTAATCTCAAGTGTTAGGAGTTACTATAATTTTGCTCATAAATGCAATGTAAATTAAATGAGAAAATAAAATAAGGGTATTTTATTCAAACAATTTATAGTCAAGAATCTAATAATGGTAGAAATGCACAATTAAAAGTTTTGATCACTAGAGTTGAAATAAACTATGAATGAGACATGGGATATGCTATTGTAAGTGTGGGTTCATACATGGGTAATTGAAAATTGTATAGATTTAATTAAGAATCATAAGTAGGCTAGGTTATAGATATTTAGTGTCAATTTGTCAATAAAAACCCAAAATCTCACATATGGATTCTTTTGAACACCTCAAAAGTATAGATATTTGAACAACCTAAAACCTTACTTAGTATCCTTGCATCTTTGAGATACTATTAAATGACATAAAATAAGTTATTATTTACTCAAATTCCTTGCCTTACCCTCTTTATCAAGGATGATAAATGTAATGACCCATCATCTAATTTCTCATTATTTCACCTATTTTTTCCATTCAAGATTTTCCATAGCTACCATCAGTCATTTATGACTTGCTAGAACTGATAGTTTGATTGTCGGGCAGTCTGTTTATTTTTAGAATCATTTATTACATCAAGAAAAAACATCAGTAAAATGATATCGAATGGAAATTCTTACTATGCAAGCATCTCTGAAATATAAATTTTAGGTTGGGTAGATGTTTGGTTTCATTCTCGCTACACTCAGACTCATTTCAACCTATAACTCAAAATGTTGAAATTAGAAACTCATGTGTTGGGCCCATATTTGGTGAAAAACCTCAGATAGAAATATGACTTTGCCAATAAGTTGGGAATGTTAAATTAGTGTTGTTGCATATTTAGTTTGCTCATATTATATTCTGTATGCATCTCGAGACATTGGATGAAACTTGGAATTTATTCAGAGTGTTAGTTGTCATTTGGTGTAGAAAAGGTACCGCGATTGCCGGGGCTGTATTGCAATCATGATGCATGTGACCCTTGTGTCTGAGATTTGCTTAATTGAGTTCTTAGGAAGGGGTATTTAAAAGCTATTTTTGATCAGGAAATTGGCTATTTCTCTCATGCCTTGGGTTCCATAAATTCTAATAGTGAGTGTAGTCTAAAAATAGAGTCTTGGGTATTGATTGGGAGCTTGAATAACCTGCATATTCGTGATTTACATCCAATATAATGTATGACTCCTTCATTTTTAGTGTTTAATTCTATATTATTTGACCCAAAATCCCAAATGGATAAAGGCTTAATTTTATTCCAAATATGTTTGATTTGTACTAATTTATTGAGGGATATAATTCCATAGTGGTATTTGAATAAAGGCTTGGTCTCAAAAACCCATTTTTCATAAATGGGACCCACTTGGGTATTTTGGATGTTGTTTTGAACCTAATGCACAATGGTTTAATATGGGTATTTATATTCTCATAATAATGCATACATTGTTTTTTTGATAGCTTGGCTCGTTGAGAAGGTTTAAGGAAAGGAAAAGCAAAAATTGTTTGTTCATAAGCTATATTTTTATTTAAGGTATATTAGGCTTATTTATTGTTAGTTGAGCTTTATTATAGTATGACTTTGATATCTTGATAAGATTAGGTGGGATTTTAGATTTTTAAATGGAAGATGGTAAAGTTGGGATTAGTTGGACCATTTAGGCTATTGAACTCATAGAGTATGGTACTTGACTTGTGGTCTATAACCTTGATTAGTTGGACTTGATATCTCATGAATAGAATTATAATGCTCTTGGTTCTCTAGTTATATTGGAGTGACCTTGTCACTTATTTTAAAGAGTAATTTAACCTTAGTAGTATGTAGTTGTTGAAATTGACAAAATAAATTTTGATAAATTAAAAGTATTACTTAAGGAAGAATCGTACTGTAGAATTATTGTGGAATGAAAAACCTCTAAGACACAACTTAGAAGGCTTAGCTTAGTTCCGAGTAGAAGTTAGACTTGAGGAGAAATTTGGGTTATTAGAAGTAGATCTTGACCTGCCTTATGGTTGGTCTATGTAGTTTTATTAGAGCCCTAGGTAATTAGTAAACACTTAAAATATGCCTTTGGTAATAGGATGTCTAACTATAGTAAATGTATTATTCATGATTTTGGTATTTGTAATTATGTGAATGATTGGTTGCAAGATTATTGGTAATGAGTGGATAACATGAATTGTGTTATAAATTGCACACATGACTGTGTTATCACATACTTCCTTCATTAAGTTACCATGTGAGCATTTGATATTGTTATTACTCATATTATATTCAAGTATGGTGGCTAAACTATTGTGATGCTAAAAATCCTCTTATGCTAATAATGCCAATTATTGTAATAAAGAGGGGCTCTAGAAGGTGTATCTGTTGATTATATGGGAAGAACTAAAGATTATGTGAAGACTTGTAACATATTGAGTTTTCATAACATATTTTTTATTTGTTCATAATCATTATGACATATTGTGGTGAGAATGAATGATGAAGTATCATGGCATATCTTCCCCGACTTCTGTTTCACTCTAACCCTCATAGGGCTTGCATTTATTGTTAATTAGATTGACTTATATATAAATATATATATATATATATATATTAATGGTATGGTGATTTTTGGTGATTTTAAAGTCTATATTTATGTTTTGATGATACTCAGTATGTACAAAAGATATATTAATATTTTGATAATGTTGGTATATCCGGAGGATATATTAATAATATGACATTTCCTGGTGATTTTGAAGGATATAATAATATTATGATTATGACCGGTAATTTGGGAGGATACACTGATGATATGATCATGCCCGGTGATTTCGGAGAATATATTGATGTTATGATGATGCCCGGTAAGTCCGAAGGATATATTGATGATATAATGATGCTTGAAGATTCTGAAGGATATCTTGATGTTATGAAGATGCCTGGTTAGTCCAGAGGATATATTGATTATATGATGATTCCCTATGATTTCACAGAATATATTTATGTTATAAGATACCCAGTGGGTTCAAAAGATATAATAAGGTTGTGTATTGCAAGGATGAATATATATATATATTTATGTGTGATGTTGCTTTTGTATGATTACTTCTTTATGTTCTTTGAAGTAATGATGTTTGTTTTTGTATATTGATTATAAATCTTCAGTACTAATCACTCATCAAGTGGTGTAGTTCTATCTAGTGTTGAGTATTGAGTAGAAGTAGTTTATCCCAATAATGTATTGGGAAAAGTTGGTAATGGGTTATTGTGTGGTAATTGAGGATTCATCTAGTGAGTTAAGATAGCATTGGATAAACAAATTAATTAATGAATATGGCTGACTAAAGTGAGTTATATGGTAACTAGTTGTTTATTAAGTGACTATTCTACTTGATGGCTTGAAGTCTAGAATTCTAGTTGGTGAACCTTGTTTGATTTAAATATGGTAACTAGCAATTATAGTTGTTACATGGCTAATAATGATAATAGGTTAGTTGTATCATGATTAATGATGTTAATGACTAAGTTAAGATGTCGATTAGCCATTAATCCAGGACTTGTACATTAATAATGCTGGATACTAAAAGATGTTAATGGTTAGATATATAAGAGTACAATGGAAAATAGTGGCCTTTTCTAGATGGTGATCAGTGCTATTATGATGATTAGAAATGGCTATTCCTTAGATACACCTATGCTCTAGTAATGAAACTTGAATAGATGGTGAACATTGGTTATTTATTGAATAATGGTTAGTTACTATCCTATGAATTAAGAATAAGTAAAGAATCAATTAGGCTAATAACTAGAGTTCCTTTGATGACTAGTGAATTAGTAGTTAATAATGAGTATTGGTTTGTAGTAGTAGTGCATAGATCACACATACTGATGAGAGAGATTTCTAAATTGTGATATGATTATGGTTATACGTACTTTGATAAATGATATTCAATTATGGTAGTTAATGAGGATTATAAATTTTGGAAAATGTCCGTTTGTGTGAAAAGTGGGAAACCATGTATGATGATAAGTTGGTTATATATCTATATACATTGACAATTTGATTGTTGATGCACTCCCCGGTGGTATGGGACATTTTGATGGGTGCATTACATTATATTCTTTTAGTGTACTCCCGTGTGATATAGGACGTCGTGCTGAGTTCTTTTACTTTGTGCTTTATTTAATGTATGTGCATTAGCCTTGTATTTATGTTTGTATAAGTGTATTAATATCTCTTTATGCTTTCAGATTGATTACCCAATATATATGATGATAATGGTGTGTATTAATATGAGATGTCATATTATTGTTCAAGTTGATCATTTATTTTATGAGTGATGAGGAAGATAATTCAGGTTCAATTCTGTACGTTGACTTGGAGATATTATCTAGATTTATATCATCTTTATATAATAATTTATCTTAGTCGGTTGATGATTCCTACTGAGTAGCTATTGTTTTAGTACTCATACTACCAATTTGTTCTATTTTATCATAGACATTAGTGTTAGTTGCCGCTGCTGAGTTAAGATTATGATGTGTTGATTTTTTAGTGATAGGGTGAGTTTTTAGTGTTTTGAGTCGCCCATTTCTCTCTAGATTTTTTCAATCTTTTGTATTTGAGATGAATGTATTAACTATTTCAGACTTATGAGTTGAAATTCCCATTATAAAACCTAGATCCTTATGTACTGATATTACCAAGTTGTAGGATTGGTATCTATATTTTGATTGTCTTCTTGTGGTGGAACTCTATTATTGATAATTATGTTTGAGTATTTATGCCTGATTGGGCCTTTCTACCAAAGTAAACCATTACCTTAACTCTGGGTTATAATGCCGGCTTACCTGTTAGTAGGTTAGTTGGTACTATTATGACTCATGTATTGGGTCATGACAAATTGGTATTAAAGCCTAGGTTTCACTGGTACAAGAGCAAGTGTCTAATAGAGTCCTTTGGATTAGATTGTTGACGTCTATTTCCTATATTTAGGAGGCTATGGGATATTCTTAGGAGTCCTTACTTCATTCACTCATATAGTGCTAAGAGTTTGAGTTATTTTGTAGAATATTTTCTTTACTTTACTCTTTCGTAGATGCCTAGGACACATGCTACAGCTATGCATGAGAACAACATCGTGATGTGTCCCCAATTAAGGATAAGGATAGGTTGCCTCCCCAAAACCTTATTTCTACACTCAAGCTAGAGATTCCTCCACCATAACAAGCATTGGGCCAAGGACTAGCCTAGGCTCCACCAGGATAGGTTTCCTCTTTATTTGTTATAGATGCCTTGGTTTAGCTATTGGGTATTATTAATGGTGCAAAGACTATTGGGAAGGACTACAGCTTGCAGCTGCAACTCATGGAGTTAAGGATACTCCTATGCTAACACTTGTTCACCTGATAGCTGCTCAACGAGTAGGGACCTTGCCTACTATGTCTTCTAAGGAGCAGAAAATGCTGGGTAGATTTTAGATGTTGGCTCCACCTAGGTTTTCTAGTGCTCTAGGAGAGGATTCATTTGAGTGTCTTACTGATTGTGAGGATAGGCTTCTTGAATTAGGCCTTGTTGAGACTCATGGTATGTATTACACATCATTTCAGTTACATTTGTCTGCTCGGCACTGTTGGAGAGTTTTTATGGGTTCAAGGTTAGTTAGATATTCTCCACTATCATAGACTCAATTTTTTGATATACTCTTGGAGAAGTATATATCTAGCAACATTAGATATGGGCTGAGGGATCCGTTCATAAGACTGGAGTAGGGTTCTATGATATTCTGCGAGTATGAGGCTTGTTTTCATGAGTTGGCAACATATGCGACTTCTATTTTAGATATTGAGTATGAGAGAGTTTGCTGCTTTGTGAGAGGATTAAGGCTCCCTATTAAGATTGATACTGAGAGTCTAGTTGCTGTAGGTAAGAATTTTACTTAGGTTTTAGATCTTGTGAGAGTGATGGAGAACATAGATCGGGAGTTTTATGATAAGAGACCCAAGTACCAGGGCAGATTTAGTGGGAGCCATAGAAGTTCCCAATTTAGAGGTGGTAGTTCTCATATAGGGTATCCTCCATATCCATCTTTTTAGCATCATTTTTTGTCTTGTTAACCAGGTTAGGTAGCTCTTCAAACTACTGACAGAGGTCAATTTGGTACTAGTGGTCACCCTGGTAAGGGAGGTGATCAGACTTTTAGAGGTTTTCTTACATGATGTACTAGAATTGGTGGTTACTCTGCTTTGGCTAGATCTATGATTTTTAGTCTACTTGTAATTGTTGTTTTACTTGTGGTCTTCCTGGTTATTTTTTACGAGATTGCCCAAGTCGTGGGGTAATTGTATTTTTACCACAATATGCCACCCCTATTATAGCAGTCTATACATAAGGTAGTGGTGGTTTGCAAGGTCGCAAAGGTGGTTATCAGGGAGCTCAAGGTGGTACTCAGGAAGGCAAGATAGAAGGTCGGTCAGGTGCCCATCCAGATGGTGGGTGTGGTCAGTTATATGTACTACATGCTATACTTGAGGATGAGACTTTAGATACTGTAGTTATAGGTACTATTTTAAAGTGTCCTGAGTCGACTCTTGCTTTATTTAATCCAAGAATCACTTATTCATGTATATTTACCTATTATGAACCATAGTTGGACTTGACTAGTGACTTATTATCTATGACAGTGTGCGTATCTACTATCGTGGGTGATTCTTCAGTTGTGGATCGAGTATTCGGATCATGTTTTGTGATAGTTAGTGATGTATATACTTTTGTTTTTCTTATTATTCTGGATATGCTGGATTTCAATGTGATTTTGGGCATGGATTGGTTATCCAACTCTCAAGCAGTGGTCATGGATTATTTTTCCAAGACTATTACCTTAGCCATGCCTGGCGTACCCCAATTCTTATGTCAAGGAGCAGTTAGTACCTAGCCAATCAATATTATTTCTTATATTTGAGCTAGAAGACTTATATGTCAGGCTTGAGAGTCTTATCTTGCATATATATGTGATACTTATTTAGAGAGCAATTATTGTCTCTATTTCTATTATTTGTGAGTTTTCTTATGTGTTCCTTATTGACCTGGTCGATATTCCCCCTGATCATGAAATTGAGTTTGCTATTGACCTTGAGCATGGTACTGGACCTATTTCTATGGCACCTCATTGGATGGCTCTTGCTGAGCTTAAAGAGCTAAATTCTTAGCTTTAGGATCTTCTTGGTGAGTGTTTTATTTGACTAAGTGTGTCCCCATGGTGCAGCCGTGTTTTCTATGATTGATTTATGGTCTTATTTTCATCAGGTGAGGATATCCAATGATGGCTTTCATGACCCGTTATAGTTATTATGAGTATTTGGTGATGTATTTTGGTATGACTAATGCCCTAGTCGCATTCATCGATTTGATGAACCGTGTGCTCAGAACGTATTTAGACTTATTCATTATTATGTTTATTGATGACAATCTTATGTATTCTAGGAGTAGTAAGGAGCGTGCGTAACATTTGAGGATAATGCTCAAGACTTTGACAGGTCATGTGCTTTTTGTCAAGTACTCCAAGTGTTAGTATTGGTTTGAGTCATTGTCATTCTTTGGACATATGGTATATAAAGCTTGTATTATGGTGTACCCCGCTAAGATTGTGGTAATTCGTGATTGAGCTAGGCCTATGACTCTGACTGAGGTTCGTGGTTTCATTGGTTTGGCCAATTATTATTGGCACATTGTTGATAGCTTTGCTACTATTTTAGCCTGTAATACCCCTTACTATTAGCTTAGTTTATCTCCTAGTTTCAAACGTAAGAGGCTTAAAGCCTAGAAAGTTTACTAAGTGTTGGGGACTTAGTCATATTTTTGGCCTCTTAACTTTGAGTATTTTTAAGTGGGTCTTCCCGAACCCAAGTTGTAGATTTTAGAGTTCATTCATTTTCAGGTGTGTAAGGAGCATGGCTCAGGGGTGTTTCAGATTTTTCAAACGAGGATTGTGTCATGTTTGGATTTTGATTCAAGAATCTCATCGGGAACGTAGCGCATCGCGGTGGGTATAGTAATGAGACATTCATTGCGTCGTGGTGTACCTTTAATCTGTGTTCTATTTGCAAATTTAATTTTCTAAGAGGCAATTGAGTCTTTTTCCTATCCAATTCATCAAAAACAAGAATTAAAACGTCGGTTAGAGAATTATAAGCCTATTTTCCCCAAATTTTCCTATAAAACACAAACCCTAATAATCCCCCAGTTTCTTCAATTTCATTCCTCTCTCTCCATGGAAACCAAGCATTCAAGTTCCCTTATCTATGAACTTTCAAGAAAAGCATCAAGATTGTCTTTCTCTTTCAAGCTTAAGGATTTAAGGTTTGTGTGATGTTCATCCATGGGCCCTTTTCATCAATGGAGTCCATGAATCCCCTTATGATATCAAATTATTTGTTTTTACATATGGATGACGAATTGTCTCTATGAAGTTGTTATTGATTTTTATTACAAGTTATGTTACAAATGTTTTCTTATAGAATGGGCCTTTATATGATTTGAGTATTAAAATCCTTATTTTAAATCCCTAATTCATGGTTTTAGTATTGAAACTATGTTATCAATCACATGATTTACCCATTCCCATGCTTAAATTCATGACCCTATGTGTTTGATGAAATGTCTAAATGTTGGATTTTGAGTGACGATCCTTTATTATGGTTTTTAAAGCTTCATTGTTGTTGTTATTTTCATTCAGTGCTGGAGGGTTATGAATACCCGATACTTAGTTGTTTACAGAATTTCAGTATCTTCAGGATGTTTTTAGATAAACCATGAGCATTATTATTTAGTTAGTATGATGATCAGTTGTTTGCTAAGTTAAGCTTTGTTAGGCCCAGTAATTAGTGCCATTCTTTGGGTAGTAGGATTTAGCATCGAGTGAACTTAGGGATGGGGGCTCACCTTCCAGTAAAGTGTGTGACTTTTAGTAGCAGCCCATGATTTCCAACACTACATAGCCAGCGTAGGTTAGAGATATCAACCTACCAGTTGAGGGTTGATAAAGTGTTTACATGCCAGTTGAGGGTAACACATATCTTATTAGAGCACCTGCCAAATAAGATGACTCATTAGTCTTTCAGGACATTAGTTTATTGGATCCACACAACCCATGTTAGTACCCGTGGCCTGGTACTGACACCCTTTCAATTAGGGTTAAAGTTTCGACCATAATTAGCTCAGATTGGGGCATTTCGATTATATGATACCTCCCACAGTCTCAGTTCAGTATTCAGTTTGGGTTTGCTTGACCATAGCACAGAGTTGATCAATTATTTAGTCACCAGATTTCCGTATTTCAGTTTAAAGACTATTTTAGTATCATGTTATATGCTTGGTCATACATTCTTAGGTTTTACAACTTTCACACATTTATGGATTAGTTATCTTACATAGTTCAGTCAGTCAGTATTTCATGTACATGAACCTATCCATTTAAACCTAACCTCATCTAATATAATAGTACATTCAAAGTACTGATCAAATACTTTTCTTTGCGCTATAATGTCTTATATCATAGGTTTGGACGCACAGTTTCCTCACCGGTCTTTGATAATTAAGCTTATCAGCAACAGTAGTTGTGGTGAGTCCTCATATATGGAGGACCTGTTATGTTATTTCAGTGTTTCTACATTTCTTTTTAGTTAGTTCAGTTTGGACATCCTTGGGGTGTGTCCCATCAACTCCTCAGTAAGTTTACAGGCTTTCAAAAGTTTTTCAGTCATTCAAACAGTTAGTCAGTTTATCAGTTGTTTGATCATTCTTTTCACTATGATATTAGATGTTCAAACTTATGATTCAAATCGTATTTTAAATATTTGAACCTTATAGATTTAATAAGTTATTTCTGCATATGTTCGTTATCAGTATATTATTCAGTGGTCGCAGCAGGTACCAGCCCATAAGTTAGCTTGTGGTCACTTGTGACCTAAGTACTATTGCCACAATAGAGGATATCGTTGGGTCATGACAAAACTTTATATTAGAGACTAAGGTTTTACAGTGTCCTAGGGAGTCTAAAAGCTCCATTAAGTATAATCTTCTGCATATGTGTTAAGCGTGCCACAACTGGACAAGCGGCTACAAGGCATTTTACGAAAAGTTTCCCTTCTCTTAGAATTCATATCATTTGAATAAGTAGAAGCTATATTAAAACTCTCTTTCTAATCCATCCTTCATTCTATTACAGAAAATGTATCTCAGAATAAGTAACGAAAGAAAGAATGGGAACTAGCCCGCACCTCCGCCTTTTCAGGAAGATCCCTCAAATTAGAAAATCTCTCATGCTGAGTTAAGAGTTGCATTCACTACATTAGCTTACTCAGTAGGTGCTCAAATTAATCATCAAGCTATTGCCCCAGATAATCTAGTGGAAAATATAGTTGCAGCTAGGATTATGGACTTTACTCGCTTAAATACCCTTTTATTTTTGGGATCCAAGTCTAAGGAGGATCTGCAGGAGTTTCTTGATAAAGTTCAGAAGGGGGATGATATCATGGGTTTCATTTCAAGTTTGAGTGCAGAGTGGTTGGTTACCAGTTACAGGATATAGCTCATACGTGGTATAAGTAGTGAAAGAAGGATAAGGGTGCTGAGGTAGGGCCTTTAGAGTGGGAAGTTTTCTCCATGGCCTTTTTAGACAGGTTCTTTCCTTATAATTTATGGGAACTAAGGTGTTGGAGTTCATAAATTTGAAGCATGAAAGTATGAGTTCGAAGGAATACTCGCTTAAATTTACTCAATTGGCAAGGTATGTTTCTTCAATTGTGTTTGACAACAAGTCTAGAATGAGTATGTTCATATCTAGTATATCGGATGGTGTGTCAAGGAATGTAGAACTTCTATGCTGATTAAAAAGATGGACATATCTAGGCTTATGGTGCATGCTCAACAAATTAAGGAACAGAAGCTTAAGGAGAAAGAGAGAGAGAGAGAATAAGAGGGCCAAAATAGGTAGCTTTAATTTTTCTCATCCTAGGTCAGAGGGTAGTAACCATTCTTATTTTTTCAAAAGTTTTTAGCCCCAGCGCCATCTTTAGTTAGTGAGCTAGTGCCAAAGTTCCAGAATAACAATCAAGATAGGGCAACATGCTCAAAGCCCCAGGGTAGTGTAAATAGTGGTCGTACTAATCCTCTTTTCTAGAAATATGGTAGAAATAATTACGGTGTGTATACATCCAACAGTGATGTGTTTTTTGGATGTGTCAAGACAGGCCAGAGCCAGAGATTGCCCAAAGAGTGGTCAGCAGGGTTAATCCAGTCGTCCTCCAGTTCCATTAGGTACCTGACTCAGCAGGGTGCCGCATCTAGTGCAACTAGTGGTAAGTGCCAGAACAAATTATATGAACTCCAGTCCTGTAATGATCTAAAAAATCTCTCCCAACGTGGTTACGGGTACGTTACAGGCCTATCATCTTTATGTTTATACATTGTTATATCCCGGAGCTTTACTTTATTTTATAACCCCTATATAGCAGTTGTTTTTGGTTTCAGTCCTAAAACTCTAGTAGAGCCTTTTTCAGTGTCTTCCCTAGAATCTATCATAGCTAGATGGGTGTACAAAAATTTCCTGAATATAGTAGCCCAGGAAATCAATATAGTAGATCTTATAGAGTTAGAGATGACTAATTTTGATGTCATTCTCGGCATGGATTGGCTCTACCCATTCTATGCTTCAGTGGATAATAGAAATAGTGTCGTCCAGTTTTAGTTTCCTAACAAACTAGTCATTGAATGGAGGGGTAGTACTTAAGTGGTTAGGGGTCAGATTGTCTCATACCTAAGAGAAAGAAAAATGATATCCAAGTGGTACATGTACGATCTTATTAGAGTCAATGACTCTAGTTCATAGACTCCAAGTCTCGAGTCTATTCTAGTAGTAAGGAAATTTCTAGATGTATTCCCTGAATATAATCTTGGAGTTCCTCCCAAAAGGGAAATTGACTTCGAAATAGATCTCCTTTTGGATACGCAACCTATCTATATTCCTCCCTACAGAATAGCTCCAGCTGATCTTAGGGAGTTTAAAGAACAATTGAAAGATCTCTTAGATAAGGGATTTATAAGGCCCAGTGTTTCCCTATGGGGTGCTCCAGTCCTTTTCGTACATAAAACATACTATTCTCTCAGAATGTGCATCGACTATTGTCAGTTAAACAAAGACATAGTCAAAAGTAATTACCCACTCCTAAGGATTAATGACTTGTTTGACCAACTACTGGGTGCTAGTTATTTCTCTATGATAGACCTTAGATCCAGCTATCATTAGCTCTGAGTTAGATGATGTGACATTTCGAAGACAGCTTTCAAAACTTGGTATGGTCACTTTGAATTTCTAGTTATGTCTTTCGGACTAACGAATTCCCTAATAGCTTTCATGGACTTGATAAACAGAGTGTTCAAGCAGTACTTGGTCATCTTCATTAGAGTCTTCATTGATGTGATTCTTGTCTACTCTTATAGTGAATATGATCATGCAGACCATATCAGAAACATATTGCAGATTCTTAAAGCCCATTAGTTGTTTTCCAAATTTTGTAAATGTAAGTTTTTGCTAGTATAGGTATCTTTCATTGGCTATATTGTTTGGAGTTATGGAATTAGAGTTGATCGTAAAAAGACCAAAGTAGTAAAAAACTAGCCCAGACCTATCTCTCCTTCAGATATCAGGAGTTTCTTGGGTTTGGATGGCTATTATAGGTAGTTTGTTAAAGGGTTTTCATCTATTCCATACCCCATATCTCAAATGACTTAATAGAAAGTCCAGTTTAAGTTGTCAGATTCTTACGAAAAGAGGTTTTAGGTGTTGAGGACTCGACTCACCTCATCGTTAGTCTTGATTTTGCTAGATGATTTAGATGTATTTGTTCTTTACTTTGATTCTTCTAGAGTTGTCCTTGGTTGTGTGTTTATGCAGAGAGGTAAGGTCGGAGCATATTTCTCTAGACAACTTAAACCCCATGGAAAGAATTACCCTACCCATGATCTTGAGTTAGCAGTTGTTGTTTTTTACTTGAAGATTTAGAGGTAGTATTTGTACGAGGTTCATGTTGTTGTGTTAATGGATCACAAAAGATTACAGTTTGTATTCTCATAGAAAAATTTAAAACTTTATCAGAGAAGGCAGTTAGAGTTGTTGATCAATTATGATATAAGTGTGTTGTATCATCCGAGCAAGGTCAATGTAGTGGCAAATACCCTTAGTGGATTGTCTATGGGTAGTGTTGCTCATGTTGAGAATGATAAGAAAAGGTTAGCTCATGAGGTTCATTATCTTGCTAAATTAGGTGTTAGGTTAGTTAATTTAGCTAAGGGTAGTGTGTAGGTTTAGAATGGCTTGGAATCTTCTTTGATGACTGAAGTAAAGGAAAAGCAAGATAGGGATTCCAGAATTTTTAAGTTGGAGGAATCAGTTAAAGATCAAGAGAGAGGTTTTCTCCAAAGAGAGAGATAGTGTGTTGTGATGTCAGGGTATACTATGTGTGTCGTGTTTAGATGGTGTGAGATAGAGAATCCTTGAAAAAGAGGATAGTGCGCATTACTTTATTCACCCAAGAGACATTAAGAAGTACCATGATTTGCACGAAATCTATTCGGTTGAGTGGTATGAAGAGGGATATCACAAAGTTTCTAGTTAAGTGTTCTAACTGTCAGTAGGTTAAGGTTGAATATCAGAGGCCTAGTGGTATAATGAAAGAGTTTAGCATTCCTACTTTAAAGTGGGAAAAGGTGAACATGGATTTTGTGATAGGTTTGATTCATTTGCTTTGTCAGCATGACTCAACATGGGTTATTGTAGACAGAAAGACCAAATCAACCAATTGTTTTCTAGTTCATACTTCTTATTCAGTCAAGGACTATGCCAAGCTATATATTAAAGATTTGGTTAGGTGAAATGGAGTCCCATTGTCTATTACTTCAGATAAAGGTACTCAATTTACCTCTTGCTTTTGGAAGGCTTTTTAGAAGGGTCATGGTACCTAAGTTCATCTTAGTATAGCTTTTCATCCCCCAATAAATGGTCAGGCAGAGAAAACTATTTAGAACCAAGAGGATATGCTCAGAGAATGTGTTATTTTACTTTAAGGGTAGTTGGGATGATCACTTACCATTAATTGAGTTTTCCTACAATACCAGTTATCACTCTAGTATTCATTTTGCTCCACTTGAGGCTTTTTACTGGAGGAGATATAGATATATGATTAGTTGGTTTGAGACAGGTTAGACTACGTTAATAGGGCCCGATTCAGTGAATGATGCAATAGAGAAAGTTCAGTTATTCAGGAAGAGGTTTAAGACAACCTAAATCCATCAAAAATCTTATGCAGATGTGAGGAGAAGAGACATTGAATTTGAAGTTGGTGATTTAGTCTATTTGAAAATATCGCCCATTAAAGGGGGTTAAAAGATTTGACAAGAAGGGGAAACTTAGTCCCCGATATGTTGGTCCTAACAAAATTTATGGTCATTTTTGGAAGGTAGCTTACGAGCTTAAGTTGCCTGCATATTTTGTATCAATGCATTCTGTGTTCCATGTCTCTCTGTTAAAGAAGTGTATTAGTGACCCGGTTGTTGTAGTTCCTATAGGAAGCACAAATGTTCAGGATAGCCTTACTTACGATGAAATCCTAGTCTAGATCCATGATCGTCGGATTCGTAGACTAAGAAACAAAAAAGTTCCCTTGGTTAAAGTTCTTAGGTGGAATTAGTCCATTGAGGGAGCCACTTGGGAAGCAGAAGTAGATCTGTGTACCTAGTACCCTCATATTTTCTCCGTAAACTCAAACTCAGCTTAAGGTAGAAATTCTCCTTAGATTGTCTCTTTACCATTCTCAGTTTTAACTATTTATATACATTCTCATGACACTGCATGGATTCATAAATCAGCTAAGTTCATATATAATATTCATACTTAGTCATGTTATCATGTTTACAGTTATGCATGTCCAAAACTCAAGTTTCCTAATTTAAGAATGCTTTCAAGATTGTGTTTCTCCTTCGTGATTAAAGCCTTAGGGTATGTGGTAGTACATCCATGGGTCCTCTTTGACCTATGGAGCCCAAACACACTTTTCATTTAATTAAAGAAGGACTTTTCCTTTATTATGGTATTTTATATTTTCAAGAAGGATCGAATTTCATGTTTTCATGATGGTTTTAATTCATATCAACCCATATGTGATTCGATGCAGGATTTTAAATTCCTCATGCTATGATTTTGAATTTCCCATTCTTTATTCAAGTAAATTCCATAATGGAACCTAAATTCATTATGTTTAGCAATATTTCCATATTTTAAATTCATGCCTTCTACATGTTTGATGAAATTCTTATATCATGTTAAGTCAATTTCAAGATGAATCCCCAAGTTATGAATTTTTCCATGTAACTCTATTGTTCCCTCATGTTTAAGACATTCTTACATTCAAGCTATGAACTTTACATGTTTTGATGAAACACCATGTCCTATTTCAAGCGAATTACATGTGAATTCCCCAAGTCATGATTTTAGTTATGTAATCATGCTATGCTCCCATGTTTAAGATATTCCCATGTCCAAGTTCATGATCCCCATATGTTTGATGAACTATCCCATGTTTAAGACTTAATTGGCAGTCTTTTTATATTTAATTCATGCTATTGCTACATGTCTAAAACTATCTCCATCCTTAGTTTAAACCATGAATTGCAAGTGTTAGATGAAATGCCCAAGTGATGGGGTTCTTTAAATAATGACTATTTATCATGTCCTTAAAGACTTAATATGGTCTTAGTGTTATTGTTATCGAGTCCTGGGGGTATTCAATACCCAAAAATCTAGTTGTTTACCTAGAATTATAGTAGCTTCAAAATAGTCTTAGTAATTTCATGAACAGTAGTACTCAGTCAGTTGTAGAACTCAGTGAACTCAGTCTAGTTTAGTCAGTTAACACAATCAATAACTGTTCATTCTAGCTTAGTACAGTCTAGTGATTAGTTCAGTGTCTATTTAGGTGGGAGTAAGATTCAGCACCGAGTGAACCCAATGATAGGGGCTTACCACCAGTGGAGGGTGTGATCCTTAGTAGCAGTCCTTGCACTCCAGAACTACGTAGATGGAATAATATTTTGTCAATATTGTAGGGGTTCTATAGATGTCAGTCAGAGTCAGTCATGTAATTTCAGTTTCTCCTTCAGATTTATTAGATTGTAAAGTTTTATCAGTATTATATCTATTTTATATTTTCTATATGATTGTGCTTCCACACAGAAAAATAGTTATTTATTATGCTATAATTCAGTTGCGTAGCATTATACTAGTTCATGGGTTAGCTTGGGATCACTTATAGTTCCAAGCACCATGTGATGAGTAGGGGGTAGTCTCGGGTAGTTACAAATGTTCTATCATAGCACAGAGTTTGAGTGACCTATAGTGTCTATGAAGTAGTGTTTAGTAGAATCTTGCGGAATGGTATAGAGATGTCTGTACTTTTCTTTGAGAGGCTATAGGGTATTTAGGAAATGCTTCCCTTCTTTCAAGTCTTAGATAACGCAGTAGAAGTGTTATCTAAGAAATTTATGTAGATCCTCATCTTACACTATTCATGCTAACTCTGCCTTAGTTTTGAGGTGACAAAAATACTAAAGCGTAAGTCGTTACAGATAGTGTTTCCTTAGCCAGTGCCCACAGAATATTATGGGATGGTATGTTGGCTCAGAAAGTATCCTATCAGTGCCTTTATGTCCTAAAGTTTGAAATATTCAATAGTGTATGCAAGGATTTGAGTTTTTTGATTTGAGATTAAGTATGATGGTGTGGATAAGTTTATCATTCATGTTTATTATTATACCCCAAACTCTAGACTAAAGTGATTGTAGTTCAGTTTAGAGTTTAGTAAAGTGGTCACAGACTTAAGATGATGGCTTAAAGCTAAGGGGGAGATAATAGAACAAGTAACCAAGTCAGGCTCTCAGATTCTAGTAGTAGTGCCAGTGTGCGTACAAAAGCAGTAAGGGAGGATGATTCCCAAACTATTCTTATCATAGTACAAAGTTTTTCAGTCATCATGATATCTACTTATGCCTAACATTTAGCTCCCTCATCACAACTCATATTCATGCACTTTATAGAAAAACCATGTGTGCTTTCAATTTCTAGGATGAGGACTTTTAATTTATTCAGTAGTATAACTCCTGTGCCATGATGTCATGAAGTCCAAACTCAGGTCATGCAGCTCATGACTCAGATACTCATTCCTTACAATATGTTCAGTTCTAGGTGCTCATGCTACACCTCTAATGATCAGCAAAATTCAATTTATGTAATGTATATTCTCTGTTCTGACCTCTCTAACGAATTCATGTCACTATATGTATTTAAAAAATCAGTTCTATTTATGATATTCAGTTCATGTATCATGTTTCAGAATCATTTATGCAATTATGTTCCATGTAATGCATGTTAAAAATATGATCTCAGTTACATTCATACAATACTCTCAGTCTAACCAGTCTCATTTGATGATCAATGTTCCCAAGGTGGGGATAATCTAATACACAACATTTTTAGACTAGTCCTTCAATCGTCGTTCCTACATGTATAAGCTATGATCTAAACTATTCCCATGAAAATATGAGTTTCATTATCTTTATCCTCATTTTTAATTTGCTTTTGAGATGAAAAATGTACATAAGAATCACTTTGAACAAAGTTAATCTTAGAGCCTTTGATTCGTCCAATGTTTGGTATTTGATTCTATAAGGGTATAATTTAAACATGTATAACTTTTTATATACGTATAATTTTCCATCTCAAGGTCCATAAAATTATAGATAATTAAATAGGCTTTTCAACGATACCAATTTTGCCAAATTTTGATACCCGAGTGAAAAGTTATGGCATTTTTCGTGTGAGGCAGTAAGCCGATGTGATAGCGACACAACGCGTCAGCCAACGCATTAAGGAACTGTTGCACACACTAATTCAGTTTTTAAAGGATCTAGGGGCACTTTTGTCACTTCCCCACACCCATATCTGCCCATAGCACATAATTTCAGAGCCCAAAAGCAATATACACTCAATTATTCATTTTTTCTCTCAAAGAAAATCCCTAGCCTCCTTAAGAACACAAAGAACTTCATCAATATTTCTTCAAGAAAAGCAAGAAGTCATGTTTCCTAATTCAAGAATGCTTTCAAGATTGTGTTTCTCCTTTAAGATTAAAGCTTTAAGGTATGTGGGAGTTCTTCGATGGGTTCTCTTTCACCCATGGAACCCGAAAACCCTTTTCTTTTAATTAAAGAATGAATTTTCCATTATTATGGTATTTTGAATGTTCAAGAAAGATTGAATTTCATATTTTCATGGTGGTTTAAAGTCAAATCAGCCCATTTGTGATTCCTTACAGGATTCTAAATTCCTCATGCTATGAATTTGAATTTCCCATACTTTATTCGAGTAAATTCCATGATGGAACCTAAATTCTTGATGTTTAGCAATATTCTCATGTTTTAAATTCTTGCCTTCAACATGTTTGATGAAATTCCTATATCATGTTAAGGTAATTTCAAGATAAATCCCCAAGTTATGAATTTTTCCATGTAACTCTATTGTTCCCTCACGTTTAATACATTCTTACATTCAAGCTATGAACTTTACATGTTTTGATGAAACACCCATTATGTAATCATGCTATGCTCCCATGTTTAAGATATTCCTATGTCCAAGTTCATGATCCCCATGTATTTGATGAACTGTCCCATGTTTAAGCCTTAGTTGGCAATCTTTTTATATTGAATTCATGCTATTTCTACATTTCTAAAACTATCCCCATCCTTAGTTTAAACCATGAATTGCAAGGGTTAGATGAAATCCCCAAGTGATGGGTTTCTTTAAATAATTAGTATTTATCATATCCTCAAAGCCTTAGTATGGTCTAAGTGTTATTGTTATCGAGTCCTGGGGGTATTCTATACTATAAAATCTAGTTGCTTATACAGAATTATAGTAACTTCAAAATAGTCTCAGTAATATTACAAATAGTAATACTAAGTCAGTTACAGAACTCAGTAAACTCAGTCCAGTTTAGTCAGTTAGCACAATCAGTAATAGTTCATTCCATCTTAGAACAATTTAGTGATAAGTTCAGTGTCTATTACGTTAGGAGTATGATTTAACACCGAGTGAACCCAAGGATGGGGGTTCACCTATTAGTAGAGGGTATGATCCTTAGTAGCAGTCCTTGTATTCCAGAACTGCATAGCCAGCGCAGGTTGAAATATCAACCTAACATTTGAGGGTTGATAAGGTGTTTTATCTTTCAGTTGAGGGCACCACCACTCTCATTTAGGGCACCTACCAGATGACGGTGACTTTCAACGTGTCATTACCCGTGAAACGGTACTGACACCCTTTCGACTGGGTCTATAGGTTGGAACCAAATCCATTTAGCGATGGGAAAGTCATTTAGATGATTACTTTTGCATAGTTACATTTTAAGCTTCAGACTCATTATGGAACTCGGTTTATTCTATAAAATCTGGACTGTCAAAAACAGTTACCTAGCTATGTACAAAAATCAGTTTAGTTCTACAAAATTAGGACTGTCAGAAATAATCACTCAATTATCAGTAACTCAGTTATCAGTAATCACAGCTATTAGTTACTCAGTTATCAAACCTCAGTATTCAGTTCCAGTACAGTCTTAGTTAAAATCTCTGTTATAGTCATAGTTACAGTCTTATTACAGTCTCAGTTATAATGATAGTTACAGTCTCAGTTATAATGATAGTTACAATCTCAGTTACAGTCTCGGTTATCATCTTAGTTACAGTCTCTATCACATTCTCAATCCAGCAATCAAATAAGTAACTCAGTTCAGTTTTAGGGTTTCTTAACCATAGCATACAGTTATCAATTATTCAGTTATCAATATTTCATTACTTCAGCTTGCAAACTATTTTAGAATCATTTATATATTTTGAATTACGTTCTTAGATAATACATTTTCCAGGCTTTCATGCTCAGTTATCTGATGTTACACAGTCATTCCCTTTTTCATATGCATAATACTCTATAATTTTAGTCAAGTTAATCAAACTAAGTACAGTTCAGTCATACATGACCAGTGTTCAGCTATCAGTCATTCACTATTTATGCATTTGTGCTTAGTGTGATTGTATGTTCAGGTCCTCAATTTATGTCAAGTCTCCATTACGTAGTTTTAGACCCGATATTCATACAGTATCAATGTTTTATTATATCCTAGCTTTAATTATGCTTATATCATTAAAGTAAAGTTTACAGAAACTAAGTGTAGAGATTCACCATCTTATCAAAAAATATTTATCACTCATGTTGTAAGATATTTCAATTTTTAGTTTATTCCATCAAAAATGTGAGTTTACTTTCACTTAGCATGCATGTTTACGATTATGTATGAAATCAATTTTACTTATTCCAATCACCCCTGCATACTCAGTATACTCTAGAAGTACTGATCCATATATACATCTGTGTGGCTACATTATGTCATAGTATAGGTACCAATTGTATCCCACACCTCATGATTAGACAGTTGCTGATTCTAGCAAGCAGGTGATGGGTTCTCCTATTTTGAGAACTCCAGACAGTATTTAGTTCGTGTACAGATCATTTACTTTTATCTGTATTTATTAGTGGTCATTGAAGGCATGTCCCAACAATCTATACTCAGTATAGTAGAGTCTTTATAGATGTCAGTCAGAGTCAGTCATGTCATTTTAGTTTTATCCTTCAGATCTATCAGATTATTAAGCTTTATCAGTATTGTATCTATTTTAGATTTTTAGTATGATTATCTTTCTGCATAGTAGAATAGATGTTTATTATGTTATAATGCAGTTGCTTAATAGTATACTAGTTCATGGGTTATCTTGGGATAACTTATGGTTCTAAGCACCATGTGATGACTAGGGGGTAGTCTCGGGTCATTACAAACAGGGTATCAGAGCACAGAGTTCAAGTGTCCTAGGGTATCTATGAAGTAGTGTCTAGTAGAGTCTTGCAAAATGGTACAGAGACGTTTGTACTTTTCTTCGAGAGGCTAGAGGGCATTTAGGGAATATTTCCCTTCTTTCAAGTCTTAGATCAAGCAGTAGAAGTGTTATTTAAGAAATTTATACAGATCCTCATCTTGCACTATTCATGATAACTCTTCTTAGTTTTGAGGCGATAAAAATAGTGAAGCGTAAGTCCTTACAGATAGTGTTTCCTCAAAAGTCCCCATAGACTGTTATGGGATAGCATGTTGGCTCAGAAAGTATCCCATAAGAGCCTTTATGTCCTAAAGTTTGAATTATTTAATAGTGTATGCAAGAATTTATGTTTGTTAATTCGAGATTAAGTATGTTGGTGTGGATGAGTTTATCATTCATGTGTATTATTATACCCCAAACTCTAAAGTTATTATAGTTCAGTTTAGAGTTTAGAAAAGTGGTCATATACTTAACTAAGTTAGGCTCTTAGATTTTAGTAGTAGTGCCAGTGTGTGTAGAAAAGTAGTAAGGGAGGACGATTCGCAACCTGTTCTTATCTTAGTACTAAGTTTTTCAGTCATCACAATATCTACTTATGCCTAACAAATAAGTTCCCTCACCACAGCTCATTTTCATATACTTTATAGAAAAACTATGTATGCTTTTAGTTTCTAGGATGAGGAGTTCCCATTAACACAACAGTATAAATAATGTTCTATAACATCATGAACTCTAAACTCGGGTCATGCAGCTCATGATTCATGTACTAATTCCTGACCGTATGTTTAGCTCCAGGTGCTTATGTTACACCTCTAATGATAAGTAAAATTCAGTTTATGTCATGTATATCCTCAGTTCAGACCTCTCTGATGAATTCATGTCACTGTATGTTTTCAAGAAATTAGTTTAGCTCCTGTTATTCAGTTCATATATCATGTTTTAGAATCCATTATTCAATCATATTCTAAGAAATTAATATTCAAAATATGATCTCAGTTACATTCAGACAGTACTCTCAGTCTAACCAACCTCATTCGAGGACGAATATTCCTAAGGAAGTGATAATATAATACCCCGCATTTTTGGACTAGTCCTTGAATCATCGTTCATAAGTGTATAAGCTATGATCTAAGTGATTCCCATGCAAATATGAGTTTCATGATCTTTATCCTGATGTTTGATTTGCTTTTAGGTGAAAAAAGTTCATAAGAATCACTTAGAACAAAGTTGAGCTTAGAGTCTTTGATTCGTCAAAAGTTTGATATTCGATTCTACAAGGGTCAACTTTATACATGTATAACTTTTGGTATACATAGAATTTTGCAAATCAAGACCAACTAAATTATAGGTAATTGAATTGGCTTTCCAACTATAGCAATTTTGCCATACTCCGATACCCGAGTTAAGAGTTATGGTATTTTTCATGTGAGGTAGTAAGTCGATGTGATAGCCATGCGATGCATCGAGCAATGTGTTAAGGAACTGTTTTACACACTAATTCAGTTTTTAAAGGGTCTAGGGGCACTTTTGTCACTTCCCCTCACCCATATCTACCCATAACACTTAATTTTAGCCCCCAAAAGTAATATACACTCAATTATTCATCTTTCCTCTCAAATAAAAACCCTAGCCTCCTCAAGAACACCAAGAACTTCATCAACTTTTCTACAAGAAAAGCAAGAACTCATGCTTCCTAATTCAAGAATACTTTCAAGATTGTATTTCTCCTTCAAGATTAACGCTTTAAGGTTTGTGGGAGTTCATCCATGGGTCCTCTTTCACCCATGGAGCCCAAAAACTTTTTTCTTTTAATTAAAGAATGAATTTTCATTATTATGGTATTTTGTATGTTCAAGAAAGATTGAATTTCATGTTTTCATGGTGATTTAATTCAAATCAGCCCATGTGTGATTCCATGCAAGACTTGAAATTCCTCATTGTATCAATTTTAATTTCCCTTGTTTAATTCAAGTAAATTCCATGATGGAACCTAAATTCATGATGTTTAGCAATATTCCCATGTTTTAAATTCATGTCTTCCACATGTTTGATGAAATTCCTATATCACGTTAAGTCAATTTCAAGATAAGTCCCCAAGTTATGAATTTTTCCATGTAACTTTATTGTTACCTTATGTTTAAGACAATCTTACATTTAAGCTATGAACTTTACATGTTTTGATGAAACACCCAAGTCCTATTGCAACAGAATTACATGTGAATTCCCAAATTTAAGATTCTAGTTATGTAATCATATTATGCTTCTATGTTAAAGATATTCCCATGTCCAAGTTCATGATCCCCATATATTTGATGAATTGTCTCATGTTAAAGCCTTAATTGGCAATCTTTTTATTTTTAATTCATGCTATTGCTACATGTCTAAAACTATCCCCATGCTCATTTTAAACCATGAATTGCAAGTGTTTGATGAAATGCCTTAGTGATAGATTTCTTTAAATAATGACTATTTATCATGTCCTCAAAGCCTCAGTATGGTCTTGGTATTACTGTTATCGAGTCTTGGGGTATTCAATACCCGAAAAACTAGTTGTTTACCAAGAATTAAAGTAGCTTTAGAATAGTCTCAGTAATGTCACGAACTATAGTAAACAGTCAGTTATAGAACTTAGTGAACTTAGTCCAGTTCAGTCAGTTAATAAGATCAGTAACAGTTTAGTCTAACTTATATAGTTTAGAAATCAGTTCAGTGTCTATTTAGTTGGAAGTAGGATTCAGCACCGAATGAACCCAAGGATGGAGGCTCACCAGTCAGTAGAGGGTGTGATCTTTAGTAGTAGTTCTTGCATTCCTGAACTACGTAGCCAGCGTAGGTTGAGATATCAACCTGCCAGTTGAGGGTTGATAAGGTGTTTTACCTGCCAGTTGAGGGTACCATTATTCTCATTTAGGTCACCTTCCAGATGAGGGTAACTTTTCAGCTTGTCTTTACCCATGGCACGGTCCTGACGCCCTTCTATTTGGGGTATATTTTGTTCCTTAATCCATTCAGATAGGGTTATATCAGTTAGATAATTACTTCCCATGTTATAGTTTCCACTTCAAACTTAGTATGGAACTTAACTCAATTCTATAAAATCAGGACAGTCAGAAATAGTTAGCCATCTCAATACAGGACACAGTTTAGTTCTACAAAATCAGGACTGTCAGAAACAGTCACCCAATTACAGGTAACTTAGCTATCAGTTACTCAGTTATCAAAGCTTAATATTTAGTTTCAGTATAGTCTTAGTTACAATCTCAGTTACAGTCATAGTTACAGTCTCACTTACAGTCTCAGTTACAATTATAGTTATAATCTCAGTTATAGTCCTAATTATTATCTTAGTTACGGTCTCAGTCATGTAATAAAATCAAAAACTCGATTCAGTTTCAGGTTTTCTTTACCATAGCGTACAGTTATTACTTATTCAGATATCAGTATTTTAGTACTTCAGTTTACAAACTATTTTAGAATCATGTTATACATTTGGACTTACATTCTAAGATAATATAGTTTTCATGCATTTATGCTCAGTTATTCCATATTACATAGTCAGTCCCTTTCTCATATGCATAATACTCTACAGTTTTAGTCTAGTTATTCAGACTAAGTACAGTTCAGTCTTGCATGCCCAGTATTCAGCTATAAGTCATTCATTTTTTATGTATTCATACTCAGTGTGATTTTATATTCAGATCATCGATTTATGTCAGTCTCCATCATATAGTTTCAAACCCAATATTCATATAGTATCCATGTTTTATCATATCGTAACTTCAGTTATACTTATTATCCTTAAAGTAAAATTTACAGAAACAAAGGGTAGAGATTCACTATCTTATTAGTAAATGTTCGTCTCTCATGCTGTAAGATATTTTAGTTTATAATTTATTCCATCCTATGGGTGAGTTTACTTACACTTAGCATGCATATTTACGATTACATATGAAATTAGTTTTACTTATTGCATTCAACCATGCATACTCTGTACATTCCAAAAGTACTGATCCATATATACATTTGTGTGGCAACATTATTTAATTATATAGGTACCAGTTATGACCCAAACTCACAATCAAACAGTTAAAGATTCCAACCAGCAGTTGATGTGTTCTTATACTTGGGGAACTCCAGACAGTTTTTAGTTTATGTACAATTCATTTACTTTCATATATGTTGATTATTGGTAGTTGGAGTTATGTCCCAACAAACTATAGTCAGTAAAGCAAAGGCTTCATAGTTGTGAGTCAGAGCCAGTCATGTAATTTTAGTTTCATCCTTCAGATTTATCAGATTGTAAAACTTTATCAGTATTGTATCTATTTTAGATTTTTAGTATGAGTTTGTTTCCCCACAGCAAAACGTCTATTTATTATGTTATAATTCAGTTGCTTAGCAGTATTCTAGTTCATGGTTTAGCTTGGATCACTTGTAGTTCTAAGCACCATGTAATGACTAAGGGTAGTCTCAGGTCATTACAAACATAGTATTAGAGTATAGAGTTCAAGTGTCCTAGGCTATCTATGATGTAGTGTCTTGTAGAGTCTTGTGGAATGGTACAGAGATGTTTGTACTTTTCTTTGAGAGGCTACAGGGCATTTAGGAAATATTTCCCTTCTTTCAAGTCTTAGATTATGCAATAGAAATGTTATATAAGAAATTTATGTAGTTTCTCATCTTCCACTAGTCATGTTCACTCTATTTTAGTTTTGACACGATAGAAATAGTGAAGCTTAAGTCCTTACAGACAGTGTTTCCTCTGTCAGTCCCCATAGATTGTTATGGAATTGCATGTTAGCTCAGAAAGTATCTCATCAGTGCCCTTATGTCCTAAAGTTTGAAATATTGAATAGTGTATGCAAGAATTTAAGTTTTTTGATTTGAGACTATGTATGATGGTGTGGATGAGTTTATCATTCATGTGTATTATTATACACCAAACTCTCAAGTAAATTAATTGTAGTTCAGCTTAGAGTTTAGTAAAGTAGTGATAGACTTAATGTGATGGCCTATTGCTAAGGGGGAGATGATAGAACAAGTAATCAAGTCAGTCTCTCAAATTCTAGTAGTAGTGCCAGTGTTTGTAGAAAACTAGTAAGGAAGGACAATTCCCAACCTATTCTTATCTTATTACAAAGTTTTTCAGTCATCAAGATATCTACTTGTGCATAACATATCAGCTCCCTTATCACCGCTCATATTCATGCACTTTATAGAAAAACCAAATATGATTTCAATTTCTAGGATGAGGAGTTCCAATTTACTCAGCAGTATAAACAATGTTGTATGATATCATGAACTCGAAACTTATGTCAAGCAGCTCATAACTCATGTACTCATGCCTTAAGTTTATTTAGTTCAAGGTGCTCATGCTACACCTCAAATGATCAAGGAAATTCAGTTTATGTCATGTATATCCTCAGTTCAGACCACTCTCACGAATTTATGTCACTATATGTATTCAAGAAATCAGTTCAGTTCATGATATTTAATTCATATATCATGTTTCAGAATCATTTATAAAATCCTATTCCATGTAATGCATGTTCAAAATATGATATTAGTTACATTCATACAATACTCTCACTCAAACCAGCCTTATTCGATAACGAATGTTCCTAGGGGGGATAATGTAATAATGTACAATTTTGGACTAGTCCTTGAATCATCGTTCCTACGTATATAAGCTATGATCTAAATCATTTTCAAGAAAATATGAGTTTCATGATCTTGATCCTCAAGTTTGATATTTTTTTTAGATGAAAAATATTTATAAGAATCACTTAGAACGAAGTTGAGCTTAGAGCCTTCGACTCATCCAAAGTTTGGCATTTGATCCAACAAGGGTCTACTTTAAATATGCATAACCTTCTATATACATATAATTTTGCAGCTCAAGACCCACAAAATTGTAGATAATTGAATTGGTTTTCCAATGATACCAGTTTTGTCAAATTCTAATACCCGAGTGAAAAGTTATGGACATTTTTATGTGAGGCAGTAAGCCAACATAATAACCATGCGATGCATAGGAAAGTGCATTAAGGATATGTTTCACGTGCTAATTACATTTTTAAAGGATCTCGGGGCACTTTGGTCACTTCCCCTCAAACATTTCTGCCCATAACACTTAATTTTAGCCTGCAAAAGCAATATAAATTCAATTATTCATCTTTTCTCTCAAAGAAAAACCCTAAACTCCTAAAGAACTCCAAGAACTTCATCGATTTTTCTTCAAGAAAACCAAGAACTCATGTTTGGTAATTCAATAATACTTTTAAGATTGTGTTTCTCCTTCAAGATTAAATCTTTAAGGTATGTGGAAGTTCATCCATGTGTTCTCTTTCACCCATGGAGCCAAAAAACACTTTTATTTTAGTTAAAGAATGAATTTTCTATTATTATGGTATTTTGCATGTATAAGAAAGATTAAATTTCATCTTTTCATGGTGGTTTTAATTCAAATCAGCCCATGTGTGATTCCATGCAGGATTTTAAATTCCATGAATTGCAAGTGTTTGATGAAATGCCCAAGTGATGGGTTTCTTTAAATAATGACTATTTATCATGTCCTCAAAGCCTTAATATGGTCTTGGTGTTATTGTAATCGAGTCTTGGGGATATTCAATTCTAAAATATCTAGTTGTTTACCTAGAATTAAAGTATCTTCAAAATAGTCTCAGTAATGTGACGAACAGTATATTCAGTCAGTTATAGAACTTAGTGAACTCAGTCCAGTTCAGTCCAGCTTTGTGTAGTTTAGTGATTAGTTTAGTGTCTGTTTAGTTGGAAGTAGGATTCAGCACCGAGTAAACCCACGGATGGGGGCTCACCGGCCAGAATAGGGTGTGATCCTTAGTAGTAGTCCTTACATTCCAAAACTACGCAGCCAGTGTATGTTAAGATATCAACCAACCAGTTGCGGGTTGATAAGATGTTTTACCTACTAGTTGAGGGTACCACCATTCTCATTCAGGGCACCTGCCAGATGAGGGTGACTCTTCCGCTTGTCTTTACCCATGGCATGATCCTGACACCCTTCCATTTGGGGTTATATATCGATCCCCAATCCATTTAGAGCGGGCTATATTGGTTATATAATTACTTCTTATAGTTATAGTTTCATCTTTAAACTCAGTATGGAACTCATTTTAATTCAATAAAATTAGGACTTTCAGAAATAGTCAGCCAGCTCAGTACAGAACTCTATTTAGTTCTATAGAATCAAGACTATCAGAAATAATCACCCAATTATCAGTAACTCAGTTATCAATAATCACAACTATCTGTTACTTAGTTATCAGAACTCAGTATTCAGTTCCAGTACAGTCTTAGTTACAGTCTCAGTTACAGTCATAGTTACTATCTTAGTTGTAGCCTCAGTTATAGTCATAGTTATAGTTTTATTTATAGTCTCAGTTACCATCTTAGTAACAGTCTCAGTCACAATCTCAACCCAGTAATTTGATCAGTAACTCAGTTCAGTTTTAAGTTTGCTTAATCATAGCATACTGTTATCAGTTATTCGGTTATCAGTATCTATGTACTTCAGTTAACAAACTATTTTAGAATTATGTTATACGCTTGGTCTTGTATTCTCAGATAATACAGCTTTTATGTATTCATTCTCAATTATATCATATTACACAGTCATCCCTTCCTCATGTGGATAATACTCTAAAGTTTTAGTCTAGTTATTCAGACTAAGTACATATCAGTCTTACATGCCCAGTATTCAGCTATCAATTAAAAAATAATTATATAAGTTGTATGTTTATGCATTAGTTCTTAGTGTGATTTTATATTCAGATCGTTGATTTATGTCAGTCTCCATCACCTAGTTTTAGACCTAGTATTTATACAGTATCCATGTTTTATCATATCCCATCTTTAGTTATGGTTATATCATTAAACTAAAGTTAACAGAAACTAAGTGTAGAGTTCACCATCTTATCAGAAAATATTTGTCACAAATGTTGTAAGATATTTTAGTTTTTAGTTTATTCCAGCCTATTGGTGAGTCTATATACACTTCGCATCTATGTTTACGATTATGTATGAAATCAGTTTTACTTATTGCATTCACTCATGCATACTCAATACATTCCAAAAGTATTGATCCATATATACGTTTGTCTGGCCACATTATTTAATAATGTAGGTACAAATTGTATCCCACACCTCACGATCAAATAGTTGTAGATTCCATCCAGCGGGTGATGAGTTCTTCTACTTTGGAAGCTCCAGACAGTTTTTAGTTTACGAACAATTCATTTACTTTTATGTGTATTGATTAGTGGTAATTGGAGGTATGTCCCTCCTATCTATACTCAGTATAGTAGATGCTTCAAAGATGTCAGTCAGAGTCAATCATGTAATTTCAGTTTCATCTTTTAGATTTATCAGATTGTAAAGCTTTATCAGTATTGTATCTATTTTACATTTTTAATATGATTATGTTTCCACACAGTAGAAAATCTTGTTATTATAATATAATTCAGTTGCTTAATAGTATGCCACTTCATGGGTTCACTTCAGATCATTTGTGGTTCTAAGCACCCTGTGACAACTAGGGGGTAGTTTTCGGGTCATTACAAACTAGGTATCATAGCATAAAGTTCATGTGTCATAGGGTATCGATGAATATGTGTCTAGTAGAGTCTTACGGAATGCTATGAATACATTTGTACTTTTATTCGAGAGGCTACAGGGAATTTAGGAAATGTTTCCCTTCTTTCAAGTCTCAGATAATGTAGTAGAAGTATTATCAAAGAAATTTATGCAAATCCTCATCCTGCACTATTCATGCTAACTCTGCCTTAGTTTTGAGGTGATAGAAATAGTTAATCTTAAGTCCTTACAAGCAGTGTTTCCTCAGCCAGTCCCCACAGACAGTTATGGGATTGCATGTTTGGTTAGAAAGTATCCTGTCAGTGCCCTTATCTTCTAAAGTTTCAAATATTTTATATATACTCATGAAAATTGTGCATCAAGACAAAGTCAGATGTGCTTTCAGATTTCCTTCTCAGAATCCCTTTTATAGTATGTGATTTAGAGTTTAAAGTATTAACCCGGAATTTTAGAAGTAGTAGAGTTAGGATAGTGTTATCCAAATTGATCAGATTATATATTCATGGGCCTAGTTGTACAACAGGTAAATCGGTAGGCTTTAACAGTGTATACAAGAATTTAAGTTTGTTGATTCGAGATTACGTGTGATGGAGTGCATGAGTTTATCATTCATGTGTACTATTATACCCCATACTCTAGTGTAGAGTAATTGTAGTTTAGTTTAGTGTTTAGTATAGTGGTCATAGACTTAAGATGATGGCTTAATGCCAAGGGGGAAATCATAGAACAAGTAACCAAGTCAGGCTCTCTAATTCTAGTAGTAGTGCCAGTATGTGTAGAAAAGTATTAACAGAGGATGATTCCTAACCTATTCTTATCTCAGTACAAAGTTTTTCAGTCATCATGATATCTACTTAAGCCTAACATATCAGCTCCCTTATCACAACTCATATTCAGGTACTTTACAAAAAAATTACGTACGCTTTTCATTTCTAGGATGAGGAGTTCCAGTCAACTCAACAGTATAAACCATATTCCATAACATCATGAACTCCAAACTCCGGCCGTACAACTCATAACTAATGTACTCATACCTTATAGTATAGTTAGTTCCAAAAGCTCATGCTACACCTTTAATGATTAGCAAAATTCAGTTTATGTCATGTATATCCTCAGTTCAGACCTCTATGATGAATTTATATCACTGCATGTATTCAAGAAATCAGTTTAGTTCATGATATTCAGTTCATGTATCATATTTCAGAATCAGTTATGCAATCATGTTCCAAGTAATACATGTTCAAAATATGATCTCTCTTACATTCATACAGTACTCTCAATCTAACCAGCCTTATTCAAGGATGAATGTTCCCAAGGGGGGATAATATAATACCCCGCATTTTCAGACTAGTCCTTGAATCATTGTTCCTACATGTATAAGCTATGATCTAAATGTTTCCCATGAAAATATGAGTTTCATGATATTTATCCTTATGTTGATTTACTTTTGAGCTAAAAAATGTTCATCAGAATCACTTAGAATAAAGTTGAGCCTAGAGCTTTGATTCGTCCAAAGCTTGGCATTCGATTCTACAAGGATCTACTTTAAATGTGTATAACTTTATGTATACATAAAATTTTGAAGTTCAAGACCCACCAAATTGCATATAATTGAAAGTGGCTTTTCAACGATACCAATTTCTCCAAATCAGATGCCCTAGTGAAAAGTTATGTCATCTTACGTGTGAGGTAGTAAGCCAATGTGATAACCATGTGACGTGTCAACCAGCGGGTTAAGGAACTGTTTCATACACTAATTCAGTTTTTAATGGGTCTAGGGTCACTTTGGTCACTTTTCCTCACCCATATACACCCATAACACTTAATTTAAGCCCCCAAAAGCAATATATACTCAATGATTCATCTTTTCTCTCAATGAAAAACCCTAGCCTCCTCAAGAACACCAAGAACTTCATCAATTTTTCTTCAAGAAAAGCAAGAACTCATGTTTTCTATTTCAAGAATGCTTTCCAGATTGTGTTTCTCCTTCAAGATTAAAGTTTTAAGGTATGTGGGAGTTCATCCATATGTCCTAACACATGAAGCTCAGAAACTCTTTTCTTTTAATTAATGAATGAATTTTCCATTATTATGGTATTTTATATGTCCAAGAAAGATTGAATTTCATATTTTCATGGTGGTTTTAATTCAAATCAGCCCATGTGTGATTCAATGCAGGATTTTAAATTCCTCATGCTATTAATTTGAATTTCCCATGCTTTATTCAAGTAAATTCCATGAGGGAACCTAAATTCATGATGTTTAGCAATATTCCTATGTTTTGAATTCATGTCTTCCACATCTTTGATGAAATTCCCATATCATGTTAAGTTAATTTCAAGATGAATCCACAATTTATGAATTTTCCCATGTAACCATATTGTCACCTCATGTTTAAGACATTCATAAGTTCAAGCTATGAACTTTACATTGTTTTATGAAACACCCATGTCCTATTTAAAGTGATTTATATGTGAATTCCCTAATTCATGATTTTAGTTATGTAATCATGCAATGCTTCTATGTTTAAGATATTCCCATGTCCAAGTTCATGATCCCCATGTGTTTGATGAATTGTCTCATTTTAAATATTTAATTGGTGAAATTTTTGTACTAAATTCATGCTATTACTACATGTCTTAAACTATCCCTATGCTTAGTTGAAACCATGAATTGCAGCTACTTGTTGAAATGCTCAAGAGAAGTGTTTCTTTAAATAATGACTATTTTTTAGGTCCTCAAAGATTTAGTATGGTCTTGGTGTTATTATTATCGAGTCCGAGGGGTATTCAATACCCAAAAATCTAGTTATTTACCTAGAATTATAGTAGCTTCAGAATAGTCTCACTAATGTTACAAACAGTAGTACTCAATCAGTTATGGAACTCAGTGGACTCAGTCTAGTTCAATCAGTTAACATGATCAGTAACAGTTTAGTCCAGCTTAGTACAATTTAGTGTTCAGTTTAGTGTCAATTTAGTTAGGAGTAGGATTCAACACAGAGTGAACCCGAGGATGGGGGCTCACCTGCCTATAGAGGGTGTGATCCTTAGTAGCAGTCCTTGCATTCTAGAACAACCTAGCCATTGTAGGTTGAGATATCAACCTACCAGTTGAGAGCTGATAAGGTGTTTCACCTGCCAATTAAGGGTACCACCATTCTCATTTAGGTCACCTAACAGATGAGGGTGATTCTTCAGCTTGTCTTTACCCATGGCACGGTACTGATACCCTTCTAGTTGGGGTTATAGGTTGGACCCAAATCCATTTAGAGAGGGGCATGTCGGTTAGATGATTACTTACGATAGTTAAAGTTTTAGCTTAAGACTCAGTTTGGAACTTAGTTCAGTTCTATAAAATTAGGACTATTAGAAATAGTCATCCAGGTCAGTATAGAACTCAGCTTAGCTCTATAGAATTAGGACTATTAGAAATATTCACTCAGTTATTGGTAACTTAGTTATTGGTAATCACACTGATTAGTTACTCAGTTGTCATAACTCAGTATTCAGCTCTAGTACAGTCTGAGTTACAGTCTAAGTTATAGTCATAGTTATAATCTCCATTACAGTCATAGTTACAGTCTCAGTTACAATCTTAGTTAGTGTCTTAGATACAGTCTCAGTCACAGTCTCAGACCAATAATCAAATAGTAACTCAGTTCAGTTTTAAGTTTGCTTGACCATAGCATACAGTTATCATTTTTTCAGTTATCAGTATTTTAGCACTTTAGTTTACAAACTATTTTAGAATCATGTTATACACTTCTTCTTGTGTTCTCATATAATATATTTTTTATGTATTTATGCTCAATTATCTCATGTTACATAGTCAGTCCCTTTCTTATATGCATAATACTCTACAGTTTCAATCCAGTTATTCAAACTAAGTACAGTAAAGTCTTATATGCCCACCAGTATTCAACTATTTGTCATTCAGTTAATCAAATAAGTTAGTATGTTTATGCATTCGTGCTTATTGTGATTGTATATTCAGATCCTCAATTTATGCCAGTCTCTATCATGTAGTTTAAGATCTAGTATTCATAATGTATCCATGTTTTACTATATCACATCCTTAGTTATGCTTATATAATTGAATAAAGTTTATAGAAAGTAAGTGTAGAGATTTACCATCTTCTTAGAAAATTTTTGTCACTCATGGTGTAAGATATTTCAGTTTTCAGTTTATTCTAGCCTATTGGTGAGTCTACTTACACTTGGCATGCATGTTTAGGATTACGTATAAAATCAATTTTACTTATTTCATTCACCCCTGCATATGCAATATATTCCAGAAGCACTGATCCATATAAACGTCTGTATGGCTATGTTATTTCATAATGTAGGTATCAGTTGTAGCCCATGTATTCTGATCAAACAATTTTAGACTCTAGCTAGTAGGTGATAAGTTCTCCTACTTCAGAACTACGGATAGTTTTTAGTTCATGTGTAGTTCATTTAGATTAATATGTATTGATTAGTGGTATTTGGAGGCATGACTCAGCTATATATAGTCAATATAGTATAGGATTCATAGATGTTTGTCAGAGTCAGTCATGTAATTTCAGTTTCATCCTTTAAATTTATCAGATTGTAAAGCTTTATCAATATTATATATATTTTAGATTTTCAATATGATTATGTTTTCGCACAGCAAAATAACTATTTATTATGTTATAATTCAGTTGCTTAACACTATGCCAGTTTATTGGTTAGCTTGGGATCACTTGTGGTTCCAATCACCATGTGAAGACTAGGGGGTAGTCTCGGGTCGTTACAAACTTTGTATCAGAGAATGGAGTTAAAGTGTCCTAGGGTGTCTATAAAGTTGTGTCTAGTAGAGTCTTGAGGAACGGTACAGAGACATGTGTACATTTCTTCGAGAGGTTATATGGCATTTAGGAAATGTTTCCGTTATTTTAAGTCATAGATAGTGCAATAGAAGTGTTATCTAAGAAATTTATGCAGATCCTCTTCTTGCACTATTTATGATAACTTTGCCTTAGTTTTAAGGCAAGAGAAATAGTAAAGCTTAAGTCCTTACAGACAGTGTTTCCTCAGCCTGTCATTACAGATAGTTATGGGATTGCATGTTGTCTCAAAAAGTATCCCATTAGTGCCTTTATGTCCTATAGTTTGAAATATTTCATTCATGTTCATGAAAATTTTGCATTAAGACAGTCAAATGTGCTTTTAGATTTTCTTCTCAAAATACCTTTTATAGTATGTGATTTAGAGTTAGAAGTATTTACCCAGAAGTTTAGTAGTAGTAGAGTTGGGATAGTGTTGTCCAGATTGAGTTGATTAAATATTTATGGGGCTAGTTGTACAAAATGTGAATCAGTAGGCTTGAATAGTCTATGAAAGAATTTAAGTTTGTTGATTCGTGATTAAGTATTATGGTGTGGCTAAGTTTATCATTCATGTGTATTATTATACCCCATACTCTAGAGTAAAGTGATTTCAGTTCAGTTTTTTAGTAAAATAGTAACAGATTTAAGATGATGACTTAAAGCTAAGACAGAGATAATAGAACAAGTAATAAAGTCAGGCTCTAAGATCCTAGTAGTAGTGCCAGTGTGTGGGGAAAAGTAGTGAGGGAGCATGATTCCCATCCTATTCTTATCTTAGTACAAAATTTTTTAGTCATCACGATATGTACTTATGCCTAACATATCATCTACCTCACCACAGATTATATTCATGCACGTTATAGAAAAACCATGTACGCTTTCAGTTGCTAAGATGAGGAGTTCCAATTCACTCAGCAGTATAAATTATCTTCCATGATATCATGAACTCAAAACTCAGGCTATGCATCTCATGACTCATCTACTCATGCCTTATAGTATGTTCAGTTCCAGGTACTCATGCTATACCTCTAATGATTAGCAAAATTCAGTCCCTAAAGAAATATAAAATCAATTATTAACTTTTCTCTCAAAGAAGAACCCTAACCTCCTCAAGAACACCAAAAACTTCATCAACTTTTGTTCCAGAAAAGCAAGAACTCAAGTTTTCTAATTCAATAATGCTTTCAATAATGTGTTTCTCCTTCTATATTAAATCTTTAAGGTATGATGGAGTTCATCCATTGGTCTTAATGAGTCATAATGCGGGACTCGTAGTCTCACTAGAGTAGTGGTTCACCTATGGAGCCCAAAACTCTTTTCTTTTAAATAAAGAATGAATTTTCCATTATTATGGTATTTTTTATGTTCAAGAAAGATTGAATTTCATGTTTTCATGGGGCTTTTAATTCAAATCAGCCCATATACGATTCCATACAGTATTTTAAATTCCTCATGCTATGAATTTGAATTTCTTATGCTTTATTCAAGTAAATGCCATCATGGAACCTATATTCATGATGTTTAGAAATATTCATATATTTTAAATTCATGCCTTCCACATCTTTGATGAAATTCCCATATCATGTTAAGTCAATTTCAAGATGAATCCCCAAGTTATGAAATTTTCCATGTAACTCTATTGTTCCCTTATGTTTAAGACATTCTTATGTTCAAGCTATGAACTTTACATGCTTTGGTGAAACACCCATGTCCTATTTCAAGATATTACATGTGAATTCCCTAATTCATGGTTTTAGTTATGTAATCATATTCAGCTCCCATGTTTAAGATATTCCCATGTCCATGTTCATGATCCCCATGTATTTTATGAATTGTACCATGTTACAACATTAATTGGCTATTTTTTTATATTGAATTCATGTTATTGCTGCATGTCTAAAACTATTCCCATGCTTAGTTTAAACCATAAATTGCAAATGTTTGATAAAATACCCAAATGATGGGTTTCTTTAAATATTGACTATTTATTATGTCCTCAAAGCCTTAGTATGGTCTTGGTGTTAGCTGTTTACTTAGAATTAAAGTAGCTGCAGAATATTCTCAAGAATGCTATGCACAGTAGTACTAAGTTAGTTACAAAACTCAGTGAACTCAGTCCAGTTCAGTCAGTTAACACGATCAGTAACAGTTCAGTCCAACTTAGTATAGTTTAGTGATCAGTTCAGTGTCTATTCAGTTAGGAGTAGGATTCAGCACCGAGTGAACCCAAAGATAGGGGCTCACCTACCAGTAGAGAATGTGACTCTTAGTAGCAGTCCTTGTAGTCTAAAACTACCTAGACAACGTAGGTTGAGATATTAACCTACCAGTTGAGGGTTGATAACATGTTTTACCTTCCAGTTGATAGTACCACATTTCTTATTCAGGGCACACGCCAGATGAGGGTGAATCTTCATCTTTTCTTTACCCGTGTCATAATACTTATACCCTTCAAGCTGGGGTTATAGGTTGGACCCTAATCCTTTCAGAGAGGGGTATGTCGGTTCGATGACTACTTCTCACAGTTACAGTTTCAGCTTCAGACTTAGTATGGAACTTAGTTTTATTCTATAAAATCAAGACTATCAGAAATAGTCACCCAACTCAGTACAGAACTCAGTTTAGTTCTAATAAATCAGAACTTTCTAAAACAGTCACCTAGTTATCAGTAACTTAATTATTAGTAATCACAGCTATTAGTTACTCAATTATCATAACTTAATATTTGGTTCCAATACACTTTTAGTTATACTCTCAGTTACAATCATAGTCACAGTCTTAGTTACAGTCATAGTTACAATCTAAGTTACAGTCTCAGTTACCGTCTTAGTTATAGTCTCAGTCGCAGTCTCAGTCCAGTAATTTGATCAGTAACTTAGTTTAGTTTAAGGTTTGCTTGACCATAGCATGCAGTTATTTAGTTATCAGTATTTCAGTACTTTAGTTTACAAACTCTTTTAGAATCATATTATATGCTTGGTCTTGCGTTCTTAGATAATAAAATATTCACGTATTCATGCTCAATTAACTCATGTTACACATTCAATCCCTTCCTCATATACATAATACTCTACACTTTCAGTCTAGTTATTCAGACTAAGTACAGTTCAGTCTTACATGCCCAGTATTCAGCTATCAATTATTAAGCTAATCAGATAAGTTAGTATATTTATGCTTACATGCTCAGTGTGATGGAATATTTAGATCCTCAATATATGTTAGTCTCTATCATGTAGTTTAAGACCCAGTATTCATACAGTATCCATATTTTATCATATTCCAACCTCATTTATGCTTTTATTATTTAAGTAAAGCTTACACAAACTATGTGTAGAGATTCACCATCTTATTAGAAAAAGTTTTTTACTCATCCTGTAAGATATTTTAGTTTTCAGTTTATTCCAACCTATTGGTGAGTCAACTTACACTTAGCATACATGTTTACGATTACGTATGAAATCAGCTTTACTTATTGCATTCACACTGTCATGCTCAGTGCATTCCAGAAGTACTGATCTATATATATGTATGTGTGGCTACATTATTTCATAATGTAGGTACCAGTTGTAGCCCGCACCTCATGTACTGTTCATTTACTTTTATGTGTATTAATTAGTTGTAGTTGGAGGTATGTCCCATCTATCTATAGTCAGTATAGTAGAGGCTTCATAGATGTCAGTCAGAGTCAGTTATGTAATTTTAGTTTCATCCTTCAGATTTATCAAATTGTAAAGCTTTGTCAGTATTTTATCTATTTGAGATTTTTAGTATGATTATGTTTCCGCACAGTATAATAACTATTTATTATGTTATAATTTAGTTTCTTAACAGTATACCAGTTAATGGGTAAGCTTGGGATTACTTATGGTTTCAAGCACCGTGTGACGACTAGGGGGTAATCTTAGGTCGTTATACTATGACATAGGTTATTGAGTTAACTCATGTTTAGGGGTGTAAGGAGCATGTCTTGGGAAAGTTTTTGATTTTTTTGATAAGAATTGGGTGGTTTATAGATTTTGCCTCTAGAACCTTACAGCGATAGTAGCACGTCACATTAGGTATAGCGATGAGACTTTTATCGCGTTATGGTGTACCTTTAATCTGCATTATAGTTTTGAACTTAATTCTCTAGGGGAAATTATGTCTTTTTCTTTTCTAAGATTAATGGTTTAAGGTATATGTGCTGTTCATCCATGGGCTCTTTTCACCCATGGAGTCCAAGAATCACCTTTTGATATCAAATTATTCGTTTTTACATGTTTATGATGAATTGTCTCCATGAAGTTGTTATTGATTATTATTACAAGTTATGTTACAAGTGTTTTTGATATAATGATCCCTTATATTATTTTCGTATTGAAATCCTTATGTTAAATCCCTAATTCATGGGTTTAGTATTGTAACTATATTTTCAATCACATGCTTTATTCATTTCCATGCTTTAATTCATGACTCCCACGTGTTTGATGAAATATCTAAATGTTGGATTTTTAGAAATGATCCATTATTATGGTTTTTAAAGCTTTATATGTCCTTATTGTTATTTCCATTCAGTACTGGAGGGTTATGAACACCCGATACTCAGCTATTTCCATAATTTCAGTATCTTCTGAATATTTTTAGATAAACCATGAGCGTTGTTATTTAGTTAGTATCATGACCATCTGTTTTCTCAGTTCAACTTAGTTTAACCCAATAATTAGTGTCATTCAGTTGGGAGTAGGATTTAGCACCGAACGAAACTAGGAATGGGGGCTCACCTGCTAGTATAGGGTGTGAACTTTAATAGCAGTCCTGAGTTCCTGAACTATGTAATCAGTGTAGTTTAGAGATATCAACCTGCCGGTTGAGGGTCGATAAAGTGTTTACCTGCCAATTGAGGGTAACACATATCTCATTAGAGAACTAACCAGGTGAGAGTGACTCAGTAGTTCTTCAGGAAATTACTTTAGTGGATCCATATAGCCCATGTTAGTACTAGTGGCTAGGGTTACATGTTGGACCCCAATTTTTTATGATTTAGACGTATCGGTTAGATGATACCTCCTACAGTCTTAGTTCAGCATTTAGTATAGAATTTAATACAGGTTTGCTCGATCATAGCACACTATTCATCAGTTATTTAGTTATAAGATTTTAGTATTTTAGCTCATAGAAAATTTTAGTATCATGTTATATGCTTGGTCATGTATTCTCAGATTTTACAACTTTCACGGATTTATGAATCAGTTATCTTATGTTATTCAGTCAGTCAGTATTTCATGCACATGAAGCTATGCATTTCAGCCTAACCTTATCTCATATACTAGTACATTCAAAGTATTGATCACATACTTTTCTTCACACTACAATGTCTTATATCATACGTCAGGACGCTCTGTTTCTTGACCGCATTTAGAAAGTACAGCATATTTGCAACAATAATTCTTCTAGTGTTAGTTTTTGTATTACTCTTATGTTAGTTCAATTTGGAGTTAGTCGGGGCCTGTATGATCAATTCCTCAATTAGTTTAGAGACTTTCAGACATTTTTTCAGTCATTGGAATAGTTAATCAACTTATCTGTTATTTGATCATTCTTTTCAGTATGTCATCAAGATTTTAGACTTATGATTTAAATCATATTTTCAATATTTGATCCTTATGGATTTAATTAGTTATTTCTACACATATTTATTATCAGTATATTATTTAGTGCTCACAATAGGTACCAGTCTATCAGTTATCTTATGGTCTCTTGAGATCGTGAGCACTGTTGTCACGACTAGGGGGTATCCTCGGTTCATGACATGTCCCATATGACTACATTGACTTAAAAGGAAGTTGTTTTTTATGGTCTGAGTAGTATGAGTTGATTTTAGAAAGATCAAAGATTTTCTTACTTTAACTCCAATGTTAGCTCTTCCTCTCGAGGGTTCTATTTTGTGATACTTTAGATGTTGGTCATGGTTGTGTTTTGATGCAGCAGTGTCGAGTCACTGCTTGTGCTTCTTGATAGACTGAAGTGTGTTAGTGCAACTACCCTACTCATAATTTGAAGTTAGAGGTTTTAGTTTTTGTGCTCAAGATTTGGAGGCATTATGTATATGGACTACATTGCAAGATTTTCACCGAGCATCACAACCTACAGTATATTTGACCTAATTATAGCTTAATTCTCACCACGTTAGATAGATTGAGTTGCTAAAGGACTATGATATTTTAAATTGTATCATATGGGTAATGAAAATATGGTAGCCGATGCCTTGAGTCGCAAGGCAGTGAGTATGGGTATCTTGGCATGCATATGAGTTCCTTAGAGGCCTATTGCATGGGATATTCACTCCTTATCCAATTTGATGGTGTGCCTTGATATTTTGGATCATGTAAGGATTTCGGATTATATAGAGGTGAGGTCCTCCTTATTCTAGCATATTTATGATCGCTATTATGAGGATATCAAGCTACGCTTCCTCTATAACCAGGTATTGAGTGATGAAGCAGGGAGGCATACCATAGATTTTGAGGGTATTTTTAGATTTTAGGGTCGTATTTATGTTCCCTAGCTGTATGACTTAATTTAATCGATTCTTTATGAGGCTCAGAACTCTAGATATTCTATTCATCCTAGTAAAGTTATAATGTATGGAGATTTGAGGCATCATTATTGGAGGGATAGCAGGAAGGGAGATATGGTGGACTTTGTGGGTCGTTTCGTATGTTGTTAGTATGTTAGAGCTAAGCATCAATATCTACAAGGACAGACTCAAAGATTTCTCATCCCCGAATGGGAATGGATTACTATGGACTTCATTAGTGTTTTTCCACATACTTCCCATTCTCCTAATGGTATTTGGGTTATTATAGATCAATTGACCAAGTTGACACATTTCATTCCAATTTAGATAACTTTCAATGCTGAAAGATTAGCCCATATTTATGTGTGGGACATAGTTTGTTTGCATGGAGTGCTCATTTCTATCAGATCAAACCGTGGTTATGTAGTTACTTTATAATTTTAGAAAGTATTCCAGAAGAAGTTAGGTACTCCGAGTGGATTTGTATATAGATTTTTATTGCAGACAGATGATCAGTCCAAGAAGACTATTCAGGTTCTTTGGGTATGCTTTGAGCCTGTTTACTGGATTTGGTTGGAAAGTGGGATTATCACTTTGCATTGGCAAAGTTTGCATTAAACAACAACTAACATTCTAGTATTGAAATAGCAGCTTATCATGCTTTGTAGATAGGAGATGTCATTCCCCAGTAGGATGGTTTAAGACCTTTGAGGTGAGACCTTGATGTACGAAATTACTTCACAACTCATTGGATAGAGTTAGGGTGATTAATGACTGGCTGAGAGTAGATAAGAGTAGCCGACTCTAGGCTCCGTGCCTTAAGATTTAAAGTTGGTGATTTGTGTTCCATTGTATTTTACCCTTCAGGGGTATGATGAGGTTCGAAAGAAAGGGCAAGCTCAGCCCTCGATATATTGGTCATTTTTAGATTCTCCGCACAGTCAGCAATGTGGCCTATGAGTTAGTCGTGCCTCTAGGATTTACTATTGTTCATCCAGCTTCTTATGTCACTATATTGCAAAAGTATATTCTTGATTTGTCGCATGTTCTTAGATAGGACTCAGCCCAGTTAGATTTAGTAGTTGACCTTTGTGGAGCAACCCCTGCTTATTTTTGCAAGTGATGTGAGACAACTATGTACTAGCTAGATTTCTATAGTTAAGGTTTAGTAGAAGCAGCGCCTAGGAGAGGAGGCAACTTAGGAGATCGAGAATGAGATGCTAACCTATTATCCTCACCTGTTATAGAATTAAGGTATTTTTCTCCATCTTTAACTTTCTATTAAAAAGTTTGTTAATAGTGAATATAGGAAGAACCCTTGGGGTCACTTTTCATCATTTTGCTTACTTTTACAATCAGATCTTTTCCATATCTTCCATAAGGCAGTTATGACTCGGTGGAACTAATTGTTCTGTTTTCAGGTAGTCAGTTTGTATTTTAGAACCCTTTCCCTATTTAGAAGTCTTCGCTAGTTCCAAATAGCCACAAAGTGAAAACTTTAGTAAAATTATCGAATGCATATTCTAATAGCGCCATCAACTTTGAAATATCTATTTTAGTTTGGGTAGACCCTTGATTTGGTTCCCGCTACACCCCAACTTATTTCAACCTATACGTTAAAATATTAAAATTGTAAATTCAATTGTGGGATCCTGTACCTCCCCAATTTTCTGAATCAGAATGCTACACGGTGCTCATAACCCCGAAGGACCACAAGCTAACCCATGACTGATATTTATATCTATACACTTCATAATGTAACATGAAAATACGGAAACATGTATTGAATGACCATAAGGTTCAAATCTGAATAAACATCTGATAAGACAAAGTCTGAAAATAGTATAACAATACCAAAAAAAATCTGAAATTACTGTTTGACATGCTATAGTCTGGAAAGCCTTTAAACTGTCTAAATATGGAGTTGATGGGACATGTCCCCAACTAACTCCATCTAGCAACAAAAATAAAATAGTAAATGAAGCAATAATCACATCGTCCTCGAATGAGAAGGACTCACTGCAAACTCTGTATATTTGAATACTACTACAGATCTGAAGCTCATTCCTCTGAACCTATGGTGTAATATAAGAGAAAGCACCATAGCGTAAATGCGTCAGTACATCTGAATGTACTAAGTATACGAGTGAGGTAGGCTAAATGCAAAGGGTTATATACATGAATAATACTGACTGATATAAATGTGAGAATACATATATGGATACATAATTATCACTGAACTCATGGAGATACTGACTACTGAGTCTGAATATTGACAACATGAGTGTACTGATACTGAGATACTAAATAGATGAACGACTGTTTCTGACAGTTCAAATTATAAAGAACTGGTCTGATTGATTGTGTCTAACAGTCCTAAAACTGAATACTGAGTATGTAAATCACTAATAATTGAGTAACTGATATTGTATTACTAAATACTAAGGGAATAGTACTATGTTACTGATACATGAATAATTGTATATGACAGTTCTGATTTTGAAGAACAAGTCTGGTTGACTGTGTCTGACAATCCCAAAGTTGAATACTGATATCATGAATTTTGATAACTGATGTGATTGATAACATATGTTCTAAAAACTGATATAACTGATAGCATAAGTTATTGTATCTGACAGTCCATAAATCTAAAGGAACTATCTAAGTTCGGTTCTATTTTTAAGATGACTGTATCAGACAGACCTAAAATCTGAAGAACTATCTGAGTTCTTTTACTGAGACTAGAACTGAAACTGAGACTGTGGGAAGTAGTTGTCTAACCGACATACCCTAATAACATATATAGCAAAGTTGGGGTCCAATCTTTGCCCCAACTGGAGGGGTGTTAATACAGTGCTACTGGTAAGGACAGCTGTAAGTAACCCTTATCTAGCAGGTACTCAAATGAGAATGGTGGGAAGACTTAAATGACAGATTAAGCCACCTCATCAACCATAATCTGACAGGTTAAGATGTCTCAACCTACGCTGGCTACGTAGTTCTGGAAAACAAGGATGACTACTAAGAATCATACCCTAAACAGGCAGGTGAGTTCCCATCCTTGGGTTCACTCGATGCTAACTTCTACTCCCATATGAAGGACACTGAACTGAATAACTAAGCTGAACTAAATAACTGAACTAAACTTATTAGTTGAACTAATACTGATTAACAAGACTAATACTAGTGGTATTGTTTATGGAGCTAAACTAAGTTTACTGGATTCCGATGACTGATGAAATATACTAAATCCTGAGGACTAGTTGAGAGTAGTGAGGTTACTAAGATTAACTGTGAATACTGAGGTTACTGAGTTTACTGAGAACTGAGATTACTAAGATTACTGGACTACTAATATTTCTAAGTTTTATTGAGTCACATGAATGACTGAATCCTATAGATCATGGCTTGACTGAGAGTATCGTGATAACATGACATGGCTCTAGGCACACACCTATATGTTTTTAGTACAAGTACCCCCAGGACTCGTTGGAAGGAAACTAACACAACTTGACTTTCTTAAGTACATGACCATCAATAACTATCCATAATACATGAGTGAGCGATTTCATGAAGTACATGGTCATCATAATATCTAGCATGAATAGGAATGCTTATAATCAAGTCATAAATCTCATATTCTAATATCATGGGCTTTTCGACAACATATACTATTCATAATAATTGCATGGAAACCATTTAAGTATAAGGGAATGTCAAACATCTAACATTTAATTCATATTGTAATAATTTGGGGATAACTCATATGATACTTCAAAATCATGATCTTGTTCATATAGACACACTATGAATCCATTCCCCAATCATCATGTACATTCCATTAACACATATATTGGACAACAATGACAAGTGAGCTCTTTGAACATAATAAACTAGCATGAATTTTTTATATAGTTCACCCCTAAGTTGTAATACATGATTTTCATCATTCTAGGTATTTTATCAAACACCTAACATGCACAATATTGAGCATTGGTGTACTTAACAAATTTAGAAATCTTGAACCACCCAAATTCATGGGTTTCCAACTAACATTCCCATACACTTCTTAGAAACACATTTAGATACCATCTTGAAACATAATTAACAACCATCAACATGAACATAATCACATAACAACATAAAGTTCACAATTTATTATTTAAAACATAGTTCTTGAGCTCCATGGATGAAAGGGATCGTGGATAAACGCTATGCATACTTTATTTCTTAATTACATAAAGATTAAAGGAGTGAATTACTTGAACTTGAATCTTTTATAAAAACCATAGCTTGTGTTATTGAGAGGTTTTTTAGAGAAAGAATATGTTTTGGTGACATAAGGGCTTAATTCCATGTTTAGGCATTATATAGGGGTGGGAAAAGGACCATTTTGCCTAGAAAACGGACTGTTTAAGTCACCTGGACTACAACATGTGCATCTTACACTTTATCACACACATTAGGGTATGCGCCGCACACTTTATCACACATATTAGTTTGTGCATCGCACACTTTGTGGCATACTTTAGGTTGTGCATCGCACACCATATGTTAGGCGACGTACTCCACTTTATAAAGTCATAACTTTTTTCTGTGGTGTTGGATTTAGGCGAAATTGATATTGTTGGAAATCTAATTCAAAGATCTATCATTTTATATATAGTAGGCCCTATAATTCAATACATACAAATATTTATGGCCAATTGAAGTTGACTTAAGTTTTGACGCTCTCTAAAAGTTGAATGATACGAAAGCTTTCAACTTTTACTTGAGTTAGGGAACCTCTACGATCAAAATTCATTCTCAAATAGATTCACACACTACATAATTGATTAACACACTAAATTTACATAGGATTCTAGGCTTTTGAAACATCTACTCCTAGGAATGAAGAATTTCATTCTAGTCGAAAATGTAGGGTATTATAATAACTCCCCCTTGGGAACATTCGTCCTCAAATGATACTGGCTGAGATGAGAGAAAAGACAACTGACGTGAATATATAACATGAACGACTGATCATGATTTCATGGATTACATGATTGATACGCTGAACATATCATACTAAACATGCAGATCTGATGCATGCATAACTGATTCATAAGTACATGAGGGAGAGTACTGATAATATGATCACATATATCTGATGGGTGAATATATGACTTAACTAGCTCATGATCATGCAAATATATATGCAATGTAAAGATACCAAGCTTGAACTGGGAACTGAGCATGGAGCTGAATACCAAGTTTGTACTGAAATTTAAACATGAGAATAAGTAAGGTCAAACAAGACTGCTATCATGAACTAAACATACCGATGAGTTTGAGATTGATTACTCAATATACATGAGCAGAAACATTAGAACATAACTAAGTCTGAAACATGATACATGAACTGAACTAAGTTTGTAATGCGTGACATGGACAGAGTATTGTATCGTGTATACACTGAGCCATTGAGTACATGGCTTACTGCTAATTTTTAAAGATAGAGGGTTGGATCATAAGTAACACTTCCTCCAAGATAGATTCATCAAAGAAAACGACATATTTAAATCAAGAAAATTTAAGGGCTATAGTATATCTCCCCCTTAGGTCACTATGTCCCTTAAAGGATGCTGGACTGACCATGCTGAGATATTGAGGAAGTTGAGGCAATATAGAAGGAACATAGGTATGAAATTATGACTGATTATCTGAGATCTGAAACTGAAGCGTGATGCACGAATGAATATACATACTGACTTATTTAATTTACTAAGTAACTGGTAACTAAATGCTGGGTATGCAAAACTGAATTGTACTTAATTTATGTAGCTGGGCTGAGGTCATAAAGTATTATGCATATGAGAAAGGACTGACTGAGTACATAAGGTAACTGATCATGGATTTTATGAAAGCTATATTGTCTGAAAATGCAGGACCAGGCGTATTATATGATTTGGAAATATTCCATAGACTGAGGTATTGGAATACCTATAACTGATTAGCTGATAACTATATGCTATGGTCAAGAAAGTCTAAAACTGAACTAAATTTTTTAGCTGAATACAGATCTGAAGTTGACCCAATAACTTAAGAGTGTAACTGGGATCCATACTGAAACTAAATGCTAGGTCCCGATAACTGAATACTGAAACTGAGCTTTTGACTGATACTAAAGTGCTTAATTCTAAGACTGAGCACTAATTACTGAGTGTTGAGTACTGAAACTATAACTGAGATGGCAACTGAGTTATGATAGTCGCATAATGAAGGTTGACATATGATAAGGATCTGAATATACATCCACACTCTAAATTTTTTTCTAATTTCTAAGTACTACCTCTTGCTATACCCTCGTATAAAACATGCATGCAATAATCTGCTCTTAACAAAAAAAATTAACTCTCTCCCATCTAAGCAATTTCTCAATACTACACTATTCTCATAAAGAAAGCTTATGAAGGGTTAAATCAGGAGATCCTAAAACATGAATGGATACTGACTGAACTTGACACATGACTGAAACTTGAGGAATCAAATATCAACAACATGGATTTACAAAATTGGTCTGAACTGAGTGTATACATGATATAGTCCAAATTTATCTGATTATTTGGGGAGTAGCATGAGTCATAGAAACTGAGTATACTAGGGATCATGGTACGTGTGCATGAGTCATGAGTTTCATGAGCTTATTCTTGAATTTCTGAGTTCATGGAACATGATTTAGAACACTTAGTGATCTAGAACTGAACATTCTATACTGGGAACTGAAAGCACACATAATTCTATGGAATACATGTGAACATAAGCTATATTAATGGAATCTAATACATGAAGCATGCATAGGCACTATGCTGACTGAAGTACAAAGCTTTACGTTGAGATAAGGATGGATCAGTAATTACCTTTCCTGATTGATTTTCTGTACATACTGGCACTACTACTTGAATCTAAGAGCCTGACTTGGTTACTTGATCTGTGATCTCTCCCTTAGCTTTAATCCATCATCATAAGTCTGTGAACACTAAACTAATCTCTGAACTGCACTGAAATCATCATCATATACGTACACTCTGATCAACACATACTCTCCTTACTAAAAACATCATCTAGCTCTATTTCCTTACATACTACTAATATCACATTCCCACCTTAATTCTTAATTTCAAGTCAATAAACTTAAATTTCTAACTCACACCGTCCAAGCCTACTAATTCATTATAGCTCAACTATCCCTATGAATACATAATCTATTCAATCTGAATATCGTATCCCAACTTTTCTATTGCTAAACTTCTGGTTTTATGCTTCTAACTCTGGGTTACATGCAATCCTAGGATTTTGAGAAGGGATCTGATGGTATATCTAAATCATGATTCAAGAACGAGTTCTCATGATTATGAATGAGATCCGTATAACTTTGGAACATAACTTAACTAATGGGATACTATTTGAGAAATACCTATCTTTAGGACTTGAGCTTTACTATTTTTGTTGCCTTAAAAATAAGGTGGAATTAACATTAGGAAGCATGATGAGAATCTATATAAGCTTCTTAGAGAACCTTGCTATAGCACGGTCTGAGAAATGAAAGAAGGGAAACTGTTCCTAAAACATCTCATAGCCTCCTGCACATAAGTGTGGTGCACAACACATATATGGACAAGACTCTACTAGAGTGGCTTTCAGACTTCCTAGGATTCTATTGAACCTTAGGCTTTGATACAAAGTTTGTAACACCACGATTTTCTTAATTGGAATGCTACACGGTGCTCATGGCCCCGAAGGACCATAAGCTAACCCAGGAATGATATCTATACTTGTCCACTATATAATATAACATGCAAAAGTAGAAACATGTACTGAATGGGCATAAGGTTCAAATCTAAATAAAAATCTGATTAGACAATGTCTAAAAATGGTATAATAATACCAAAACAAATCTGAAATAGTTTTCTGACATGCTATAGTATGGAAAATCTTTACACTTTCTAAATAAGGAGTTGATGGGACATGTCCCTAACAAACTTCATCGAGCAACTGAACTAAAATGGTAAATGAAGAAATAATCATATCATCCTCAAATGAGAAGGACTCACTGCAAACTCTAAACACTGGAATGCTACTGCTGATCTGGAGCTCATTTCTTTAAACCTATGGTGTAACATAAAAGAAAGCACTACAGTGCCAATGCAATAGTATATCTAAATATACTGAGTATACGAGTGAGGTAGGCTAAATACAATGGGTTATATGCATGAACAATACTGATTGATATGAATATGAGAATACATATATGCATACGTAACTGTAACTGAATTCATAGAGATACTGACTACTGATTCTGAATACTAACAACATGAGTGTACTGATATTGAGGTACTAAATAGATGAACGACTATTTTTTATAGTTCAAATTATGAAGAATTGGTATGATTGACTGTGTCTAACAGTCCTGAAACTGAATACTAATCTTGTAAATCACTAATAAGTGAGGAACTGATACTATATTACTAAATACTAAGGGACTAGTACAATGTTACTAATATATGGATAATTTTATATGACAGTTCTAATTATGAAGAACTTGTCTGGTTGACTGTGTCTAATAGTCCTAAAGCTGAACACTGATATCATGAATTCTAAAAATTGATGTAATTGATAACATGAGTTTTGAGAACTGATATAACTGATAGCATAAGTGACTATATCTGACAGTCCATAAATCTAAAGGAACTATCTGAGTTTTATTCTATTTGTGAGTTAACTGTATCTGATAATCCTAAAATCTAAAGAATAATCTGATTTCTTTTACTGATACTGGGACTGAAACTAAGACTGTGGGGAGTAGTTGTCTAACTGACATAACCCAATAATGCATATAGCTAAGTTAGGATCCATTCTCTTCCCCAATTGAAGGGGTGTCAATACCGCACCACTAGTAAGGATAGCTGTGAGTGGCCCTTATCTGGCAGGTACTTAAATGAGAATGGTGAGAACCCTAAACTAATAGGTTAATCCAACTCATCAACCCTAATATGACAGGTTAATATGTCTCAACCTACGCTGGCTACATAGTTCTGGAACACAAGGATGACTTCTAAGAATCCCACCCTGAACTGACAGCTGAGTTCCTATCCTTAGGTTCACTCAGTGCAAACTTCTACTGTCATCTCAAGGACACTGAGCTGAATAACTAAGTTGAACTGAATAACTGAACTGAACTTGTTATCTTAACTGATACTGATTAACTAGACTGATACAAGTGGTGTTGTTTAGTAAAGCTAAACTAAGTTTACTGAATTTCAATGACTGATGGAATGTACTAAGTTCTGAGGACTGGTTGAGAGTACTAAAGTTACTAAGATTAACTGTAAATACTGAGGTTGCTTAGGTTACTAAGCACTAAGATTACTGAGATTACTGGTCTACTGATATTACTGAGATTACTAAGTTTTCCTGATTCATATGACTGACTGAATTTTATAGATCATGACTTGACTGAAAGTATCATGATAACATGACATGGCTCTAGGCACACGGCTACATTTTTTGGGTACAAGTACCCCTAGGACTCAAGGGAAGGAAACTGACACAACTTGACTTTCTTGAGTACATGACCATCAATAACAATCCATAATACATGAGTGAGGGATTTCATGAAGTACATGGTCATCATAATATCTAACATTAATAGGAATGCTTCTAATCAAGTCATAAATCTCATATTCTAATATCATGGGCATTCCGACAACAAATACTATTCATAACAATTGCATGAAAACCATTTAAGCATAAGGGAATGACAAACGTCTAACATTTAGTTCATATCATAATAATTTGGGTATAACACATGTGATACATCAAAATCATGATCTTGTTCATATCATGGAAGGAATATAGACAAACTATCAATCTATTCCCCAATTATCATGTACATTCCATTAACAGATATATTGCACAACAATGACAAGTGAGCTCTTTGAACATAATAGACTAGCATGAATTTATCTTATAGTTTACCCCTAAGTTATAATACATCATTTTTATCATTCTAGCCATTTTATCAAACACCTTTCATGCATAATTTTGAGCATAGGTGTACTTAATAAATTTAGAAATCTTGAGCCACCCAAATTCATGGGTTTCCATCTAACATTCCCATACACTTCTTGGAAACACATTAAGATACCATCTTGAAACACAATTAACAACCATCAACATGAACATAATCATATAAAACATAAAGATCATAATTTATTATTTAAAATATGGTTCTTGAGCTGCACGGATAAAAGGTATCGGTGGATGAACACTATGTATACCTTATTTCTTAATTACATAAAGATTGATGGAGAGAATTGCTTGAACTTAAATCTTCTATAAAAACCCTAGCTTGTGTTCTTGAGAGGATTTTGAGTGAAATAATATGTTTTGGTAACATAAGGGCTTAATTCCGTGTTTAGGTATTATAAAGGGGTGGGAAAAGGACCATTTTCCCCAAAAATGGACTGTTTAAGTCACTTGGACTACAACATGTGCGGCACACACTTTATCGTATATATTAGGGTGTGTTTCACACACCTTATCGTACACATTAGGTTGTGCACTGCACACCATATAGCAAACTTTTGGTTGTGCATCGCACACCTTATATTAGGCGATGTACTCCACTTTGGAAAGTCATAACTTCCTGCTTGGCTATTGTATTTGGGAAAAATTAGTATCTTTGGAAAGCTAATTCAAATAGATTTCATTTGATATACTGTAGGCCCTATAATTCTATATATATAAGGAGTTATGACCGATTAAAGTTGACCCAAATTTTGATGCTCACTAAAACTTGAACGATCGAAAAGCTTTCAACTTATACTTTAGGGAACCTATATGATCTAAATTCATGATCAAATATATTCCCATAGTACATAATTTATTAACATACTAAATTTACATAGGATTCGATGTTTTTGAAATGTCTATGCATAGGAATGATGAATTTTCATTCTAGTCTAAAATGTGGTGTATTACAGACCCATATTTGGTCAAAATAGCCTTGGATGAAAAATTCAACCATGCCAATAAAGCTATAATGTTAAAATTAATATGGTTGCACATTTTTTTTGCTCATATTAGATTCCAGATACATCCCGAGGCATTAGTCAAAACTTGGAATTTATTAAAGTTTTAGTTGTCACATGGTTCAACAAAGGTATCACAATCGTGGGGGTTTTGTCACGATGACAATACCGTAATTGTAATTCATATGTCTTTGATTGCCTAAATGGAGGGTCAAGGTAGGGGTATTTAAAAGCCCTTTTTGGTCTAGAATCGCCCATTTCTCTTTTGACTTGGATTCTATAAATACTAATAGAGAGTACAGTCCCTAAATTGAGTCTTGGGTATTGATTGAGAAATTGAATAACTTGCATATTCATCATTTACATAGAATATAATTCATAAATCCTTCATTCTTAGTGTTGAATTCCTAATTATTTGACTCAACACACAAAATAGCTTAAGGCTTGATTTTATCCTAATATGATTGATTGCACTAATTTCTTGAGGGATATAATACCCTAATTATATTTAAATAGGTTGGTCTCAAAAACTTATTTTTCTTAAGTGGGACCCACTTGGGGGTTTTTGGTATCATTTTGGACTCGATGCATAATGGTGCAATATGGGTATTCATATTCTTAAAATAATGCATAGAATCTATTTTTGGATTGGCTCATTGACGAAGCTTCGATTAAAGGTAAAGCAAATATTGTTTATTCGTAAGCTATATTTGAATTCAAGGTAGGTTAGGCTTACTTATTGTTTGGTTGTCCTTTGTAATAGTTTGAATTTGATATTTTTATAAGATTGGATGGGGTGTTAGGTGTTGAAATTATAGATGGTAAAGTTGGGATCAGTTGGACCATTTAGGCTATTGAACTCACAGAGTGTGGTACTTGACTTATAGTCTAGAACCTTGGTAAATTAGACTTGTTATCTCTTGAATAGCATTAGAATTCTCTAGTTTCTCTAGTTACATGGGAGTGACCTTTTTATACATATTAAACAGTAATTTGACCTTAGTTGTACATAGTTATAGAAATCGCCCTAGTAGCTTTGGATGAATTAAGTTTATTACTTAAGGAAGAATTATACCAGGGAACTAGTATGGAATGACAAACCTCTAAGACATGACATAGATGCCTTAGCTAAGTACCAAGTAGAAGTTAGATTAGAGGAGAGTTTATTTTATTAGAAGCGAAACTTGACTTGCCTTATGTTTGGACTATGTGGCTTCATTAGTGACCTAGATACTTGTAAAATACTAATAATATACCTTTGGTAATAGGATGGATAATCCAGATAAATGTCTTATTCATGATGTTCGTATTGGTAATGAGGTGCATGATTGGTTGCTAGATTATTGGTAATGAGTGGATAGCAATGAATTATCTCATAAATTTAACACATGAATATACTATCACTTACTACATTGATTAAATTACTATGTGACCCTTGGATATGGTTATTACTCATACTATGTTCAAGTATGGTGGCTAAACTAATGTGATGCTAAAAATCCTTTTGTTGTAATAATGTGAATCATGCCAATAAAGATGAGATCTAAAAGGTGTAACTATGTCTTGTATTGGAAATACTAATGATTTAAGACTGGTATCGTATTGAGTGATCATATCATTTGAATATACTTGTTCATGCTCCTTGTGACATATTGTGTTTAGAATGAATGATGAGGTACGATGGCATGTCTTCCACTACTTCTCTATTACCCTATCCATCATGGGGCTTGCATTTATTATTGATTCACTTGACTTATATATTATATATCTATAAATATTTATATATATATATATATATTGATGGTATGATGATGCAAGATGATTTCGGAGGCTAAATTTATGTTGTGATAATTCCTGATAAATCCATACGATATATTGATGTTGTTATAATGCCCTATATGTCTGGAGGATACATTGATGATATGATGATTCCCGGTGATTTCAGAGGATATATTAATGTTATGATAATTCTTGATATGTCTGGAGGATATATTGATGATATAGTGATGCCAAATGATTCCGAAGGAGATATTAATGTTATGATGATGGCCGATAAGTCCGGAGTATATATTGATGATATGATGATGCTCGGTGATTCGAAATGATATATTAATGTTATGATTATGCCCGATAAGTCTTGAGGATATAATGATGATACAATGATGCCAAGTGATTTTGGAGGATATATTGATGTTATGATGATACCCAATAATTCCTGAAGATGTAATGAGGTTATGTAAGGTAAGCATGCATATGTATATGTTTATGTGTGATGATGATTTTATATGATTACATCTTTATGTTCTTTTAAGGTATGATGTTATTCTTTAGATGTTAGCTATAATTCTTCAGAATTATCACTCATTAAGTGTTGTGGTTCTTGCTAGTGTTGAAAAATGAGTAGGAGTTATTTTTGAGGAATAATGTATTGTGAAAAGTTTGTAATGGGATATTATGTGGTAATTGAAGATTCACTTAGTGAGTTTAGATATTATTGGAAAAACAGATTAACTAAAGAATATGGCTTATTAAAGTGAGTTATGTGGTAACTAGTTGTCTATTAAGTGACTATTCTACTTGATGGCTTGAAGTCTGGAATTCTAGTTAGTGAACCTTGTTTGGTCGAAATGTGGTAACTAGAAATTGTGGTATTTACGTGGCTAATGATGATAATAAGTTAGTTATGTGATGATTAATGATGTTGATAACTAAGTTAAGATGTTGATTAGCTATTAATTCGGGACTTGTATATTAATGATGCTAGATACCAAAAGATGTTAATAGTTAGATATATAAGTGTATTATGGATATTACTGCCTTTTCTAAATGGTGATTAGTGCTATTATGATGATTATAAATAGGTATTTCTTAGATATGCCTATGGTCTAGTATAAATCTTTACTAGATCATGAACGTTGGTTACTAAGTGAATAATGGTTAGTTACTATACTGTGAATAAAGATTATGTGTAGAATCAGTCAGGCTAATTACTAGAGGTCCTTTGATGACTAGAAAATTAATAGTTAATAATGAGTATTGATTAGTAATAGTAGTGTATAGATTGCAAATATCGATAAGAGATATTTCTAAATGGTGATTTGATTAAGGTTATGAGTACTTTGGCAAATGTTATTCAATTGCAGTAGTTTATAAGGATTATGAAAATTGGCAAATGACCATTGGTGTGAAAAGTGGGAAACCATGGATAATGAGAAGTTGGTTATATATCTATATATGTTGGTGATTTGATCTTGGATGCACTCTTTGGTGGTATGGGACGTCGTAATGAGTTCTTTACTTTATGTTATTTTGGGTGTACTCCCTAGTGGTATGGGAAGCTATGGTGAGTTATTTTACTTTATGCTCTAACAAATATATGTGCATTTACTTGGTATTTACGTTGTTGTTAGTGTATTAATGTCTCTTTATACTTTCAGATCCATTACCCATTACATATGACGATATTATCGTGTATTGATTTGAGATGTCGTGTTATTTTTCTAGTTGATCGTTTGTTTTATGTAGTGATTAGGTAGATGATTCAAGTTTGATTTTGTACCTTGAGTTAGATATATTATGTTGATTTATATCATCTTTATATCATAATATAGCTCAGTTGGCCGGTCATGCATACTGAGTGCATGTTATTTTGGTACTCATACTACACTTCTGTACCTTTTTAGTATAGACCCTAGTACTAGTTGTTGCCACTTAGTTGAGGTTGTGCAATATTGATATTTTGTAGATAGGGTGGGCTCTTGGAGTTTCGAGTTGCCCATTTCCCTCTATCCTTGTTTAGTCTTTTGTATTCGAGTTAAGTGTTTTGACTATTTTAGATTTACGAGTATTGTTTCGTATTACCAAAGCTTGATCATCTTGTACTGATATTACCAGGTCATGGGATTGGTATACGTATTTTAACTGTCTTCTTGTAGTGTAACCCTATTTTTCGATAATTGTATTCTTGTTTTTAGGCCTGATTGGGCATTTCTACCGAAGTAACCCATTGTCTTACCTCTAAGTTATGGTGTTTGATTACCTACTGGTGGGTTAGTAAGTGCCATCATGACTAGTGAATTAGGCCATGACAATTAGGGTTCAAGGCTACACTAGTGTTCGCAACCTTTAATTTAAGATTAAAACATAGAATAATAGTAAAACCCACGTCAATTAGTTAATTAGAAAGACAAATGAACAACACCAATACAATAATCACAACTACTCCAACATAACCCCAAGCAAAGAAATTAGTTACTAATAGATAGGGAAAGAACAAAATTACCCAAATTTTCAACCCATTTTACCATTGAACCTATGTTATCACAGTATTAGAGATCAAAATTCAATACTTAGCAAAAAAAATGGCACTAATTTGATGGATAGGGTTCACTCTATGTTTCTAAAGTTTCAGAAAAGTACAAAGATGGGGTTCAAGAGCTAAAAGCCCCTCTTTTAATCCCCAAATCACGTTCTAGCATACTAATGAAATTTCCACAACACTGGTCACCTACTAATGCAAGTTCCTATGTAGGTGAGGCACTTGTGTGCACAGGTGCCCTGCGTAGATGACACTGTCTCTAGTTTATTTAGCTACCTGCTTGTGTGACTTATCCATATGCATGCGTAGCTCAGGCACATGTATGCATAGGTGGCTTCAAAGTTTGCTAGGTGTTTATTTAGATCTTTTTCTACACTTCTCGTACTACGGTTGATTCGTATAGATAGATCACCTCTTATCATTCCTTACCTACACAATTGAGCATTATAACATGAGAACCACCTCAAATTAATAGACAAAAAAGATAATTCGAGCTTAACAAATGCTATGAGTTTGCAATTTGCCAACTTATCTCCCTTCTAAATTGAACTAAAAAGAAAAATTAAAGGGTGGGTGATGTGTGCTTTTACCAAACGGATAAAGCCATAATAAATAAAAATAAACAAATATGAAATATTTTTGTAAATTATTTAAAATTTAGTCAAAAAATCTTAAATAAATATAAATAGACATCCTATACCGCACTTCACCGTTCATAAATTAGAAGATTTCCATACCCACACTTAAAATCATACCTTGTCCCCAAAGTATGAATTAAATTAAGAACAAGGATTATATAATTCTTGATGCCTCTAGGCCTAGATAGTAGAGTGGAACTTTCTTAGATTTCCAACATAGGGGTTTAAGTACCGCAAAATTATGCTTTTAGGATCCTTCGCCTACATTTTGGGTACTCAAACTTCACATATTCTGCAAAAAAAAACAACAAAAACAAAAGTGACACTATATATAAAAATAATTAAACCTATTACAACATCTGTTTCCTCCCAAATAGCACCTATTTAATATCGTGACATGACTCACATCCAAGTTATCATCAACAATCTCTCAATCTCTTATTCACTTTAAACCTTAACTGTTTTCTCTTCCTTATTCTACTAATAATACCATCACACTATGCAATTTTACTTATTCTGTCACCTCATGTAAAATCACATGCATGATATTCGAGCTTAGATTTTGATTCCAGAACCTTACCGCAATAGTGGCACGTCACTGTAGGTATAGCGATGAGACCTTCATCGTGTTGTGGTATACCTTCAATCCATATTCTAGCTGTGAATTTTATTCTCTAGGGGCAATTCAGACTTTTTCTCTTTCAATCTTAAGGGTTTAAGGTATGTGTGATGTTCATCTATGGGCTCTTTTTACCCATGGAGTCCAAGAATCCCCTTTTGATATCAAATTATTAGTTTTAACATGTTTATGATGAATTATCTCCATGAAGTTGTTATTGATTTTGATTACAAGTTATGTTACAAGTATTTTTTGATAGAATGATCCCTTATATGATTTTAGTATTGAAATCCTCATGTTAAATCCCTCATTCATGGGTTTAGTATTGTAATTATATTTTCAATCACATGCTTTACTCATTCCCATGCTTTAATTCATGACTCGCATGTGTTTGATGAAATGTCTAAATGTTGGGTTTTGAGTAATGATCCATTATTATGGTTTTTAAAGCTTCACATGTCTTTATTTTTTTAATTCAGTACTGGAGGGTTATGAACACCCGATACTCAGCTATTACCATAATTTTAGTATCTTCTGAATGTTTTCATATAAACCATGAGCATTGTCATTTAGTTAGTATCATGATCAGTTGCTTGCTTAGTTCAATTTAGTTTATCCCAGTAATTAGTGTAATTTAGATAGGAGTAGGATTTAGTACCGAGCGAACCCAGGGATGGGGCTCACCTTCTAGTATAAAGTGTGAACTTTAATAGTAATCCCTGAGTTCAAGAACTATATAGTCAACGTTGGCTAGAGATATCATGTAATGCCCCACATTTTGGACTAGAATGAAAATCCGTCATTCCATGCGTAGACATTTCAAAAGCCTTGAATCTTATGTAAATTTAGTGTGTTAATCAATTATGTTATGTCGGAATCTATTTAAGCATGAATTTCGATCATAGAGGTTCCCTAACTAAGTACAAGTTGAAAGCTTTCCTATCATTCAAGTTTTAGTGAGCACAAAACTTGGGTCAAATTCAATTGGTCATAACTCATTGTATATATTGAATTTAGAGGGCCTACTATATACAAATGAAATCTCTTTGAATTAGCTTTCCAACAATACCAATTTTGCTTAAATCAGACACCCGAGCAAGAAGTTATGACTTTGCAAAGGGGAGTACATTGCCTAACGTAAGGTGTGCGACGCACAACCTAAAGTATGCCATAAGGTGTGCGATGCAAAACCTAATGTGTGTGATAAGATGTGTGATACACACAGTAATATGTGTGATAAAGAGTGCGCCGCACATGTTGTAGTCTAGGTGACTTAAATTGTCCGTGTTTAGGGAAAAATGGTCCTTTTCCCACTCGTATATAATGCCTAAATATGGAATTAAGCCCTTATTTCACCAAAACATATTATTTCTCTCAAAATCCTCTCAAGAACACAAGCTAGGGTTTTCATAGAAGATTCAAGTTTAAACAATTATCTCCATCAATCTTTATGTAACTAAGAAATAAGGTATGCGTAGTGTTCATCCACAGATCCCTTTCATCTGTAGAACTCAAGAACCATGTTTTAAATAATAAATTATGATCTTTATGTTGCTTTATGATTATGTTCATGTTGATGGTTGTTAATTATGTTTCAAGATGGTATCTAAATGTGTTTCCATGAAGTGTATGAGCATATTAGTTGGAAACCCATGAATTTGGGTGGTTTAAGATTTCTAAATTTGTTAAGTACACCTATGCTTAATATTGTTCGTGTAAGGTGTTTGATAAAATGCCTAGAATGATAAAAATCATATAGTATAACTTAGGAGTGAACTATATCATAAATTCATGCTAGTCTACCTATGCAAATAGCTCACTTGTCATTGATATGCAATACATGTGTTAATGGGATGTACATGATGATTGAGAAATGGGTTCATAGTGTGTCTATATGCATTCCATGCTATGAACAAGATCATGATATTGAAGTATCACATGGGTTATCCCTAAATTATTACAATATGAACTAAATGTTACATCTTTGCCATTCCCTTGTGCTTAAATGGTTTCCATGCCATTGTTATGAATAGTATATGTTGTCGAAATGCCCATGATATTAGAATATGAGATTTATGACTTGATTAAAATCATTCCTATTCATGTTAGATATTATGATGACCATGTACTTCATGAAATCCCTCACTCATGTATTATGGATTGTTATTGATGGTCATGTACTCAAGAGAGTCAAGTTGTGTCCTTTTTCTTCCATCGATTCCTGGGGGTACTTGTACCCAAAAAAATGTAGTTGTGTGCCAAGAGCCATGCCATGTTATCATGATACTCTCAGTCAAGACATAATCTATAGAATTCAGTCAGTTATGTGACTCATGAAAACACAGTAATCTCAGTAGTCCAGTAATCTCAGTAATCTCAGTGCTTAGTAACCTCAACAACCTCAGTATTCACAGTTAATATCAGTAACTTCAATACTCTCAACCAGTCCTCAGAACTCAGTACATTCCGTCAGTCCTTAGAATCCAGTAAACTTAGTTTAGCTCTGCTAAATAATACCACTAATATCAGTCCAGTTAGTCAGTATTAATTCAGCTAATAGTTTAGTTCAGTTATTCAGTTCAGCTTAGTTATTCAGTTTAGTGTCCTTCAGATGGGAGTAAAAGTTAGCACCGAGTGAACACAAGGATGGGAACTCACCTGCCAGTTCAGGGTGTAATTCTTAGCAGTCATCCTTGTGTTCTAGAACTACGTAGCCAGTGTAGGTTGAGACATCTTAACCTATCAGATTAGGGTTTATGAGGTGGTTTAACCTATCAGTTTAGGTTTCTCACCGTTCTCATTTGAGTACCTGCCAGATAAGGGTCACTCACAGCTGTCCTTACCAGTAGTGGGGTATTAACACCCCTTCAGTTGGGGCAGAGACTGGACCCTATCTTATCTATATGTATTATTGGGGCATTTCAGTTAGACAACTACTTCCCACAGTCTTAGTTTCAATCCCAGTCTCAGTAAAAGAGCTTAGATAGTTCTTTAGGTTTCATGACTGTTAGATATAGTCAACTTAGAAATAGAATGAAACTGATATAGTTCCTTTAGATTTATGGACTGTTAGATACAGTCACTTATGCTATCACTTATATCAGTTCTCTGACTCATGTTATCAGTCACATTAGTTATCAGAATTCATGATATTAGTATTCAGCTTCAGGACTGTCAGACACGGTCAATCAGACCAGTTCTTCATAATCAGAACTGTCATATACAGTTATTCATGTATCAATAACATAGTACTAGACCCTCAGTATTTAGTAATATAGTATCAGTTCCTCAATTATTAGTCATTTACATACTCAGTATTCAGTTTTAGGACTATTTGACACAGTCAATCAGACTTTTTCATAATTCAAACTGTCAGAAATAGTCATTCATCTATTCAGTATCTCAGTATCAGTACGCTTATGTTGATAGTATTCAGACTCAGTAATTAGTATTTTCACAAGTTTAGTTACAGTTACATATGCATGTATGTATTCTCACATTCATATCAGTCAGTATTGTTCATGCATATCACCTTTTGCATTTATTCTACCTCACTCATATACTAAGTACATCCAGATGTACTAACGCATTTTCTCTATGGTGATTTCTCTTATATTACACTATAGGTTCAGGGGCACGAGCTCCAGATCTGTTGTAGAATTCCAATGTTCAGAGTTTGCAGTGATTCCTTCTTATTCGAGGATGATATGATTATTACTTTATTTACTATTTTAGTTCAGTTGTAAGATGGAGTTAGTCGAGGAGATGTCCCATCATCTCCATATTCTGACAGTTTAGAGGCTTTTCAGACTATAGCATGTCAAAAAGTTATTTCAGATTTGTTCTGATATTGTTATACAATTTTTAGAAATTGTCTTATCAGATGTTTATTCAGATTTGAACCTTATTGCCATTCAGAACACGTTTCAACATTTTCATGTTATATTATGTAGTGTACAAGTATAGATATCAGTCATGGGTTAGGTTATGGTCCTTCGAAGTCATGAGCACCGTGTAGCATTCCGACTAAGAAAATTAGGGTGTTACAAACTTGGTATCAGAGACTAAGGTTCAACAGTGTCCTAGGAAGTCTGAAAAGTCACATTTAGTAGAGTCTTGTACATGTATGTGTTGTGCACCACACTTATGTGTAGGAGGATGTGAGATGTTTTTGGAACATTTTATATTCTTTCATATCTCATATCGTGCTATAGCAAGGTTCTCTATGAAACTCATGTAGATTATCATCATGTTTCACTCATGTTAATTCCACCTTACTTTCAAGGTAATGGAAACAGTGAAGCTCAAGTCCTAAAAGATATGGCTTTCTCAGATAGTATCCCATCAGTTAAGTCATGTTCCAAAGTTGTACGGATCTTATTAATGATTATGAACACTCATTCTCAAACCCAAATTTAGATATGCCATCAGATCCCTTCTCAAAATCCTATTATAGCATGTGACCCATAGTTAGAAGCATGAACCCAGGAGTTTAGCAGTAGACAAGTTGGGATACGATATCCAGATTGAATAAATTATGTATTCATGGGGATAGTTGTGCTATAAGAAATCAGTAGGCTTGAATAGTATGAGTTAGAAATTTAAGTTATTGACTTAAAATTAAGCATGAAGGTGTGAATGTGATATTATTAGTATGTGAGAAAACAAAGGAAGATGATGTCTTTAGTAAGGTGAGCATGTGTTGATTAGAGTGTAAGTTTGTGATGATGATTTCAGTGCAGTTTAGAGATTAGTTTAGTGTTCACAGACATGATGATAGCTTACAGCTAAGGGAGAGATAATAGATCAAGTAACTAAGTCAGGCTCTCAGATTCCAGTAGTAGTGCCAGTATGTATACAAAAGTAGTTAAGGAAAGCGATTCCCGACCCATTCTTATCTCAGTGTAAAGCGTCATACTTTAGTCAGCATAGCGTCTATGCATGCTTTATGTCTCAGATTCCATAGATATAGCTTATGTTCACACGTATTCTATAGAATTATGTGTTCTTTCTGTTCCTAGTATAGGAAGTTCAGTTCTAGATCACTCAGTGTTACAAATCATGTTACATAATCTCAGAAATTCCAAACTCAGGTTATGCAGCTCATGACTCATGTACATGTATCATGCTCCCAAGTATACTCAGTCTCCATGACACATGCTATGCCCCAACTGATCAGATAAATCCAAACTATGTCATGTATATTCTAAATTCAGACCTTTTTGGTAAATCCATATTATTTACACTCTATTACTCAGGTTTCAGTCATGTGTCAAATTTACTAGTATCCATTCATGTTTTAGGTTCTCTTGATTTAACACTTGATAAGCTCTGTTTATGAGAATAGTGTAATGTTAAGAAATTTTTTAGATGGGAGAGAGTTAATGTTTCATTTTAAGAGAAGATTATTACATGCATGTTTTATATGAGGGTGTAGTTATGAAGATAGGCTTGAATATCCTATTAGTATGCAGGCAAAGGGCTAGCAGGAGGTTGTACTTATAAATTGGAAAAAAATTCATAGTGTGAATATATATTCAGATCCTTGACTTATGTCAGCTTTCATTATGTCACTATCATAACTCAGTTGTCATCCAGTTACAGTTTTAGTACTCAACACTCAGTAATTAGTGTCAGTCTCAGAATTAAGCACTTCAGTATCAGTACCATATAATTCGTGATGCCTCTAGGCCTAGATAGTACCATGTCACTTTCTCAGATTTCCATCATAGGGTCACGAGTACTGTAAAATTATGCTTTTAGGATCCTTAGCCTAGATTTTGGGTACTCAAACTTCACCTACTATGCAAAACAAACAAACAAAAACAAAAGTTACACTATATATACAATTATTAACTCTATTACAACATCTGTTTCCTCCCAAATAGCACCTATTTAATATCGTGATATAACTCACATCAAAGTTAACATTCACAATATCTCAATCTCTTCTTCACTTTAAATCTTAACTTTTTTCTCTTCTTTATCCTACTAATAATACCATCATAATATTCTCTTTTACTACTTCTCTCACCTCATGTAAAATCACATTCGTGATAGTTGGTCTTAGGCTTATTCATTAATTTAGGCTGTTCCTTAAGAGAGTTTTAAAAGGTAATGGGAAGTTTGCACTCCTCCCCCCATACATATCCTCCTCTACTACTGATATCATGCATAAATTTATGTAGTGTTAGGGTGTATTGAGTTGTTTGTATAGTCTCAAAACCACCTATTCATAATTCAATATAATCTTGAGTGTGCCCTCTCTAATATCTATCAATACTCCACCAGTTGGTACCGTATCATCTACCTCATAGGAAAGAACAACAAAGTCAGCATTAATTATTAACTTAGAAACCTTAATAAGAACATCCTCAATGATTCCTTTAGGAATTGTTCTAGTTTTGTCTACCATTTATAACATAACTGAATAGGTCCTGGGCTTTTTGAAAACTAATATTTTGAATACAGACTGGGGCATCAAACTGATCTTTTCCCCTAAAACACTCAATAATTGAACAAAACTACTTTCAATAATTTAGATTGGGAGAGTGAAACTTCTAAAGTCCTTGATATTTTTTGGAATATTGCATGTAACCACCATACTGACTCTTCCACAATTGTTACATTTTAAATATCACTATGACTCCTTTTGTTTGTTACTACATTATTTTGGTACTTACAGTATTTAGGCATTCCTTACAAAACATCCAACACAAAAAGGTTAGTGTAATGTTCGTTGAATATGTCATAGATTTTTTAAAATGAAGCATCTTCTTCAACTTTCTTCATCTTTTGGGGGAATGTAGTGGTGGTCTATTTTGACATTATTTAACTGGCTTTTCATTCGGATACTTAGACTTTCCCTTTTTGTCAGCTTCTTTGTATTAAACTTTCTTTTTGTCTTTTTAGTTGTGATCAACTATGCTTACACCCCATGATTTTTCTTTGGAGGTGTGTCAAAAATAACACTCCTCAAGGTAATTGCCATAACATGTATTATATTTTTTCTCTAAATCACTAGGAAAACCTCCTCGATGTCTTGAGTTTTATGACAGAGCTAACTAACATAACATGCTTGCACCCATATGTTTTGTGCTTGAGGTCTCTAAATTCTTTGAACCAGATGCTATTTTTTGCTCTCTACGACCATCTTTTCTTTGGTTACTAGAATCTTTTTCTAAGACTCTTATATATTGTTGGCCTGAGTATTATTTTGAATACTTTAATGCGGCTAAAACTACTGATGTTGAACTTGATTATTTCCCTAAGAGTAGCTTATCTGATTCTACCAATTATAATTTTATACATTACTATAAATCAGATTTCCATTTTCTGCTTTTCCCATGAAATTCACCAATTTTGGATTCGCTCCACATAAAAATAAGAAGTAACAACTAGTGGTATTATTTCACATGAAGTCTTAACCTTTTGAATAGTATTAATATGGGCTTGAGGTTGATCCACACTTAATTTGTTAAACTGACTTATTATTTGGTTCTGAAAATAGGCCAACTGTGCATCACATATGATAATATCTACCTTGATCATACCTACAAATTGTTTTACCATAATTATGGATATATCACCTCGACACTCTAGATTACCTTACGGAATATAGTCGAGTAGAGTATATATATCATTAAAGGTTTTCTCCTATGCTTAACCACCTGCGACTTAATCTAATTTTTTTATGTTATGGTCAATAGTCTTAACCAACGCATGAGTTTACAACTTATTTTTCTATTGATTATGTGAATAATCTCTGAAAAAAGCCATGAAAATCTATCATAAAGAATAGATATTTTTGTTTTCCTTCTGCTTGAAACATAACATCTCACTCCTCTACCTTATAATTTACCAAATAGAAATAGTTAAATAAGGAACTAATTTTCCAAGCCATCTCAAGTTGTGATTGAAATTTAATGTTCGCCCTTCAACCATTTCTTTGTTTCTCCCAATACTGAAAAATGAAAAAAAAGTTAATCTTGTGCAATTTTGTTGAGACTCCTTTTGGAATGAATGTTTCACTGACCTCTAGAAATTATTAAAATAGGCATGTGAATCCTCATGTTGTAGGCCTGTGAACAACCCCTTGTGTGAAACCCTTGCACATTTTGTGTTTAAGCTCAAACCTTATATTTATATTTGGATTTTTATTACTGGATGTCACATTGGTTGTGAGTGGGATTGCTACTTTGCGTACTGTCCTACGGGACGATTGTTGATCATGCATTTATGAAAAAAATTTCTCACCTTATTGTACTGGTATAATTAGGTAGAGTAGTGTTACATCGCTCCATAATCACTGCAAGTATCTCTTAGGTTCGGTATGTGGTTCAATCAACTCCCTCTTCCTTGCCAGCTTGCTTAAGATGAAAACCTGTACTAGAAGATTCAGTATCTAAGACCAAGTTATTAGCAATCATCAAAAAATAGTAAAATTAAAATTTGAAGGCTGCTAATTTTTACAACCCCAAAAATGGTGCCGAAAACATATTTCATCCAACTGCCCAAATAAGTGTACATGGTCGTGCCAGTTATAAAGTTACGCTTTTGAGTGGCATTTAGCAGACAATTTAATTTAATTATTACTATTGAAGTTAAATGAATGAAATTTATAACCAATGAGAATTTGGGTATTGTTATAATGAACGTAACAATGAAAAATAACTGGGATTAATAGTGCTGGAAATAATAATTAGGAGAATTCTTGGGCCGAGGCATCTTGAAGAATTACATAAAGCTGTACAATCTCCTTGATTGATTCATCTATCTTTGAGGTTCATTCATAGGGTTATATAATGATTACGATATTTTATTCCTCTAATTGTCATATTAATTTAGCCTCACAACTAAATCGTTCAACTGTGACGTGGTAACTAATTCAAATGCATTTATATACCATTTTGTATTTGAACCAAATTTAGCAAATTAGGTATATTGCCATCTGAACCGCTAAAGTAATTGTTAATTCATAAAAAGGACAATAATACAATTATACGTTATAGATATATAGTGCTTTCGATTCTTAAAATGAGAAAAATATGCAAGTTTTTGAGGCATTTTTTAAATATGATCCATTTTGGGTGTGTTTTGTTGGATACCATGTTTTGGATGATAAGTTTGTGAAAAAGGTGCTTTTGTCCACTTTTAGAGTGATTATGGATGTGTTGGATTGTAACACCTTAGAAAAATTGTGAAGTTTGTTTAACATTTCGAATAAGTATAACTCCTAATCTATGGAGAGCAAGTGGTACATATAGTTTATGAAGAGTTATATTGTAGCATATCGACAAAAATTAATCTAAATTAATATTGTAGAAGATTTTAACATTAAGTTTAGGAAGAGTAGTATACGATAATTATTTATCTCAATAGTTGATGTCTCCTTATATTTTCTTTATATATATATATATATATATATATATATATTTGTCATAATTTTGAGAATATTTGGGGGGCCACTTTTTTAATTATTTTCCTAAAATTACTATTAATCAAAAAAGGAAGGGAGTATATCATATGATTCACTGGAAAGTTCCAGCAAACAAGAAATAATGTTGTTACTTCTGTTCTTCTTTCTTCCTTATCCTATTGTTTAATATGACTATAGATAAGCATTTCGGATATTTAATTTGAATTTTTATACTATATTTTGAAGTGGGTTAGATTATTTGAGGTTTTTTAGGATAAAAAGGAAAAGTTGAAATTGGATATAATTGATGGAATTATGTATTGGGTGAACTATTAACTCGTTGGAGTAGAAGTAAATCATTCTATATATAAGCATGTTTATAGAAATTTCTTCTTTAAGGAGAAGAGTTGTTGGTTGTTTGAGCACCATCAATGAAGGTTGTCGAGCTCTATGTCGACTAGGTGTTCAAGAAAATGTAACCGTGATTCAATTATTCAATTTTGTAGTTGAGTATGATGTGAATGAATTATGGCTATGTAGATTAAATATTTTGAGTGGTTTGGAACCCGTAAATGTACTTTATCTATGAGGTCCTTGAGATTTCTTATTGTAAGATAAAGGGGAAGCCCATTGTATGCTCTAGAACCCAAAATTAAGGTATTTAAAGCTAAACCCTCTTTTACCATGAAGGCATAACTCATAGTCATTTGTTTCTCCTAGCAAAATTGATATAGTCTACTTGATATAAAGGAGCAAATCTTTCACCTTCTATGCATCTAACACGTGACTATACGCATAATATTGCCACAATATACATTTTCCCTTCCCATTTATAATTACTTGTCTCCATATTTCATGTGTCCACTTATTAGAGTTACAGTATTCATTCTTACCCTTGTCAAGTTAAGTATCTATAGAGAGACACATACTTGTATTCGTGTGTGCTGTAAATTCATAGAAATCTTATATTACGTGTATCACATGTAGTAAGTTTAAATAAATGGCCATAGCATAGTCATATTTGTATAATATATCACATAGCGATATAGTGATAGAATAAAATAAGAACTAGCATTTGAATAGCTTGAAACTAGAAGAGAATAGTGGAATATGAAAAACCTTACTTTAATGGTTGAATAGTATTTATCATGATGAACTTTCGTATGCCTACATGGCACTACTTGATAAAATTTATCGACAGAAGGGTACATAGGCTTGTCTTGGCATATCACTCGACGTGATTCTGACCATAGGATCGATACCAGACCACTATAATAAGCCAAAATATTATTGAATACCTACCCCTGTAGCAACATTTGTATTTGGAGTCAATTGGGGTGCCCCTGACTCGAGCCAATATATGGCACATATGGCCTGCTGGCAAACCCTTATAGTGATCTTCAAGGAGGGGCATACCCTATATGAGACCTCGATTATATTTATGAGTATAAAATCATTGTCAAAAGTATCTGGATAACACATGTGGTACACTTGATATAGAATGCCCTTGGTGGGCCATCATATGATTATTTCTATTAAATTTAGGCACAGGACATCACCTAGGCAAATTATTAGCCCCTTAATAATGATGATTTATTCATAAGATGTTATAGAATAAGTTAATAAGGTAAATACATAGGTAATAGTCTTATATCGTGTATTTATCACCTGTCCTCTCATAAGTTGTAGTTTCATTTAAGAGGCTAAATATTCAGTCATCCATAATTGCTCATTCTATTGTTTGATTCATTGACCATCCTTATACGTTTACTTGTTATTCTGTCTACTATAAATAGCAATACATATTTTATATGTACTAATATCCCTACATTTGGGGGCACTATATTTCTATAAATACAGGATCAGATATAACGATGGGCAGACTTCTATACAAGGCACTTGTCCATATTCAGCAAGCAATCAGTGAGCTTCTCTCCTTCCTAGTACTAATAAATGTCTAGTACTATTTAATAATGTTCCCGATTACAGTTTGAGTGTGTCGGGTCCCTGTCCCAGCCACCTTTCTTGGTATAGTTATAATTTCTCTTAGAGACTTCATAGACAGTGTCAACTTGTCGCACATAGTCATAGTTTCACTTGTTTGTTTAGTTGTATTCAATGAGCTGGAATTGTGCATTTACATAGGCCCTCATAATTTTTTAGAATTAGTAACTCTTCTGAGTAGAATATATGTCAGTTAAACAATACATACTTATGTGATTCTTTTCTGATCATTATAGGCCAGAGGTGTGAAAAAAGAGGTATCAGAGACCTAGGTTTTAGTTGTTCTAAGGGGTCGACAAAGCTGTGTCTAGTAGAGCCTCACATATGGATGTGTTGTGCACCACATTAATAATGGGGGAGCAGCTTGGGCACTTAGGATTTTTGACCTTGTTTTTCATGATCTAGATTGTACGACAAGGTTAAGTTACAAAAAGTCATTATTGATTCACATTCTGTTTAATTGTCATACGAATTTATTCTATTAAAGAAAACCTCAAATATGTGCTATGGATCAGATACTAGAACATCCAAAAGGAAGTTTACAGCTAAAAGCCCAGCCACAAACTTAAACTAGGATTCGAGATAGCTTGGTGAGTTTAACACTTCAAGTTCACACTTTCTTGTAGAATAAAGGTATATCGAGATTTAGGTGCACTTACTATTAAAATCACATCTATGTTGGTTATTGCAGTACGTCCTATATGGGGATTACTCATATAATTAGTCAGTTAAGGGTAGTATAGCTACGAAGATAGGAAGAGATATATCCCGATATGAATGCTGCGAAGGAATGAATTTTCAAGTTTGGAAGCTCTCCATGATCACTCTAGTACTTATAGGATTTGGTACATTAAGTATTTCCTCAGTAATATACCCATAAGTTTTGGGATAACGTATAATTCAAGAGTAGAGGCAATCAAATCGGGTCTTTATAATTTTAAGATACATTGATAGATTTCACTGTTAGGTATATGTATCTCGCCAGTGTTAATTAAAGATATTCCTGACTCATTAACTAGGCATACAATTTTTCCCAGACGAATACATGGATCATCCACACAGAATACAAGCATTTGATTATATCGAGTTTGCAATGATGAATGACTTACATATTTGAATTCTTGGAAAGCTAGCAACCTCAAAGATAAGTGCTATCATTTCTGTAGGAATATATGGGTAAGCATTACTCCATTGTGATATGTTTTTTTAAAAAAAATAGCAATGAAGTATGGTCAAAAGTTAGAGTCAAAAATATTGAGGAGTTAGCATAAACTGGGAGTTATCATTTGAGCCTAGATCAAAACACAGTATTGATTAATTGGTTATAAGAAGGAAATAGTTATAGTTGAAGAATAGTAAAATATTATTTGAACATCTTAGACTACACATATACATGGAATTAGTTAGAATATGACTTTTATGAAGATTTATTCTTTTTTAGAAATTTAATTATATAGCTTTAGTGGGTTGTGGTGACACATTGTAAACAATAACGTTAGTATCACTTTGATGTTTAGTACCCTTTCTATATAATAGTTGGATTTGGTAAACAATTAGTAGGTCCTCCCGATTAGAGATACATTGATCTAGAATGATGCTTACGAATGAACCTGAGTAGAAGGACAAGAATATATCTAGAGAAGTATAGTTTGTCAATAGTAGATTACATATGTCTTAAGATATATAGATTATTTGTTCACTTGATTTCACATGATCGTACTTATTTGGTAGGTGTTTTTGCAGTCTAACTAGCTATATCTTGGGTACTGATGAAGTTTATATGATTTTCTTCCAAGGAAGGGATGGGATGTACGTATTCAACTATTACATGTTCATCATAAACTTACTAATCATGGCTTGTCTTAGAAAAATGTTGGATTACCCTTACATATATTTTTGTTTATTTTTTGTTTTTTTTACATGATTGTAGAAATTTTACCAAGAAAAGTCGAACCTCAATTGTTATGTCCAAGGTGGCTAATCTTTAGGTGTCATGGAGTGATACCAAAATGACTCCATAAGTATATGGTAAACAAGATTTCTTGAGTTTCATTGTCTTTAGCATCCATCCTATTCATCTTTCCACCAAATTTATATGAGCTACCGGATACTAAATTCAATAATGTGACACCTGATAGCAATAGAAAAAAGATGGTTTAACTTTCCACTCCCGTAAAAGGCTTATAAAGTATTACCCTTTGTCATTATCTTGGTAAATAAACAAACAGACATATTAATAGTGTCCAGTTATCGTGTTTAATATTATATAAAGGAGGATATCCTAGGACCAAAAAAAAAGGATAATATGATTACATTGACCCCGCCCCCTCTCCCAAAAAAATGAAAAAAATAGGAGAATATGGATCGAAGTAACTTTAGTGTTATTTGGAACTAGCAGAAGTATGCTCGTATGGAAATTATGACTAGATGACTCCTTGAAATTCCTCATAGGTTACATAGGGACTAGATTTCAACAAGATTAAGTTGTCATGAATGCAATACGTTTGTGTTATAGCTAACTTGCTTGCAAGATTATATGTATTATGTATATGGTAATTTAATTTTTCACATACTACTTATTTTCATAGGATTATTAGTTTATTTGTTATGCATTTATGAGAGGTTAATTATTTACATGTTATTTGTAATATAAATTATTGTTAATAGGTTACATATTTTATGAATTATTGTTTATATACTGCATGTTTTATATAGAATGTTCTTATAAGTTTGCTTGATAAAGTGTTGATGCATGTTTCATAAAGTGATGATGCACTTATTACATTTTTCATAGAATATTTGATCATAGTTTACGTACATGTGCATTAGTGGCTATTTATTCAAGGACCTAAGGTTATTATTTATATGTCCCAATCGTTATATGTCGTTTGTTTGTACATCATATATTCTAAAGCGTAATTGTGTATGTGTTATATAATTCATAATCTTACAATGTAAAGTTTTGCTGCTCGTATGATATATATTTAACATTTATAGGCTATAGTTGTATCCGTTCAAATATTATATTTTATATTCTCACAGATCATAATCAAGTTATTTACATACTATGGGTTTTCATAACGTTAAAATTTATGTATCAAACACTTTTATAGAATATTTGTTTATATAAGGATACGATGAATTTTATGATATAGTTCATTTATCTACATGTTATGTGTATATGCTATATTATTATTCATAGCTTATGGGTTAGATAAATTATTTGTTTATATGTCACCTTATATGTGGTATAGTTATTTGAGTATCATATGTTTCAGAGGATATGCATTTAGAAATATCAAGGGCCTATTTATTTGCATAATATATGGTTATTTATTTATGTGTAAATATTTATCTATGAGTTTTATAATTGAGAACCTTGGGTGTCATGATTAGCATGCCAACTGGTTAAATACTTTTACAATCCTAGAATTTGTGTACTAGGTGCTCTTATATTATATCTTCTTATATATTGGAAGTAAATTATTATATGCTATATGTTTTCTCTTTTTATAGAGACATGCATTAGGTATTAAGATTATACCCGTCTAAATGATCAAATGACAAATTTCGTGTTATAGTGCATCTATTCTTATGTTAGTTTTGTTTAGCCCACTGTTCATAAGTTTTTAGAGTTTACTTGCACATTGATTACATGTTTCTATATTTTACTAATTCATAAGTTACACGTCTACTAAAATTTATATATTTATAAGTCAAAGTGTTTTTCTGACTCAGATATTTATATTAGCACATACACTTCATGCTTATTTTCCAATATGTTACAGTTAATATATGATTTGATTGATTAGACAGGTATTACCTAGGAAAGCAATTGCATAGCTCCACAAAATCGACAAACTGAGTTCAAAGTGTATAAGAGGAGCAAATGATGTATGATTCTTATATTAATATATAGTGATAATTAAGCTGGTTTATGTGGGATGATAGCCTCCAGATAGAGCTATAGTGCACCCAACATTCTTTGTGTGTATACCACCCTAACGTTTCGAGGATATAATTTATGTTTATTCTCCCTTAAATCTAAAGTATTTTTCTCTAGTGAGTTATTTCAATACAAGGGCAGAAGACAAGATACTTAACTTATGAACCATCTGAACTTACATAATGCGTGACTATGATTCTAGAAAATTGTGTAAACACATCTTCGAGATTCAAATTATAAGGTAAGTTATTGTCCTGATTATAGCTATCATTCGATTATGAGGCAAAATCAAGCCTTTTGTATTGTTTTTTAGGTATTTTATGTGTCATGACGCTCTCTGTAGTTTATGTGTATGTAATTTAACTTTTCTTTATTGTGAGGCTCAGGTAATATTATTTGTATGAATTTGTCATTAAACTCAATGAAACGTATTTGTATGTGTTTTAGCTAGCTGACAGGTTCTTGATAGGTCTATTTATTGGGGAAACTCTTTAAAAAAAATTAAATTTGAGAGTTAGCCATATTTTAAGGCCTTGAGATGGAATGAAGTAGAATGAAAGTTTATTAGGTGATAACATGAATATCTGGAATAATTATATAACTGAAAGTAAGTTATGAGTACCATTCGATAACAAATGACCCTATGTAGGTAAGGATATAACACCTTAGAAAAATTTTGAATTTAGTTTAACATTTTGAACCAGTATAGCTCCTAGTCTATAGAGATCAGGTGCTACATCTAGTTTAAGAAGAATGATATTGTAGCATATTGAAAAAAAATGAATCTAAGATAACATTTTAGAAGAGTTTAATATTAAGTTGAGGAAGAGTAGTATAAGATAATTATTTTCTCAATATTTGATGTCTCTTTATATTTGCTTTATATATATATATATATATATATATATATATATATATATATATATACATTTGTTATAATATTGAGAATATTTGTGCGGCCACTTTTTAATTGTTTTTCTAAAATTACTATTAATTGAAAAGGGAAGGGAGTATATATTGTTATTCACTGGAATGTTCCAGCAAAAAAGAAACAACATTATTAATCCTATTCTTGTTTCTTCCTTCTTTTCCTCTCATTTTAACAAGGAGAGTTAACATAATCTATCAAGAAAGAAGTGTTAGAGACTAGAAAAGGCTCGAAAATCTTTTCAGCACTGATTTCAAAATTCACAGCCACCAACGGAGTCATATAAGAATGACTTAACCCAGGGTCCATCAATGCATACACATCAAAATAAAATTCACGAAGCATACAAATAACAATATCTAGTGAATTATCATGCTCCTGGCGGGGTGGTATAGCATAAAAGTGATTCTTCCGCTGACCACCAGCAGTACTATGAGGCACCCTAAAGAGGACTAGGACGAACTACCAAAACAACCCCTCTGATTGACTAATCACTCACCGAGATGGTCTCTACCGTACTTCGGACATGGGGGAGGACGAGGTTTGTTACTTATACTATCCTGGGACCTGGACACAGTAGGCCTACTACCCTACCTTGGCCTAATTCTTAATGTAGAAGTACGGGATGATGAAGGCGCTGGCATAAGAGAACGACTCTAGAACTAAGGGCGGATCCCTCTAAAAAATCTAGCCTGACTATACCCCTGTTTCTCTGATCTAACTCTCTTATTCCCTCTCACTCTCTCTCTCTCCTTCACCTTGTCCACTTCAATATACTACCCATAAATCATAAGTCTTGAAAGGTTCATGTCCGTATTAAGCATAGCGGAACTACACTCTTTCACAACATAACCAGATACACAGGCCAAGAACTTACTCAAACTAGTTCTAGAATTAACCATCATACCAGGAGCATACTTAGATAACTGGTTAAACTTATGGTAATACTCCTTAACTGTCATGGGGCCCTATCTTAAGTTCATAAATTCTTTTAATTTTGCTTCTCTCAGCTCCGGGGAAAAGAATCTATCTAAGAAGGCATCTTGGAATAATTGCCAAGTCATAGGACTATCATTCTCCCCTCTACTCTTCCTCCATATCTCCATCCAATCATAAGCAACATCATTAATTTGATAGGCAGCTAATTCAACACTCTCCTCCTCCGTCACATGCATAATCTGAGTGATCTTTCTCACTTCATCTAAATACATTTGCAGGTCCTCACCTACTTTTGACTAATAGAACTCAGGTAGATTTATTCACAGAAAGTCACAAACCTAAACTGCAGTAGAATTATTCCTTTATGGAGGTGGAATAGTAGACTAGGTGTTGGCTTGGGCGTTGGCGGTAACCGTCTGGGCTAGCACTTGGAAACCTACCCGAAATTCAGCATGGGACATCGTATCACCTAAAGGATTAACGGGTTGAGGTCATTCGTTGTATCTGTGAGCTCTATGAGGAGGCATTTTCTGTCATAAGAGAGCATGAATTAACAGCAGAGAGAAACAGCCATAGGCAAAATAGACTTTTAAAAGAAAGAAATAACATTTCTTAATATGTCCCATAGCCTCTTGCTCATAGATGTGGCACGCTACACACCGATGATCAAGACTCTACGTAACACTGCTTAACATAGTTACTAGGAATCCTTGAACTGTAGGCTCTGATACCAAGCTTATAAAGCCCCAAGAACCTATCCCGAGACATCGCATGTTGCTCAAGGCCACAAATGGCCTCAAGCTAACCCTCTAAGCCAGTTATCACTTTCTGAACTCATTATAGTGCAAATCATGCTAAGATAAAAAGGAATGACCATGTCATGAACATACTAAAATACGAAGTAATACTTCCCTGTACAAATAAAATATTGAAATCTCTATACATGCTGGTACACTAGTCTGACAAAGCCTCTACTACTTAAGACTGAGGAGCCATTGAGACAGACCCAACTGAGTCATACTAAACTAAAAGTAAACAACCATCTATTAGTAAGACAAAATTAAAGACAATGGTCCTCGAACCATGAGGACTCACCAACCGCAGAAATATAGATGAAGGTACTTAAAGATTACTGTCGCTACTGAGACTTAGCACCTGAACCTATATCAAGAGAAAATATACAATACAAAAGAGTTTGGGAGTTAGTACTTTGGAATGTACAGAGTATGTGGGGGTGGATGCAACATTTTAAATAATATCATAAATGTATAAGAAATCATGCATGCTGAAAATAATAACTCTCTTTGCTTGAATTATCTAAAACATCATTTTCGGAAGTCATCAGTAATAACATATGCTTCATAAATCCCATAAATCATCTAACTCAACTAAAAATCTTTGACTAATGACTTAGAGTGACTCGGTAACTCATGGTACTTAGATCATTATGGACATGGGAGTTTCTTATAACCGACATAACTACACCATGTGAGCCGTATCGAGTCCAACGTCTTGCCCTCCTAAGGAGAGAACCCCACATTAGCGGGAGTGTCGTACTCTTGCCAGGGAGTACAACCTCAATCTCATTATCACAATTCCATACTCGGCCTCTGGCCCACCATCGTCAACATCAATCCTACAGTGGCACGTAGTTTTAGGGAAATACCACATTTCCTGCTTGGTGCAAAATACTCCTCCTAGACTCAGCTCAGAACGGGTTAAGAAATCCACCTTAATCAATATCAACTCATGGGTCTATTTTAGAGACCAAAACATAAATATATATCTAATCTGCAAATCATAAACATTCTGTGGATTCCTAACCCGACTCAACTCAACACAATCTACTCAACATCGAGTACATTTGCTATTCGAATCATTTTAAAATATCAAAGATTCAAAGAAACATCATAGAACTCATTCTTAACTTTCAATCTCAAATATTGATATATATTCAATAGATAAATTTCTCATGGAAAGGCATAACTCCTGACACTTGTCTTAAATCGCATAGAAATTGTCAATACGTAATGACAATATACCAATCATGGAATAAATTCTCAATTTAAGAAACATAATGGTGCAATAATCATAAATATCAAACTTATTCAACTAAAATCTCATAAATCATAAATAAAGAATTTTGGGTGTAAACCCTCTTGCAAAATCGTGTAAATCAATAATAGAAAGTAAATCTTTAGGCTCAAGAACAAAAGGAGTAATCTTGTTCAAACTCCACATACCTTGGATTATGATTTTGGAGATGTAGAAACTTGTTTGGAACTTCTTTATCAAACTTTTAGACCAAGATTCTTGATTTCCTTGACTTGGGGAACTTAATTCTCGAACAACTTGGAGAAATCCATGGAAGATCCTTGAATTTCTCGGAAGAAGATTGAATTTTTGGGTTATAGAAAAAACCCTAACTTCTAGATGTTTTTTGGAAGAGGAAAGGACAAAAAATGAATGGCTATTCTCTACTAGGATATATATATAAGACTATATAGGGCGAAAATTAACAAAATGCCCTATTGAAAAAGCTAAAATTCGCTGATCAGGGCCTGTGATGGTTGATCTGACGGTCCGTCAAGTCTCCTGATGGTCCACCAGATCGTCCGTCACTTTAGTGAAAATTTGGAAATTCTACCTCATCGTGATGGTTGAAGTTATGGTCTATCAGGAAACGGATGGACTACCACGTCATCTATCACTCGAGGGCCAGAAACGAGAAATTATGTCTCGACCTGACGGACCCCTTGATGGTCTGTTAACTTTTTGACAGTCCACCAATTTGGCCATCGCACGATGTCCTGAAAAAGGAGTCACTTCCTTGGCTTGACAAGGCACATGACGGTCCACCAAGGACCTGATGGTCCGCCAGGTGGACCGTCAAACCTGGGCAATCCAATACCATTTAGTAAGACGGCATAATTCCCTCATCCGATGTTAGATTTCAATGAAATTGGTATCGATGGAAAGCTTATTCAATGCTATACATGACAAAAAGTAGAAATTAGAGAAATACAACATAGTTTAAACATCAATTACTTTGAAAGTCATATATATCCACTAAAAAAATGGATTTAGGCTTAAGAAACGATTGGGGTATTACTGGTATGACACACCAAAATCTAAGTCATATTTAAGTGTACGACTAGTACCCATAAAACATACCCTTGGCATAATAAAATGTAGGATATTTGAACACTGACCACCATACGAGTACTGGGTACGACTCATACTTTGGCTTATGGCTTATGGTTAGCCACTCGTACTTAGATCCTACTTAATGTACCATGTATAAGGTTAAATGAAGCAACCAAATAACCCGTACCAAACTATACAACTCGTACCACCCAAACCATACCAATTTTGGTAAATATATCCATCCCACCAACAAACATTGGTCAGCATATGAATGTACCATACCACCTGTACCCAAGTGTAGGACTCGTTCCCCTAAGTCGTATCTCGTGCAGAAACCAAAAATCAAGGAAATTTTATAAGTTCGGAAAACTAGGTTGTTTCACTGCATCATGTTTGATTTTAAGTCAATGTTACCTCCAACAGTCAATGTTTGAAATGAGGAGGTCAAATTCGTTGGATGTAGGATTGCCACTTCGTGAATTATCTTGCAGGCTGGTTAATCTTCAGACATGGGAGAAGGGTTGTCTTGTTCCTCTTTTTAATGCGGGATACGGGGAAGAAGGACTTCTTTTTTCCTTAATTGATAAAAGTGTTACTCGAGTTTGGGGCTTAGTTCAACCAATTTCCTATCCCTTGCCAACTTACTAGTCTACAAACTTATTTTCTACAAATTCAATACCAAGACCGAGGGTAAAGCACCAAATAAATCTAAAAAGTAAAACTAAAAATAAAAAAGTTGCCAAATTACAAGTCCCTGGCAATGACACCAAAAACTTATTGTGCAAATGCAAGTGTATGTGGTATCACCAAGTAATATAGTGCCCTTAAATAAAGTCAAATATCAATCCCTTAGAGACTTTTATTAAACAAATATCCAATTCTAGTTTAACTATTGAGATTAAATTGATGCAATTGTAACCAAAATAGTTGTGAAAGTTTATAAACTAAAAGTAAACTAAAATAATGTGGAAAAATAAGGAATTTGGATAGTCAATGGATGAAAACCTGGTGTTAAAGCACTTCAAAAAATCATACTATGCTATTGAACTTGATTTTTTAGATTACTTATCTTGGTTGTTGATTCGTAGGGTTTATCGTATGATCATGGTCTCCCGACCTCTAACCTTCTACCTAACTGGACATTACAACTACATCATTGAGCGGGGATGTAATAATCCATTCAGATGCATTAAGGTATCATCCTATATGTGAAACAAGAAAGGCTTTAAGGTATACTAATATTTTAGTCTCTAATTCAAATTCCTTATTTCATATAAGAATAAAAACCTTACTCTATTTATCCCCATGTTCTATCTTCGTATTCCCCCTCTTGAGTTCACAAGGTCAATAATATATGTATTCTAAGGGTTGTAAATACTTAAAATATTTAAAATAAGGATAAAAAAATAATCGAATATTATAAGAAATCCAAACAAACTTAATTAAAAGCAAAACTAAACATGTTCTTGACCTTAACCCCGGAAAGGAGGCGTTAAGCCATTAATAGACGTAACCATAATCCAAATAATTGAATCCATGATACAATCCATTAAAAAGCTAAAGTAAATAGAAATAAACCCTAATTAATATATGTACCTTCCCCTATCCAAATATCCAAACCTACGATGGTATCAGCAGAGATTAATAACAAGTACACGAGTCTTATATATAGTAGACAAAGTTTAGCCGTGTTGGGATTAAGTGGTGCGCCGCATTGATTACTCCATGGGAGAGAGTGGAGTGTAACGTGGCTTGCTGAAAGGGAAATAGTGGTGTGTCATCTTACTTATTCCAAGGTATACAGTGTGTGTCACGTCCATATCATGTGGGCACTCTAGAAATTGCCATTTGACAGCTAAACTTGTTTTAAGCCTTTTTCCTTTGATACAAGCCTTGTGGTGTTGTTTATTCTTGATTTTCAGATTTTTAAACATCCATACATCATCATAATCAACTCACAAATAATCCTACATAATCACAAACCATGGATTAGAGCTTAAAACAACAAACAATCCATAGCGATGAACTAGAAATTCAAGCTAAGAACTAGTTTTATCAACTATGATCTTTACTTATTGTTTTGACTCTTTACATATTTTAATTATACTTTGAATACTGTAAAAAAGTTGTTCCATAGTTAATACATAGTAAAATGATTATAAACTCATTACCAACATTATAATCAATCAAAATCAATTAGACAAACACCTAGATCAAGCTAGTCAAACTAGTTTTCTCATTTGAACTCTAAGTGACAAATTTATGTTCAAACTTGTTTGATAGACACCTTAAACATTGTAATCACATACTTAAGAATTTATATGCATAACTATATCACTATTATCATATTATGAACATAATGTTTCCTCAAAACAAGGCTAAATAAACTAGGATAACAATACTAAGGTGAATAAATTCATCTTAGATAAACTATGACATAAGAACAAAAGACCATGAAATGTATACCTTCCGAAGTATAGAAGCTCACCACTTCACCGTCAACACATGAACTGCTCGAACACCAGGTCGCTGATCAAGAATATAAGAAGAAGCTCTAGCTTCGGTGTCGTGTGGATACAGAGCATACGAAGACGGTTAGTGGTTGGAGCATTAGCATGCAACTCAAAGGTAATGATAAAATGGTTTCACTTAGTCAAATCCAAGTCAAAACATCATAAGAAACCACTTTTATGTACACTGACACATATATTGATATATAGATACATCAAGTATCGAAAAGGGAACATGAATATAGATATATAGTTCCATCATGTATCGAAAGGGAACGAGGCCTTAGCATGATCTCAAAACATTCCATCATGAAACGTGAAGTGGGGGACTCTAACCTTCCACTTGTGCAGCTTAGGAAGTTTGAACTTCCCAATAATCTTAAGCAAGAGGAATCTAACCTCAAGTCATCTTATGAAGCATGTGAACTCTAACCACAAGCCATTTTATTAGGCAAGGGACTTTAACCTCAGGTCATTTCATTAGGCAAGATACTCTAACCTTTATCCATTTTAGTCGTGTAATGCCCTGAATCTATGCCTCGGACACTATACGGTGCTCATAATCCCGAAGCACCACAAGCTAATCCATGACTGGTACCTACTATAATAGATAAATAATAATAATGTAAATATGCAAAAATTAGGCGAAAATTTTCCATAATGTTCAATACTAAAATAAAACTGAATATGGTATAGCGATACCAAAACTGAAATATCTATCTAAAAATTCTCTAGTTTGAATACCTCTAAACTGTATGAAATATAGAGATGATGGGACAAGACTCCAACTATCTCCGACTACTGAAATAAATTGAAATGCTGAAATAATAATCATGTCCTTGAACTATAAGGACTCACCACTAACTCTGACTATTGAAGATCTGAATTGCTAAGGGTACTCGGGAGTCTGTGCATCTGAATCTATGATATAAAACATCATAGTGCAAGACAAAAGTAAGTATCAGAACTTTGAATGTACTGGTATGCTAAGTGATGTAGGGTGAAATACATTGGTTCATATGCATGAACAATACTAACTGAATGACATGAGTATAACTGGATAAAAGTACATGCATGAATACATAACTATAACTAAGATCGTGATAACACTGAATACTGAGTTTGAATATTGATTAACTAATATCTGAGTATACTGATACTGAATTACTGATAAATGAATGACTGTATCTGACACCCCTAATTCTATGGAACTATAATGAGTTTGGCACTAAGTTAACTGACTGTGTCTGACAGTCCTGAACCTGTAGAACTAAACTGGGTTCTATACTGAGACTGAATCAGAAACTGAGACTGTGAAAGGTAATCTTCTAACTGAAATACCCCTTTCTACATAGATTAGGGTCCAACATATAACCCTAGTTGAAAGGGTGTCAATACCGTTCCACGGGTAAGGACAAACTGTGAGTTAACCCTCTCTGACAAAAAGCTTTTTCATCAATCCTTGCTAGCAAAAAAACTTGAATAAGATATATCAACCCTCATAATATCTGGCAGGAAGATATCTTAACCTACATTGGCTAATAGTTCTGTAACATAGGGATTTCTACTAAGGGTCAAACCCTCTGTTGGCAGGAATGCCCCCATCCCTGGGTTAACTCGATGCCAAATCCTACTCCCATCTGAATAGACACTAAACTGATTTTCTCGTTCAAACTAGGTTTGACTGGACTGTTACTGATTATACTGTCTAAATGAACTGAACTAAGTTCACCAAGTTCTGTTGACTGATGAAATACTACTCTATTAACTGGCTGAATTTATGGAGGTCTGAACAGAATACTGAACTGGACTGGACTAATACAGAGTCTACTGAGTTTTCCTGAGTCCTATAACTGACCAAAGGTACTACTGATTGTGACATTACTAAGATTATTCTATATCTTACACTGGCTCTAGGTAAATAGCTAAATTGTCGGATATTAAATACCCGCAGGACTCGATAGCATAAAAAGTAAAGCATCACATGATCTTGCATAACATAAAATGCAAACTTGTTCATAATGTATCTATAGAGATATTTTATCAAACACTTGCATGGTATAACTTGAACATAAGCTAGCATGACATGATTTCTTTCCCTTAATAGTTCACATGAACAATTTATCAAGCACTTGGTGAGCATAATATATGCACATAATAAGAGGGCAACATGAATTACTTACAATTTCACAATTTCAAGGGGTTTAAAATAGATTTATATGAATATACACACATAATCACCAATTCCACATGAAACATATAATAAATCATTAAATATAAATCTAATTTAAATAATAATCATGAATACACTTTAATTCCAATCATGGAAGTCATAAATTCTAACTACTTGAAGTTTAAAAGAGTTTCCTGGACTCCAAGGGTAGAAGGAACCCTTGGATGAACACTTCACATACCTTGGTAGCTAAATTCTTGAAGATTAATGGTGGAATTTTGAGCCTTGAATTTGAAATTTAATTACCTAGGGTTATTGTTCTTGAGCAATCTGTCAAATAATGAGTTTATGTTAAAAATAGAGGGCTAAATTTCATATTTTTGGGGAATGAAAGACGTGGTAAAAGACTCAAATACCCATAAGGATGTAGTTCTAATTACCAAAAACTGAACTGTTGATCCATAAACTGACACACCACATCGGTAGGATAGATGTGATGGTCGGCACACCGTGTCGAGTTTGCATTGGTTCACTGGAAATTGCACTGAGCTGTGGGAAAAATTATCTGTCAACTCGATGGATGACACAATGCATTAAGATCATGTTGACTCACTATTTTGGTCATTCGAACATGGTCTAAACAAGGTCCAAAAAATCTAAAATTCATTTAGGAACACATACTGACATTCCTGATCATGAATCAACCTAAAGATTGACATTTTAGGTCATAGAAGTTGTGAAATAGTGTTTTCAACTTACGAAGGCCAAAATAATACTAAGTATGAATATTTATATAGAATTTCCTAAGTCTAGGACCCCCTTAGCAAGCTTTTTGGGACTGAGTAAAGCTTAGGATTTTGTGGGGTCTTATAATATCTCCCCCTTTGGAACACTTGTCCTCGAATAAGACTGACTAAGTTGAGAATACTAATAGACTGGATTTAGACACTGGACATGCACAACTGAAGCATGATTTCATGACTTAGATTACTGATATACTAAATTATCATACTGAACATGCATATTTGATGCATGCGTATATATTTGAACATAATTCATGAATGCATGACTGGGATTACTGATAAGCTGAGTTTATATATTGATCATGCATATCTCATATATGGGTACATGACTGAACTGATTTGTGATTGCATGACTAAGTATGCAACATTAATTGATACCAAGTTTGTAGCTATATCTGAACATGAAACTGAGTATGTTTAAGAAAGAACTATTACCTTGGGCTGAGTCTGAGTTTACAGAGAAGAGGTGAGGATACTTGGTTCGCATATCTACTTCCGTTTCCTAAGTAGCTCCCTCAACGGACTAATTCTGCCAAAGAACTTTGAATAGAGGGACTTTTTTGTTCCTCAGTCTGCAAATTTGATAATCAAGGATTTTGACTTGAATCTCTTCATAAAAAAGGTTGTTCCAAAAACTATGGCCTCTATAGGGACTACGACTGCTGGGTAACCTATGCATTTCTTTAGCAAGAAGACATGGAACACTGGGTATACTGAAGCTAAGTCTAAAGGAAACTTGAGTTCGTAAGCTACCTTTTCGAAATGGCAAAGAATTTAGTAAGGACCGACATATCTGGGACTAAGTTTACCCTTCTTACCAAACCTCTTCAATCCTTTCATAGAAGATATTTTCAAATACACAAAATCATAAATCTTGAACTCGAGATCTTTTCTATGTATATGTACGTATGATTTCCGTCATCTCTGAGTTGTCTTAAGCCTTTTCCTGATCAACTGGACTTTCTCTAAGGTATCAAATACCAAGTCAGGCCCTACCATCATAGCCTCACCCACTTCAAACCAACCAATGGGAGACCTGCATCTCCTACCATAAAGTGGCTTAAATGGAGCTATCTGAATAATGGAATGATAGTTGTTGTTATATACAAATTCAATAAAAGGCAATTGGTCATCCCAACTACCTTTAAAGTCAATCACCTACGCTCATAGCATATCTTCTAAAGTTTGAATGGTCCTTTCTACTTGACCATCTGTCTAAGGATAAAAAGTTGTACTGAGGTGAACTCAAGTACCAAGACCCTTTTGGAATGCCTTTAAAAAATGAGAGGTAAACTGGGTACCTCTATCTGTGATAATGGACAGAGGAACACCGTGAAATATAACCAACTCCCTGATATAGAGTTTGGCATAATGCTCGACTAAATAAGAAGTATGGACTGGTAAAAAATGAGCTGATTTGGTAATCTTGTTAATGATGACCCAAACTGAATCATGTTGGAGACGAGTATGAGGCAAACCCATCACAAAGTCCATACTCACTTCTTCCTATTTTTAAGTGGGAATACTGAGCTCCTGCATGGACCCATTAGGTTTACGATGCTCAATTTTAACCTACTGGCAGATTGAGCACTCAGCCACAAACTCTATAATATCTCTCTTTAACCCACTCCACTAATAGATCTCCCATAAATCATGGTACATCTTAGTATCCCCTGGATGAATAGAGTAGCGCACCCCATACGCCTCTGTAAGAATTCATTGCCTCAATTCATCTACACTTAGCATACATAGCTAACCCTGACAGCGCAACATACCATCTCCCCCTTAGGAGAAAACCTTTACTCTGTGCCCATACACTACTTTCAGCTGAATTGACTAAGCAAACACCTAGTCGGGCAAGCTGATGAACTTCCTGAGCTAAATTTTTCTTACTATTCTCATCATAAGAAACACTCCTCATAGATATCCTACTATGAGCATCAGTCACTATATTAGATTTACCCAGATGATACAAGATGCTCATGTCGTAGTCCTTCAATAACTCCAACCACCTTCTCTGATAGAGGTTTAGATCTTTCTGAGAGAACACATACTGTAGGCTCTTATAGTCAGTGAACATATCAACGTACACCCCATACAAATAGTGCTTCCAAATCTTTAAGGCAAACACTACTACTGTTAACTCAAGATCATGAGTAGGATAGTTCTTTTCGTAGGGCTTCAGCTGTCTCTAGAGGCATAGGCTATGACCTTACCTCTCTTCATCAAAACACACCTAAATCGATTCTGGAGGCGTTAGAATACACTACAAACCCATTTGAACCATCTGGTAGGGTCAAAACTGGAGCAGTAGTGAGTCGAGTCTTTATACAACTGTGAATTCCTAACTCGACTCAAAATTAAACAATCTTTCTCAACATCAAGATGTATCAATTCATTTTTCATGGCAACATCAATAACCTTGAGGAAATATCAAGACTCATTATAACAACTCAATCTTATGAATCAATATACTCAATAATCCAATTTGTCATAAGGAATCTTAAAGCTTGACACATGTCTTCAAAGCACTTGAATTACCAACTCATGGTAGAACATGAAATTCACAATATTAAATATCGTCATAATTTGGAAATTGTAAAATAATCAAGTATCAAAAACTTCAAGAAAACATCATAGAACTCATTCTTTACTCTCAAGCTCAAATATCAATATATATATATTCAGTAATAAAAAATCTCATAGAAAATCTTAAATCATGACTCTTATATCAAATCATTCGGAAATCATCAACTCATAATAATGAAATTCAACTCATGGCATAAGTTCTCAATTTAAGAAATAAAATAATGAAATAGTCATGTGTATCAATCTTGAATAGCTCAAATATCATAAATCATTAATAAAGTAATTTGAGTGTAAACCCACTTTGCAAAATCATGGATTTCAATAGTAGAAATTAAATCTTTGGGCACCAGAACGAAAGAAGTGTTCTTTTTCAAACCCCACATACCTTGATATGGATTTGAATGAAGAAACTAGTTATAGACTCCTTTTTCACTTCTTGAGTTAGGGTTCTTGATGTTTTTAACCTTGGTACCTTGAATCTTGAACCAATTTATAATATCTATGGTTGGATTCTATATATTCTTGGGAAATTTGGATTGGATTTTTGAGAGAGAAACCCTAGTATTCTTGATGAAATGGAAGAAGAATGAAGTTTTCTTCTTTACTTGAATATATATAGAGGGTCAAAATGGGTGGAAAATACCAAAATATCCTTCTAAAAATGCCCCTTAATTGCTGAAAAAAATGGCTGACGACATCTATGATAGGCCGTCAGACCCGTGATAGGCCACCACGAAATGTCGTCACAAAAGGGTCGAAATTTTGATTTTCCTCCTAAGGCTGACGACATTGTCAGAAATGTTGTCAGAAAATGACGATGTCGTCAGAAATGGAGTCAGAAACGTGACAGCCCGTTAGAACCGTCGTCACTGTTTTCCAGCTTGACCATGTTGGAGTAAAATGGGCATAACTCTTTGCTCCGATATCGGATTTTGGAGAAATTGGTATCGTTGGAAAGATAATTCAATTATATATCTGTTGACAGGTCATGAGCTCAGAAATTCCAAGTATAATGAGAGATATGCTCGTTTGAAGTTGACTATACCAATATCCTTCCCAAGAACTCAATCGGTAAGGAATGTTTTCATTCACCCTATCTTTAGGACATATTTAAGGCCTTAATACACACCATCATTGATTATAAAACAACCAAAGCACTATAATTTATTTCTTAAGAGCTTGATCATAGTTGAACTATTGGCTAGAGTCTCGGGGAACTACAAAATGGCTCTAACTTCCTCACCGGGTGTCCGATTCTGGTGAATCTTATGTCGATGGAAAGCTTATCCAACTCTCCACATGATCGAGAGTAGAATTTAGGGAAATACAACATGAGATAAATAAAAATCAATTTGGAAGTCATCCATATTCACTCAAAAGATAGATTTAGGCTTAAGAAATGATTGGGGTATTACAATATCTCTCCCTTGGAAACATTCGTCCTCGAATGTTTCTTTTTGGCCAAGAATATAGAGAAAAATGAAGACACACAGCTAAAAAAACTTGCAATCTAAATCTATATCTTTCTAAACTTTGAAGTACTTCGTTGAATGTATAAACTCATGATGAGAATAGCTATACAGCTGGATTTGAGACTGGAAAAAAATAGATAGAGGACAACTGTAATTCTCGACTGAATCCGAGCTGATTAGCCTTCTTCCTATATTAAAGAGCGGGCTCATACTGAGAGTTTAGAATTCACTTGATGTGCTAAGGGTGAAATCGTACTCATAGACGGCGAAGAGATAATTTTTGCAGGCATAAGTCATGAGAAACAAGGATAAGACTACATAATGGATAATACATTGTCAGGACTAGAATACTTGGAAAACAAAGATTGTTCAATGAATGCTAACAGACTGAATCTCAATTATATATCCAAATCTGAAACTGATGCATGATAGACATACTGAACTAAATTCGTAGATTTTGCACGCGAGCAACTACTTATCGAATTGCTCATACCTATGAAATTTTTAGTGGTACAATCAGACTAGTTCAAAAAAAATGGAAGACCATAGAAATCTATCTGCCAAATTTTAAAAACTTGGCTGCTAGCTATGCAAACTGAATCGTACTAGATACTCATACTTAAGTAGAGGATTTATTCAACACCCTCCTAAGGAATTCTAATGGTCTGAAGGAGCAAAGAACTTTAGGCAAGATCTAAACAAGACATCTGAATCGGATATCATAAAATTACCATAATCCCATAACTTGAGACCTAAACCTATGAATCATAAGTCAGGATAAAAGTACTAAGCTTCAAGCAAGGCAACTCCTTACTCTCAACTCAACCACATTTCTTAAACACTTTCGACTATATTATACCCTTCTGATACTATATTTGATCAATTCGACTTACAATCCTCACATGACACCGATACTTCAATCTACTCATATCCCCTTGAACCAAACCCCCCTCATCGTTTTCATGCATAACCTAGAACCAGAAGATTGGCAACATAAATCCATTCTGAATCATGAGCTCCCACACATCTACATTCTTACAACCTCTCACTTCAAGATTAATTCTCATTACCACTTTGACAACTCCAATCCACCTAACACTAGCTATTTACTAATATGCAAGGCACCCATCCGCATGCACACAAACAGACATTCAAGCATATCTTCATAACCATATGCGCATTCCCAATCAAACACTTATAAAGCCTCTTCTTCATACCCTACACAGATCTTATCAAGAAAATTTCCATGCACTCACCTCAAGAACACCTGACATACTCCTTGCTAATTGAGTCCTACACAAATGCTTCACTCCAATATTCCTTTCAACTCATGGAATTACACAAAATAAACACACCACAATCTTTCCAATCATAACACATTAAACTTTAATTAACCATAAAATGTATCAAAGACTTAACCTCAATCTTACTTCACATTACTGCCAAGCCAAAGTAGGCATGGCACCCTCTATCGTTGATAAGGAAATATCTCTTCTCTCCCAACTAAACAACTATTCATCACCACTATCTTGGGTAAGAAAGATAACTAAAATATTAGAGCATGAGGATCTGACACATAAATAGATACTATGAATAACTTGACACTCAACTATGTCTTGAGGAATAGAGGATTTAACATCATAAGCCCATCAAAGAATTACGGACAGGGGACATGCACGATATGAATCTAAATTTCTTTCTTGTTGATCATTAAAAGTGGCACTTGAACATTAGAACTGAACATATCACAAAGCTTGACTATATAAGTCATGCATTGCATGACCTAAATTGGGAATTCGTAACTATGAAATGTTATTCCAACCAGTGAAAGGGCTGAGACTCCGCATTTTGGTAACTAAGTGAGGCTAGGATTTTTTATGGCATGCTTGGAAATGAATCATGGTCATGGAATCAAAACGCAAAGCATGAATAAATACAGGAATGACTGAAAATACTAAAATAAAAATGGGTCGAGTAGTATCTCTTCTCACAGCTATTCCCCAACTTATTGGCACACCCACTAGAACCTAACAAACTAACCTGGTCACTTGTTCTACTATCTCCCCCTTAGACTAAAGCCATCACACTTCTTGACTCAATTATTAGGAACACCATTCATTGCCTAAATAGTCTACCTTCACCTAGCAACTCCACGACACTTACTAATTATGCCACATACAATAACCCTAAAGAAAAAAAAAAAAAAGCAGCCCCACAGAACCTTGCGCGAGATTTCTCACCAAGAACACAAAATCAAACTTAATTACAAGTTGATCAAACTCAAGATCTCATATACACTGTCCACTCTCATTAGATCACTTCCCTGCAAGTAGCACCATTAACCAAGAAATCATCACATCCACCTTTATGGCAACTATTCATCTAAGATTAATGCCTAGCACTCAGTATAACTTACAACTCCACCTCACACATACCATTCTCACTTGGAAACTATAAAACAAAATGTCAATAAACACTAGTCCACTTTAACCCCCTAATAACAATAATTGGTCATAATCATATGGCCTCTCTCATTTATATTCCATCAACACGCCTTTCTTCTACACATCATTACTATCTATCCTTCATACACAACTTAACTTAGTTCATAACTCTCTAAGCCTCAACTTAACTTTCCCTTGGAATCTCAGGAGCATCGAAGTTAACAACACTTATCCACTAAGTATCATCATCCATAACTTATAGTTATCTTATGGAACACACCATCAATAACTCTTTTTATACCTTAAGCAAACCATTATTTACCTCCACCAATAACTCCTTCTCTTTCTTCCATGAGCTGACACATAAGAATAATATCACTTCATCACTAACTCGATCACATGAAAAAGGCTCAGCTATACATACTTTTAATAAATCACACTTTCCACGACATCTCTAAACTAGTTCTAACCAGCACGAGAAAACAAGATACACAAGGAGTCACTAGTGAATCAAAATAGGCCTCACCTGGCTTCACTAGTCTTTGATTTACATTTTGAAAAAGAATTTGAGATGGATTACAAAGTAATTATGCTAGTGAATCAAAAGAGCCCTACCCAGCTTTACTAAACTTTCAGTTCCAACATCATGAAGATAACAAGGTTACAAGAGATAGAAACTTGCCATACAATATTTGATAATCTAAGAATACACATCTTGCTCTGTCTTAACTGAAAGAATCATAAGGGAAAGTGCATAACATTGAACTTAGGAAACTTATAACACGTTGGTAAGCTTTTCTTAGGCCGCTTTGTGAGACTTCTAAAATTTCTCCCTTGTAAGTCTGAAAGCATTATTAGACGGAGAAAATTGGAACTCTGTGATCATGTTACCTCAGGAATAGTACATAGAAAAGGAAGTATAGATTATCAATATAGATTCTGAGAAGGAAATATGGAAGCGCAACTTACTTGGGCTTATTGCACAATTTATAAAAAAAAGCATGATAAGGCACTAATAGGGTACTTTCTATCTCATTTACAACTTGATAACTATTTGTGGGGACTATTTAAGAAAGTACTATCTACAAAGAATTAAGTTTGACTATCTCTAATACCTTGAAAATAAGGCAGGGATGCCCCGAATAGGGTAAGATAAGAATCTATATAAGTTTCTCAATGAACCATTCTATAGCACAATCTAAGACTTGAAAGAATAGAGACCTTTCCTAAATGTCTTGTATCCTCTTAAAGAAAAGTCCAGATGTCTCTGTACTATTCTACAAGACTCTACTAGATACGGGTTCATAGAAACCCTAGGATACTTGAACTCTATGCTCTGATACCAAGTTTGTAACGCCCCAAAATTTGGGTCCCAAGACGTCACACGGTACTTAGGGGCGCAAGTGACCCCAAGCTAACCCTCCTACCGGCATAACTCATAAACAACTAGAAAAATGCCTAAATTTATATAAAGTTAGCAAAAATATAGAATTTCTCTAAACTTGATCTTTACAAGATAAAAACTCTACTTTTACAAATAAAACTGATACTGAATACATTAACTTATACAGACTGTCTATGAAGCCTCTACTGATACTGACTTCAGATAGATGGGTCATGACTCCGAACTACCCAATCTCCATATGACTAAAGTAAGAAAAATACAACACTTCTCAAATAGTATAACTGACTCATGCCCTCGAATTAAAAGGACTCATCACCTGCTGACTAGAAGTTGTGAACTGACTGAAAGGAGTATCTACGCTATAACTTGTACCTACATATAAGAAATTATTGCATATAGAAGTATATGGGGTTCACTACTTTAAGAAATGTACTGAGTATGTGGGGGTGTAATGCAACATTATAAATAATATCATAAATGATTATAAAAATCATGCATGCTGATGATAACAACTTTTTTTGCTTAAATTAACTGAAATATATTCATTGTAAATCATCAATAGTAATACAAGCATTATAAATCTCATAAATCATTATACTTAACTCAAACTCTTTAAATCATGACTTAGAGTGACTCGGTAACTCATAAAGCTTAAACTCTTATGGACTTGGGAGTTTCATATAATCGACATAACTACACCATGTGAGCCGTATCGAGTCCAACGTATTTCTCTCCTAAGGAGAGAACCCAACATTGGCGGAGGTGTCGTACTCTTGCCAAGGAGTACAACCTTAATTTCTCAATCACAATACCATACTTGGACTCTGTCCCACAATCATCAATCTCAATTCTACGGTGGCATGTAGTTTTGGATAAATACCACATTTCCCGTTCGGTGCTAAATACTTCTCCCAGACTCAGCTAAGAGCGCATTAGGAAATCCATCTTAATCAATATCAATTCATGGGTCCATTATTAAGACCAAAACATAAACATATATCTCATCAGTAAATAATATACAACTGTGGATTCCTAACTCGACTCAAAATCAAACAATCTTTCTGAACATCAAGATGTATCAATTCATTTATGCATGGCAACATTAATAACTTTGAGGAAATATCAAGACTCATTATAACAAATCAATCTTATGAATCAATATACTCAGTAATCCAATTTGTCATAAAGAAGCTTAAAGCTTGACACATGTCTTGAAAGCACTTGAAATACTAACTCATGGTAGAACATGAAATTCACAATATTAAATATCAAGTCATAATTTGGAAATCGTAAACTAATCATGTATCAAAAACTTCAAGAAAACATCATAGACTCATTCTTGACTCTCAAGCTCAAATATCAATATATATATATATTCAATAATAAAAATTATCACAGAAAAGCTTAAATCGTGACTATTATCTCAAATTATTCGAAAATCATCAACTCATAATAATAATATTCAACTCATGGTATAAGTTCTCAATTTAAGAAATAAAATGATGAAATAGCCATGTGTATCGATCTTTAACAGCTCAAATATCATAAATCATTAATAAAATAACTTTGGTGTAAACCCACTTTGCAAAATCATGGATTTCAATAGTAGAAGTTAAATCTTTGGATACAAGAATGAAAGAAGTGTTCTTGTTCAAACCCCGCATACCTTGATTATGGATTTGAATGAAGAAACATGTTATAGACTCCTTTTCCACTTCTTGAGTTAGGGTTCTTGATGCTTTTGACTTGGGTACCTTGAATCTTGAACCAATTTATAAAATCTATGGTTGGATTCTTGATATTCTTGAGAAATTTAGATTGGATTTTTAAGAGAGAAACCCTAGTATTCTTGATGAAACGAAAGAAGAATGAAGTTTTCTTCTTTACTTGGATATATATAGAAGGTCAAAATGGGTGGAAAAGACCAAAATACCCTTTTAAAAATGCCCCTTAATTGCTGAAAAAGAATGGCTGACGACATCCGTGATAGACCGTCAGACCCATGATAGGCTGTCATGAAATGTCATCACAAAAGGGTCGAATTTTTTATTTTTTGCCTAAGGATGACAAAGTCGTCAGAAATGACATCAGAAAGTGACGACGTCGTTAGAATTGGCATCAGAAATGTCACAGCCCGTCAGAACCATCGTCATCGTTTTTCAGTTTGAACATGTTGTAGTAAAATGGGCATAACACTTTGCTTCGATATCGGATTTTGGCGAAATTCGTATCGTTTGAAAGATAATTCAATTATCTATCTGTTTATAGGTCATCAGCTCAAAAAATCAAATTATAATAAGAGATATATTCGTTTGAAGTTGACTATACCAATATCCTTCCTAAGAACTCAATCGGTAAGGAATGTTTTCATTCGCCCAATCGTTAGGATATCTTTAAGTCCTTAATACACACCATCCCTAATTATAAAATAAACAAAGAACTATAATTTATTTCTCAAGAGCTTGATTCATGGTTGCACTATTGGTTAGAGTCTTGGGGAATTATAAAATGGCTCTAACTTCCTCACCGGGTGTCTGATTCGGGTGAATCTTATGTCGATGGAAAGCTTATCCAATTCTCCACATGATCGAGAGTAGAATTTAGGGAAATACAACATGAGATAAACAACAATAAATTTGGAAGTCATCCATATTCACTCAAAAAAAGGATTTAGGCTTAAGAAACGATCGGGGTATCACACCAGATATCGAATTTGGGTGAATGTTATATCAACGGAAAGCTTATCAAATTTCCCACGAGATAAAAAGTTGAAATTAGGGAAATTTTATATGGTTAACACGATACTCACTTAGAAGTCACTTCTACATCTTTTCGAGCTGAAATTATGCTTTATTCAACACACTCTAAGGCTCAAACTATGAGGGAACTTTGCGGGGTCTTATAATATCTCCCCTTGGAAACATTCGTCCTCGAATGTCGCTAGTCAGATGAAGGACATAGGAAAAACAGAGCACACATAGCTGAAACAATTTCTAAACAGCTCAAGACCTTTCTAAATTCATGAATATTCAGGACAATGCAAGAACTCATACAAGGATAGATACAAGCTGAACTTTAGACTAGAAGGTCTAAATTAAGGAAGAATAGTACCTTCGGCTTGGTTTGAACCCACAAAAAAATGGTGCAGGTACTTGGCTCGCATGTCTGCTTTTGCCTCCCAAGTAGCACCCTCAGCAGATTGGTTCCACCACAATACTTTGACTAAGGGAACCTCTTTGTTCCTCAGCCTACGGACTTAAAAGTCTAGGATCTCAATAGGAATTTCATCAAAGGAAAGAGTATCCTGAATCTCAGCACTCTCTGAAGGATCAACCACAACAGAATCACCAATATGCTTCTTGAGCATGGAGACATGAAAGATAGGATGAACGGCTGACAATTCTGAGGGGAAACCAACCTCATAGGCCACTTTACCAACATGGCTCAAGACTCTATACATGCCAATATAAAGGGGACTAAGCTTTCCCTTCTTACCAAACCTCTTCACCCCTTTCGAGGGTGAAATCTTCAAGTACACCAAATCACCCACCTCAAACTCAAGATCTCTTCGCTTTACATCTACACAAGACTTCTGATGACTCTAAGCGGTCTTCAACTTTTCTCTAATAAGCTTAACTTTCTCCATAGCTTTAAACACTACATCAGGCCCGTACATGGTAGCTTCACCCACTTCAAACCAACCTAGGGGTGATCTAAACCTCCTACAATACAAGGCCTCAAACGTTCCCATCTTAATACTAGCATGGAAACTATTATTGTAGGCAAACTCTATCAATGGAAAACACTCATCCCAACTACCTTTGAAATCAAGAGCACACGCCCTCAACATATCCTCTAGGGTCTGAATGGTCCTCTTCGCCTGACCATCTGTCTACGGGTAAAAAGCAGACCTCAAAAGAACGTGGGTGCCAAGACCCTACTAAAACACCCTCTAAAACTGAGAAGTAAATTGACTACCCGTATCCAAAATGATAGATAAAGAAACTCTATACAGCCTGACCAACTCTCAGATATACAATCTAGCATAATCCTCAGCGTATAAGATATGTGCATGGGAAAGAAATATGCAGACTTAGTCAACCTATCAACAATAACCAAATAAAATCATGATGACGGCACGAAAGAGGCAACCTGGTCATGAAGTTCATATTTACCATCTTTCACTTCTAAGTAGGTATACTAAACTCTTGCATCATACCACCGGATCTTTAGTGCTCTACCTTAACCTGTTGGCACGTTGTCCACTTTGCTACAAACTTGGCTATGTCTTTATTCATACCGTTTTACCAATAGATCTCCTGCAAGTTGTGGTACATCTTGGTAGTGCCAGGATGAATGGAATAATATGTGCCATGTGATTCAGCCATAATCCTCTGCGTTAATTCATCAACACACAGGATACATAACCTACCATGCAGTCTCAACACCCCATCTTTCCCTTGGGAGAAAACCTCTACCTTTGGTGCTTAACTGACTCCTTTAATTTGACCAAACTAGGGTCTCCATTTTGCTTCTCCTTCACTTCTGAAACTAAAGAGGATTCGAAACTACTCTTCACCAATGTACTCCCCTTTGCTGAATCAAGCATTCTAACACCCACCCTAGATAGACTGTGCATATCACGAGCTAACTCTCTTTTACCCTCCTCTATATGTGCAATTCTACCCATAGATAATCTACTAAGGGTGTCCTCAACTACATTGGCCTTGCCCGAATGATACAACACACTCATATCATAGTCTTTGAATACATACTGCAGGTTCTTATGATCAGTGAACACATCTACATGAACACCATAAAGATAGTGTCTCCAGATTTTCAAAGCAAAGACCATAGCAGTTAACTCAAGATCATGGGTCAGGTAGTTCTTTTCATACGGCTTCAACTAGAGGGATAGGCTATAACCTAACCTCTCTGCATCAACACAACCCAAACCAACTCTATAGGTATCACAATACACCACAAAACCATCAGTACATCAGGTAAAGTCAACACAGGGGCTGAAGTGATTCGAGTCTTAAACTCCTGAAAACTATTCTTACAAGAATCAGACCACTAGAATTTAACTTTCTTTTGGGTCAACCGGGTCATAGGAGATGCAATGGGAAAGAAACCCTCAATAAAATAATGGTAATAGCCCGCAAGACCTAAGAAACTCCTAATGTCAGATGGAGAGATAGGTCTAGGAAAATTTCTCACAGCTTCTGTCTTTAGGGGATCAACTCTAATACCTTCGACCAAAGCAACATGACCTAGAAAGGCTATAGACCTTAGCCAGAATTCACACTTATTAAATTTGGCAAACAATGGGTGATCTCTAAGAGTTTGCAAGACAATTCTAAAATGATTCGCATGGTAATTCTCATCACGAGAGTACACAAGGATATCATCTATGAATACAATGACAAACATATCAAAGTATTGCTTGAACACTTGATTCATGAGGTTTATGAAGGCTGCTGGGGCATTGGTTATCCCAAAAGACATGACTAGAAACTCAAAGTGACCATAGCAGGTTCGGAAGGTCATTTTTGGAATATCATATTTCCTCACCTTAAGTTGATGATAGTTGGGTCTAAGGTCTATCTTGGAGAAAGAAATTGCACCCTATAACTGATCGAATGGGTTATCAATTCTTGGAAGAGGATACTTATTTTTTACTGTGACCTTGTTCAGTTAATGGTAATCAATGCACATACGCAAAGATCTGTCCTTCTTCTATACAAACAATAGAAGTGTTCCCCAAGGAGAAATACTAGGCCTAATGAAACCTTTATCTAAGAGATATTTGAGTTGCTCCTTCAACTCCTTAATCTCTGCGGGTGCCATATGGTATGGCAGAATAGAAATAGGATAAGTATTGGGAAGAAAGTCAATTCTGAATTCTATCTCTCTATCGGGAGGTACCCCTGGGAGATCTTTCTGAAAGACAGCTGGAAAATCATTAACAATACCGACTGACTGAATAGTTAGAGCCTCAGGCTGAGTGTCTTTGGCTCTAAATAGGTGGTAAATGCAACCTTTGGATATTAGTTTTCTGGCTTTGATATAGGAGATAAAATGGCTCTTGGGAGATACCGAACTCCTGGACCACTCAATCACTGGTTCATCAGGAAAATGGAACTTGACCACATAGGTACGACAATCTATAGACACGTAACAAGAATGAAACCAATCCATACCTAGAATAAGATCAAAATCTACCATGTCTAACTCTATCAAATCAGTGAGTACGACTCTATAAAGCACTGTAATAGGGAAACCTCTATACACTTATTTAGCAACAACTGACTCTCCGACTGGAGTAGAAACTAAAAACACTCCTCAAGGTGATTCCTACCATATTTTGCACAAGAAGGATAACAGGGCCAAGTACCAACACTGTTCTACGACCCAAACATGAAAGACCTGCTCCCTGCTCCGGCCTATCTCTAGGCATAGAAGCACTAGCTAATAAAGGCACTGGAATAGACGGTCGCCTCTGAAACTAAGGTGGTTCCCTTCATGGAACCTAAGTCAGCTAAACTAATGCTGCTCAGGTCTAGCTCTCTTGGTACCTTTCATTCTATCTCTTTTTCTAAACTTATCCTCTTATATCTGTTAGGCATGCGTCATTAACCTAGATAGATCCATATGCTTATGCAACATCGCAGCCCTACACTCCTTCAGTACCATTCCAGAAACACCAGTCACAAACTTACTCATACTAGCCCGAGTGTCAAAAATCAAATTAGGAGCGTACTTGGCCAACTAATTGAACTTCAAATTGTACTCCTTAACAGTCAAGGAGCCCTGCCTTAAGTTTATGAACTCCTCAATTTTGCCTCCCTCATCTCAAGCAAAAAGAACTGGTTCAAGAAGGCATCTTGGAACACTTGCCAAGTCATAAGAGCGACATTCTCACCTCTATCCTTCTTCCACAATACAACCCAATCATAAGCAATGTCCTTCAGTCTATAGGATGCCAACTTAACACTTTCTTTTTTTGAAACATACATCACATTAGTGATCTTTCTTACCTCCTCCAAGTACAACTATGGGTCCTCATCCGCCTTGTACCCATAGAACTCAGATGTATTCATCCACATAAAGTAATAAATCCTAGCCGTGGCTACATCACCACCCTATTGATTAGCAATTGCGACCTAGTTATTAGCTCAGACTTTTCCAGTGACTGCTTGGCCTAATGCCTGAAAGGCCGCCCAAAGCTCAGCATGGGACACCATCTCATTCAAAAGATTAGTAGGTGAGGGTTGCTCATCATTGTTCCCTTGGACATACGCTCTTCGAGAGGCATTTTATGAAAATAGAAGAGCACAAACCATTAGATAAGAAGGACAACTATAGGCACGATAGAATCTAAAAGAAAAAACAACTTTTTCCTAAAATATCTAATAGCCTCTTGCTTATAGATGTAGTACGCTACACACCGATGATCAAGACTCTACTCAAAGTGGCTTGTCAAACTCCCTAGGACTCCTTAGAAACCTTAGGCTCTGATAACAAGTTTGTAACAACCCAAAATCATCTCCCAGAATATCACACAGTGCTTAAGGCTACAAGTAGCCCCAAGCTAACCCTTAGAGCTGGTTTCTACCAATAACACTTAATTCAAGATAAAATAGACTAAACACTCGCATAGTTATATTACATGAAAGGAAATATGGGAAAGATACTTATTCCATATGACCACAATAAAGAGAAACCTCAATAAAACCACAATACCAAACCCTCGACACATCACAAGTATGATATTAGTTTGACAAAACCTCTACGAATCAAAAACTAAAGAGCCATTGGGACAGGTCCCCAACTAACTCAAAATGAATTAAAGATAAAACATAGTCCCTCAAATACAAAAAATATCTGAAGATCTACCCTCAAACCAGGAGGACTCACCACTGCAAAAAATGTAGGCAAGGTACTCGAAGAACCACGGATGAGGTTAGGGCTAAGCACCTGAACCTATATTATAAGACAATGTAGCACATAGACATATATATGAATCAGTACTTTGGAATATACTGAGTTGTAGGGGTAAATGCATATGTATAAAAATAGTACCGATCTTATCCAATCAAATCATCTATGCAAAATGAGATGACTCACATGGGTTGAACAAGTATAAAATATAAAGATCATAAATCAAGTAGAATGAGGCATGCAACATAAATCTCGTGAGTCATCGCTCTTTAACCCTAAAAAAAATCAAAAATCTTCTCTTATTCTCAATACCCAAAGGCTAAAGGACTTTGAATAATACTTTCAACTCATGCATATGTCTCATGGAGAGTAAAACCTCTTCAATGCTTAACATTTCATAATTATTTAGAACTCATATACTTGAAATTCGGAATCATATGACTTGGAAATATATTTGAAGGTATTATATTCACTTTAGGAAAATATCTCATTTCAAGCTTCAGAAAAATCATTCTATCTCAAATGGAAAGTATTCTAGCTCAAGGAAATAACTTATCTCAAAGCTTTATGAAAAATACTATATCAAGGGAAGATACTTTCATTTAGGGAAATCACCCAACTCAAGGAAGAACTTTGATTAGAGAACAACTTTGGAATTCCACCATTTAGAAAAATAACTCATAGGAAGGGAAAATAAGTATCAAATTTCAAAGTTTAAAAGGGCAAGGAAGGTTTTCGAAACGAACATAAACTATGCAAGCTACATGGAGTCCAATATTTTATCCTCCTAAAGAGGAGACCCCATGTTGGGGAGGAGCGTCATACTCTTTCCAGGGAGTATAACCTAGGTCTAGTGATCACTAAATGAAACTCGGCCTCAAGCCCAATAATAATCATCATAAACTCAGCCTCAAGCCCAACCTAGGGTGGCACATAGTTTTAGGGTAAGAAACTGTAGTGACTTACCCACTCGGTGCTAAGTACTACTCCCTTTAGATTATCTGCGCTCATCTCATAAAAATACACTCTTAGAAAAATCTCATGGTTCACCATGAACCCAATAATCAAATCGATAATCTCATATGATAAGGGGCTTTCAAAGCTTTTAGACCATTAGGTCAATTCATTTCTCAATCATCTCAAAATACTCAAATCATTGGTGCTTATAGCACTAGAGTTCATAATTTCACAAGTCTCAAATAAGGCATACTAACCCATAATTCAATCTCAAATTAAAGCTCATAAAAAGCATAATATATAGCATACAGACTTATAAATCATGTGGAAATCTAGGAATTTCAGCAATTTATCTTAAAATCTCAATATAGTCATATGCTTCAATATCTCAACATTGCAAATATTAGCTTCTCAAGGAGTAAAATCATGGGGTTTATACCAAGCTGTAAATTCTCAATAAAACATGCAGAAATCATGTCATTTGACACTTAATTCATTGGAAATATCAAGATAATGCATTCAATAATAATGGGTGAAAAACCCCAATTCAAATTTATGTAAAAACCTCATAGATTTCAGGAAATTCATGATGCAAATAAGCATTTAGGGCACAATGATGAAAGGGTTACCCTTTTTCAAAACCCCACATACCTTGAATTAGAAGCTTTGGATGAAATCTCACTTTTGAAACTCTATTCGTACTCTTGAATGAGGATTCTTGAGGCCCTTGAATTGAGAACCTTGAATATTGACTCAATTTAGAAAATCCATGGTGGATTCTTGAAATTCTTTGAAGAGGTTTGGGATACTTAAGGTTTTTTATGAGAGAAAACTTGAGAAAAACCTCATAGGATGCTTGCAAATGACTTTGATATAGTGTTTGCATAGTTTTATAGGCTTGGAAAAAGTCCAAAAGGCCCTTTTTAACATCTGTACGAAGCTAGAAAAATTAAACTGGGAACCTAATTTAAGGGGTCACCGCGACAGGCCACTTATCACGGTGTCTCACTGGAAATTGACAATTGGCAATATGGGAGTCACCTTGATGTAGCGCCATCGTATTTTCCCACTTTTTGGGACCTGAAACCTCAATGTGACATACCAATATCACAGAGTTCCACTCGAATTTAACAATTGTTAAATCGACCCTCTCCGCGATGTGCCAAGCACTAAAATGACTCAATTTTATGACTAGCTCTTAAATTTGCCATAACTTCTTACTCGAGTATTGGATTTGGATGAATTTTATATCGACAGAGAGCTTATCAAATTTCTCATGTGATAAAAATTTGAAATTTGGTAAATTCTATATGGTTAATATGATACTTACTAAGGAGTCACTTCTACATCTTTTAGAGCTAGAATTACACTTCATTCGACATTCTCTAAGGTTCAAAATATAAGGGAAATTTTTGGGGTCTTACACCCAGTTGGAAGGGTGTCAATATCATGACCCTCTCTGATAGAAAACTCTTTCGTCAACCCTTATTGGCAGTAAAACTCAAATGAGATGTATCAACCCTCATAATATCTGGAAGGAAGATATCTCAACCAATTGTTTCTACGTATTTATGTAATGTAGGGGTTGTTGTCAAGGGTCAACCTATATTCTAGAAGGAATACCCCTATCCTTGGGTTAACTCGGTGCTAAATCCTACTCCCATCTGAATAGACACTGAACTAATTTCCTAGTTCATACTAGGCTAGACTGGATTATTACTGATTATACTATCTAACTGAACTAAAGTGAGTTTACTGATTTTCGTTTACTATGAAATACTACTAAATTCTATTAACTGGTTGAATTTAATCAGGTCTAAACTAAATACTAAACTGGACTGGACTGATTCAGAGTCTACTGAGTTTTCCTGAGTCCTATAACTTATAAAGAGTACTACCAATCGTGACATGACTGAGATTATTTTATATCTGACATTGGCTCTAGATAAATAGCAAAATTTTTGGGTATTAAATACCCACAAGACTTGATAGCATGAAAAGTAAAGCATCACATGATCTTGCATAGCATAAAATGCACACTTGTTCATAATATATCTATAGAGAAATTTTATCAAGCACTAGCATGGTATAACTTTCACATAAGCTAGCATGACATTATTTCTTTCCATATTAGTTCACAAGAATAATTCATCAAGTACTTGGTGAGGATAGTATATGCACACAATAAGAGGGCATCATGATTCACTTCTAATTTCACAATTTCAAGAGGTTTAACATGGATTCATATGAATCTACACACATAATCACCAATTCCATATGAAACGTATAATAAATCATGAAATAGACATCTAATTCAAATAATAATCATGAATACACTTTAATTCCAATCATGGAAGTCATAAATTCCAACTACTTAAAGTTTAAAAGATTTTCTTGGACTCCAAGGGTGGAAGGAACCCTTCGATGAACACTTCACATACCTTGGTTGCTAAATTCTTAAAGATTATTGGTGTAATCTTGAGCCTTGAATTTGAAATTTAATCAGCTAGGGTTTTTGTTCTTGAGCAATTTATGAAATAATTAGTGTATGTTGCAAATAGAGGGCCAAATTTCATGTTTTGGGGACTGAAGGACATGGCAAAAGACTCAAATACCCCTAAGGACATAATTTTTAATGAATAAAAGTTGAACTGTCGACGCTCAAATCAATGTGTTGTGTCAATGGGATCAATGAAATAGATGGTGCACTGCGTCAAGTCAGTATTGGTTCACTAGAAATTGCACTGAGCTGAGAAAAAAATTATCTGTCAATGTGATGGATGATGTGATGCATCGAGATTGGATCAACTCACTATTTTGGTCATTCGAACATGGTCTAAACGAGGTCCAAAAAAATTAAAATTCATCCGACAACACTAACGGACATTCCTGATCTTGAATAAACCTAAAGATTGACATTTTAAGGTTATAGAGGTCATGAAATAGCATTGCCAACTTACAAAGGACAAATTTATGCTAAGTCTGAATACTTTGCTAGAATTTTCTAAGTCTAAGACCCCTTAGCAAGCTTTTAGGGTCTGAGTTAAGCTTAGGATTTTGTGGAGTATTACAATTTGGTAAGGGACTCTAACCTCAAGCCATGGCAACCGTTATTAGTTGACATTGATACTCTAACTATTTGTCAATGCATTAATATCCATTCAATTTGACATTTAAGGAATCTAATCCACTTAGTCAATTCAAGCCATCAAGGCTACGATTCAACACCATATATGACCACAAAGTCTTCATGAACTATTTATCAATCAATCTCTTTAATAGTCTATACATTAGTTTCAATCACCATTCAAGTCAATTTTTTAGCATCAAGACCTATATAACACCATTTATTATTCATTTACATTTATACACCAAACTTTAGTTCAACACAATTCAATTTTATGTTTAGGGACACTAACTTATTTAACCAAGAAACCCACTAAAGTCATCAACTAACTCATTAATTCATTATTCTTCATTAATTCATTATTCTTCATTAATCCATTGCCTTAGTTCAAAACACCATTAGCACATAACTAGTTATTTCTCTTAGACATTTTTACAAACCCGTTGAGAGCATACCTTTACCATGACTATAAAATAAGTTAAAACTATCATGATTAGAGTTACCCATCACTTATTTGTTGAACCACAATCAACAAGCACCCACACATGAAAATCATCACCAAAAACATATCTAAACACAAAGCTAAATAAGAGAAAACAATACACACCACTATGCATCAAAAACCCTTAATATTTTATTTCAAAACCCCTTATTGACAAATAATAATCGAGGTTAAAAACACATGATATTTGAGAAATAACAATAAGGGAAGAGTCAAATGCCTTATACATGGTGATTCATGGAATGATTCTTGCTCTTCAAACCACTAAATTACCTCTTTGATAAAACCAAGCCCCAATCTTGATAGAGAAGTTTTGGAGAGTGTTTTGGAATATTTTTTACCTTTTCCAAGTGAATATTAAATGTCCAAACAATTTTATAAGTCATGGGTCATAAGGGTTTAGGGGTAGGAGAAGTATAAAATGTCCTCAGCATAAAAGCTAAAAAATTACACCTGGGAGGTATGACTCACCCCCTTGACCTGTACTCTAGGATATAAGTGGTACCCTAACTTATGCCTTAGGCCTCACCGTGGACCTCTAATTTTACCAACATATAACTATACATGCCTAACTCATATCCTAAGGTACTAGCAATACCATACAAACCATATCCAATATAGTGTCTACTAGACCAAGCATAATACATCTTATGACTTGACATCTTACGACTAGTACCCTATCATACAACTTAGAAGAGGCTAAACCATACCTTGGACAAAATATAACCCCCACTACACTTCCTAACATACAATTTTGAGGACACCCAATGGTTTTCTAAGGTATGACTAGTATCCATGAGTCGTACATTGCTCAAAAATTTCAACTGAGGGTAATTTTATATGGGCTCATAGATTTGGTGTTTCATAGGGTATGAGATAAGGATGTCTCTCATACCCTAGGGTACGGTTTAGAGAGATGGGTTGTACCCTCCTATATGTATATTTTTAGCTTTTAAGTTGGGGTATTCCAAACATTCCCCACCACAAAACCCTTAAGTTCCCACATTCTAAAACATGCTTTGGTCTCTCATAAACCATAATTGAAAGATCAGACTCTCCAAAAATACTCTCTAAACTCTCTCTTGAATATTGGGGCTAAGGTTATTCAAAGGAGATCATCTTGAGGCTTAAGAGTCAAGTTTCTTTTATGAAGCTTCTTGAATAAGGCATGTTACTCTCTTCCCTCATCTTTAGTTCTAAAATATCATGTGATTTAATGTGTGATTATGATTCTTTATAAAAGGTTTTGAAAATTAAAATAAGGGTTTTGTTTGCTCATATGGGTGCTTGGTAGTTGTGGTTTAACAAATGGGTCATGGGTTACCCTAAACTTGATGGTTTTTAGTATTTATCATAGTATGACCTCAATGTTTTTGTGAAAATATCTAAGTGAATTAAATAATCATATGAGAATGGTATTTTAAACTAATACTTTGCCTAATGAATGTGGATGGTCCGTAAATGGTTTTGTGAAGGACTTAGTGGCCATTTAATGTTCTAAATGGTAACCTTGGTGGTTGAAATTATTAAATGGGTTTAAGTCTTTAAATATTAACTTGATTTATTTCTTTGTTAGAAAATAGGTTTGTCCCTAAACATTAAATTGAACAAGTGTCTTTGTTAGATGATGATGGGTTTGATTCCCAAAGTGAATTGAATGAATGGTTAATTAATAATGGTAATCGCATTTGGTATACTTCTATGTAGTGTTGGTATGGCGATACCAACAAAGTGCGTTTGGTAAGCAATTAACTAATTGGATGTGTATGTGTAATAGTAATTTTAAATTAGTCTTTAACGTGAGATGTGTATCCAAACCGTGAAAGTGGAGTCCAAAAGAATAACACTTGAAACTATGGTAGACGCTGAAGGTTCTTATAATTAGATGGTTTGAGTCCCCTAAATAAATATATGAATAGGAGGTAAATATATGAATGGGAGATTTGAGTCCCCCATAATACATGTAATGGTGCTTAAGCCACCTTGATTATGTCAGGACATTTAAGTACCCCATATAGGCATATATGAATTAAGATATTCCCTAGTTCATGCAGCTACATGCACTAGGGCCCTTCTAGCTAGGGAAGAGTTAGGCCTATATAGACCGTGGGTGCCTTGTTTTATGGTATTCATGCTACACAACCCAGTTAAATGATTTCAAAGTTTATGATAATCTTGTTTCCTATCCTGACATGGTATAAATATATATATATGTATATGCATGTATTGCATTTGTATATATATTGATTAATTTAATTGAAACTGTTGGCACTATTTTATTCTTATCCTTGAGTTATATGCTAGTGATCTAACTGCTAATTGTCTTCGATGTTGTATCCTTATGCAATACAAGTGTTGGTCATACAACTCCTCCTACTAGTAATTGGATTCGAGAACATCTTCTGTTGACTTAAAGTGGTGAGCTTTCATAACTCGAAGGCTCTATTTCTAGTTTTAGTTCCTTATATTTTCATTGGTTTGTCTTGGACATTTGTTTTGTCTATAGTCGGGGGCATGTTCCAATTAAATGTTGTTTTGATTTTTGATAGAGGCTTTATGGAACTAATATGGGTTGGCATGGCCAGTGTTGGCAATGGTGTTAACCTTTGCTTTGATATTGGTACTAGGGCTGATATCATATAACTTTATTTAATTTGTTATTTTTCTATGATATTATGGTATAGATATGGGTTTGGTTATTATTTCAATTTTGGTTATGGTTGTTAGTTGGAATTGGATGGTCAGACTTGTTTGGGTTGGCCATGGTCATAGACTTATCCTAAATTCTTTGAGTTAATAATCACTCTCTTATTATATATGTAGAATTTATTTGACTCCGGGTATATAATTAGAGGTTAGATAGGGTATCTATGATGGTCTTCGTTCTTTGTTTGACTTGAGATACCCATTAAGACAAGGCCCTGGTTTGAGTCATGACAAGTTGGTATGAGAACTTTAGATTCATGGTCAATTGGGAGTCCATAAAACCGTGTTGAGTAGAGTCTCTTTTAAGGATATGTAGCACACCATACTATTAAGGGAGAGGCTATAAGGTATTTAGGAATGTTTCACTTTCTTCTTATTTTATTTTTATCTATAGTATCTAGGGCCTTGGATTCTTTTTATTTCTATTTGATTATCTTTTATATCATGCCTTAATGCTCTAAAGCTCACAAAAACTCCTCTATCCAAAGAGAGGAAAATGCTGATGGAACACGCTCTACTCGCGGGATCCATACTTGGTCAAGGGGTCCAGTCCTAGATTATTCTGGAGTTCCATCGGTTCCCTCTAGTCCTCCTTAGGTTAATGTGATAAATTCTAAGTTTTTTTAGTTGATTCATATGAATGCGTATTTGGTAGCTTCTTAGTTTGAGGGTGGTGTATTTGATACTCCATCTTCTGAGGCCACAAGGGTTGGCTAGTTTATGAGGTTGAATTTTCTAAATTTTATGGGTGTTAAGATGGAGGAGGATCCTCAGGTTTATCTGCATGAGATAAAAAGATTTTCAGGGTGATGCATGTCATGAATATGGAAGGGGTAGAGTTGCTACCTACTTGCAAAAGAATGTGGCATACCAATGGTATGAGAAGTATAACTAGGCAATGGTTCATGATGATGAGTCATCTCTATGGGAGTATTTATCTAATGCATTTATAGACCGCTTCTTTACTAAGGAGTTGAGGGAAGCAAAAGAAAAGGAGTTTGTTAATCTGAAACAAGGAAAGATATCAGTCAAGGAGTATGTATTAAAGTTCCACTAGTTGTCTTGGTATGATCTAGAGATGATGCCTGTTATAAGACAACGAATTAAAAAAATTTCTTCAGGACTGTCTTGTGAGTTGATCCTTGAAATTAAGGTTGCCTTGAAGATAAAGGACATAGATATCTATTGGTTGGTTATTTATATGCAGCAAGTGGAGGAAGAGAAAAGGAAGCATTTTAAGTGTAGTAAGAGGTAGGGGAAGAAGTTTAGGCCTTTTGAGTAGAGTGGGAGAGATGGTCATAAGTGCCCAAAGAAGAAGTGGTAAAGTTCTGGTTTTTTCTCCATATTTTGTTCTACTTTATTGAAGACGTTGGGTGATCTTCAATCTTAGAATAATGGTAGGTCCCAGGCATAGGGTTGCCAATCTCAGGCTAGTGGCGTCCAGTCATCTCCATCCTACCCTCCTTGTCGATTTTATAGGCTGTCGCGCTGTGGGTTTTGTGAGAAAGGGCAGAACAAATATTTGTATTGTGGTCATATTGGTCACTTATAGCATTAATGTCATGCTATAATGGCTTCTGGGATAGCAAGGTTCCGGTTGCCTCTTCATCTGCTCTTTCACCAAAGGGTGTTTCTACTTCTGGTGCCGGCACTGGCCGAAATGGGTTATATGCTCTTGCATCTCGCCAGGATTCTGAGGCATTTCTCAATGTTGTCATGGGTATGTTGATACTTTTGTCCCATGATTTTTATTATTTACTTGATATAGGGTCTATTCTTTCCTATGTAATCCTGTTAATGGCTGTGTATTTTGGTTTTAGTCCTGAATTTATTTTTGATACCTTTTTTGTATCTACCTCGGTTGGTGACTATGTGATTGCTAAAAGAGTTTATAGGAGTGTATGGTATCTATTTGTGGTAGAGAAACTCTTATGGATTTCATAAAGTTAGATATGGTTGACTTTTATGTCATATTAGGGATGAATTTGTTGTACTCATATTATGCTTTGTTAGATTGTTGGACCCTTATGGTCATGTTAAAATTCCTTAATGAGCCGGTCATTGTATGGGAATGGGGTTCTTTAATGCCTAAGGGGAGGTTCATCTTATACCTTGAAACCCAAAAGTTGTTCTCCAAAGGGTGTTTGTATCATTTGTTCTAGTTAAAAATTCTAACTTGAAAGGTCCTTCTTTAGAATTTGTTCCAATGGTTTGTGAATTTCCTAAGTTTTCCCTGATGATCCACATAGTATTCCTCCCAATATGGAAATTAATTTTGGGATTAATATTATTTCGGACACTCGTCCAAATTCTATCACCCCTTATAGAATAGTTCTGGCTATATTGAAGGAGCTTAAGGAGCAATTGATAAAGGTTTTATCCATCCTAGTGAATCTCCATGGGGTGCACCTATGTTATTTATTCGTAAGAAGGATTATTCCCTTTAGATGTGCATTGAGTATCATCAGTTGAATAAGGTTACCATACAGAATAAATATCCTCTTTCTAGGATCAATGACTTATTTGATTATCTTCAAGGTGTGAAGTATTTTTCTAAGATTAATCTTAGGTCGGGTTATCATCAGCATAAGATTAGGGAAGTAGATATCCCTAAGTCTTCCTTCAAGACCCGGTATAGTCAGTATGAGTTCCTAGTTATGACTTTTGGGTTGACCAATGCTTCGACAGTATTTATGGATTTGATGAATAGGGTTTTTTGTTAGTTTCTATATTTGTTTTTCATTGTCTTCAATGGTGACATCTTGGTCTATTTAAAGAGTGTGGCGGATCATGTATATCACTTTCATGTTGTGTTACAGACCATGAAGGATCAGTGTTTGTATGCCAAATTTTCCAAGTGTGAGTTTTGGTTAAAGGCTGTAACTTTTGTTGGTCATGTTATCGCTAGTGAGTGGATCATGGTGGATCCACAATAGGTTGTAGTGTTTAAGAAGTGGCCTAGACCTGCGAGTTGAATTGATATCCGCAGTTTCTTGGGTTTAGCCAGTTACTATTAGAGATTTGTGGAATGTTTTTTAACTATTTCTTCCCTATTGACTAAGTTAACCCAGAAGAAGGTCAAGTTATTTTAGTTGAATATGAGTGACGGTAGTTTTGAGAAATTAAAGGATAAGTTGATTTCAGCTATAGTTTTGACCCTTCCAAAGGGAAATGGTGGTTTCGTAGTGTATGGTGATGTTTTTCATATTAGGATGGGTTGTGTGTTGATGCAACATGGTAGGGTGGTGGCTTATCCTTCTAGGTAAATAAAAGTTCATGAGAAGAACTACCCTACTCATGAGTTAGAGTTGTTAATAGTGGTATTTGTGCTAAAAAAAATTAGCATTACTATCTCTATAGGGTTCATGTTGACATCTTTTCTAACCATAAGAGCCTGTCGTATGTGTTTATTAAGAAAGAGATAAATCTTAAGCAATGAAAGTGTCTTGAGTTGCTAAAGTACTACGATATGAGCCTTCACTACCATCAAGGAAAGGCTAATATTGTTGTTGATTCTCTTAGTAGGTTATCCATGGGGAGTCTGGCTCATTTATATAAGGATAAGCGGGAATTATTAAAGGACATTCACTGTTTGGCTAGACTTAGAGTTCTTCTCACAAACTATAAGGATGGTGGGGTATTTGTGCATCCATTATCGCAGTCATCTCTTATTATTGAGATAAAGTAAAAGTAGATATTGGATCCTGATGTGATAAAGATTAAGATTAATGTGGTTCAGCAAAAGGTTATTGACTTTGTGATTGGTGGCGATGGTATCCTGAGGTACCAAGGTAGGTTATGTGTTCCCAGCGTTGATGGGTTGAGAGAAAGGATTCTGGCCGAAGTGCATGAATCCTGTTTTGCCATTCATCCTGGTTCTACAATGATGTATCATGATCTCAGGGAATTCTATTTATGGAACAATATTAGATAGGATGTGGCTAGATTTGTTGCTAAATGTTTGATATGTCCAAAAGTGAAAGTTTAGAGCATAAGACCCAGTGGTTTATACCAAGAGATTGTGTGTCCTGAATAGTAGTGGGAAGTAATTAAAATAGATTTCTTTACTGGTCATCCTTGGCCTCAGAATCAATGCGATTAGATTTGGATCATTATGAATAGAATGATCATGTTCGTTCACTTCTTGTCGGGGAGACTAGATATTCGATGGAGGATTATACTAAGTTGTATCTTGAGAAGATTATGAAGTAACATGGTGCTTCATTTTCTATCATTTTGGATAATGGTACTCCGTTCTCATCTAATTTTTGGAAGTTGTTTCAGAAAGGTTTAAGAACTAAGGTGTACCTTAGTACGACTTTCCACCCAAAGTCAGATGGATAAGAAGAGCGAATCATTAAAACATTTGAAGACTTGGAAAAGGTGTAGGTGATTCATGGCAGGTTGAGAGTCGCTCAAACTCGCCAAAAGTACTATATGGGTATGAGGCATAGGGACTTATAGTTCAATGTTGGCAGTTGGGTAATGTTGAAGGTATCTTTCATGAAAGGAGTAATGTCGTTTGGTAAGAAGGGGAAGTTAATTCCTCGGTATGTTGGTCCCTACTTAATTCTTAAGAGGGTTGACAATATTGCCTATGAATTAGAGTTGCCTTCTTGTTTGAGGTCCATTCATCTAATTTTCCATGTCTCTATGTTGAGAAAGTATTTGGGTGATCCTTCATCATTGTTCCTTTGGAAGTGTTGGTTATATCAAATTCCTTATCTTATGAGTTAGTTTTGGATGATATCTTGGATTGTCAAGTTGGTCTATTGCAAAAAAAAGGATATGGCTTCGGTAAAGGGGGAACCATAAGGTTGAAGAGGCTACTTGGGAAGCGGAAGAGGACATGAAATCCAAGTATCTATTTATATTTTTTTCTCTCGAAATTCGTACAGAAGGTATGTGTTCCTTATCATACTTTTGTTTTCAAACTTTGTTAAAGGAAAGGTTGATTTCCTTGCATCTCTGTTTTCTAACTTAGTTAAAGGTTAGAGTCAAGATTTTGGAGTGTTGTCATTTTTTTGCTTTCCTTACCCATCATTCGAGGATGAATTATCTAAGTGGGGGAGAATTGAAACACCTTGTCTTTGGACCCTTAGAAAATTTCTCCAAGTTAAAGCTTCTGGACATCATACGACTTGAGGTACTAGTCGTACGATGTGTTATGGTTTAGGTTCCCACCTCTCGTATGTAAGTCAGTGTGGTTAGGGTGGTTTCTATCCAAGACATAATTTAACACCTTACTAGTCATTTGCTTGACCTCTTATATGGAAATTAGTGTGGTTAGGTTGGCTTCTGTCCAAGGTACGATTAAATAGCTTACTAGTCATTTGTTGGGGTATAAATGGAATGTTTCAAATTCATATCGTACCCTAAGTCTTGTCCAAGGTAATCTATCTAGGGTATTGTTTATAGGGTACTTCTCATATGTTAGGATATGTGTTATACATATGTGGTCATATGTTGTTTAGTAAGGGGGTCCAAGATAATGCTAGGGTACGAGATAAGGGTACAGTTTAGGGGGATTGGTCAAAACCTCTCGCGTGCATGTTTTTAACTTTTAATCTGAGGGTATTCCAAAAATTTCCCCACCCCAAAACCCTTAATTCCCTATGTCATAAAACATGTTGTGGTCTCTCATAACCCACTATTAAAAGACCAAACTCTCCAAAAACACTATCTAAACTCTCCCTTGAAGATTGGGTCTAGGGTTCTTCAAAGGTGATCATCTTGAGGCTTAAGAGTCAAGTTTCTTCGATGATTCATCTTGAATAAGGCATGTGACTCTTCCCTCAATGTTTGTTCTCAAATATGATATGATATGATTTAAAGTATAATTGTGATTCTTAATTGGAGGTTTTGAATATCAAATTGTAGGTTATTTTGCATATGATTGATTATTGTTTTCTCTTTGTTTAACTTGTGTTTATACATGTTTTTGGTGATGGTTTGCACATATGGGTGCTTGGTAATTTTTGGTTCATGGGTTACCCTAAACTTGATGGCATGTAACTTGATTTTGGTCTTGATAACAGTATGCCCTTAAAGCATTTTTGAAAATGTTGAAGAGAATAAAATAGTCACATGGCAATGGTATTTTGATCTAAGACTTGTCCTAATGAATGTGGATGGTTGGTAAATTATTTTGTGAAGGCCTTGTTGGCCACATAATGATCTAAAGGGTAACCTTTTTGTCTTGTTAAATTGGTTTGTGTCCTTAAATATTAGCTTGATTTATGTCTTTGTTAGACAATGGGTTCTAGTCCAAAAACTTTAAATTGAACAAGTGTCTTAGTTAGACGGTGGGTTTGAGTCCCAAAGTCAATTGAATGAATGGTTGATTTATAATGGTAATAGCTTGTGGTATACATACAAATAGTTTTGGTATGACGATACCAATGAAGTTTCTTTGGTATGTAATTGACTAAATGGTTTTGTATGTGAAATGGTGGATTTAAATTGGGCTTTAAAGTAGGATGTGCAGTCGGGCCATTAAAGTGGAGTCCAAAAGACTAACACTGGAAAACTCACTAGCCAGTGTAGGTGTCTTATGATCAAGTGGTTTGATTACCCCTAATGAATATATGAATGGGAGGTTTGAGTCCCCTATAATATATGTAATGGTGCTTAATTCACATTGATTATGCCAAGATGTTTGAGTCCCCTATATAGGCATTTACAGATTTGGTTATTCTCTAGTTCGTGCGGCAACACGCACTGGGGCCCTTCCAGCTAGGGGAGAGCTGGGCCTATATTTCTCATGGGTTCCTTGTTCTATGATGGTCTTTCTACATATTCCAGGTTAATGATTTCCAAGTTCATGATAATCTTGTTACCTATTTCGGCATGGTATAAATATTTATGTATATGTATGTAATGCATTGGTATATGCATTGATTGATTTGTTTGAAATTGTTGGTATTATTTTATCCTTATCCTTGAGTTACATGCTAGTGCTCCAACTTCTAACCGTCTTCGATGATATATCCCCACAAGATGCAGGTGTGGGTCATACTAAAGCTCCAACTCAGTGATTGGATTTGTGAACACCTTATGTTGACTTAAAGTGGTGAGCTTCTATACTTTGAAAGGCTCCATTTCTAGTTTTAGTTTCTTATGCTTTCATTAGTTAGTCATGGACATGTCCTGATCAGTTATAGTTTTTTATTCAGATAGTGTCTACGTCGAACTACTATGCGTTGGTATAGGCGGTGTCAGTAGCAGTGTCAGCCTTGCCATTGGTATTGGTACTGGGGCTGATACCATATGACTTTATTTGATTTGTGATTGTTCCATTTTATCATGGTATGGATATAGATTTGGTTATTATTTTGGTTTTTGTTATGGTTGTTGGTTGGTATTGGATGGTTAGACTTTTTTGAGTTGGCCATGGTCATATATCTATCCCAAAGTCTTTGAGTTGATAATCAATCTATCTTGTTATATGTTCGGAATTTATCCAATTCAGAGCATATGATTGGAGGTTGGATTGGGTATCTGGGGTGGTCTCTTGTCCTTGTTGGACTTGGGATGCATATTACGACAAGGCCCTGGTTCAGGAGTGTCAGTGATGACACCTACTTTGACCCACCAGTAGGTAAGCCAAAGCGTCGCCCAAAATGACAAGTAATTGGCTAGTTGGAGTAAAATAGGGTAAATATCAAAGTTACACATGTAATTAGACCAAAATCCATAAAATATAAGTATGGTAGTGTAACTAGACATAAATAAGGAGGAAGAGTAAGATATCCCACTACCTATTAAGGTCCGTACAAGAACCTCTAGCAAAAAATTAGAATATTAGTAATATCAAATATACAATATTCTCAAATAGAAAGACCATCTAAAAATAAAAGAATGAGGGAATGTTAGCTTCAGCTTTGAAAGCTCACCCTATATCTAAACTTGACTAGCACTAATACAAACATTAGCTGCAGCACCTAGTACTTGGGTCTGGATCTAAAAAGATGTCGAAGTGTAGCATGAGTACCAAAACAATGGGTACTCAGTATGCATCATCGGTCGACTATACTAAATCATAATAAAGTACAATAAGATGCAAAATGGTAATTAAAGTCAGGTAAAATGGAAAAACTAGAAAAAATCTCCAAATATTGGAAGTAAACAACTGAGTAAATAATATCAAAAAGTACATGACTATCTATAGCCTAACTGAGCCCACACAAACCCAAAAGGTGCCAACAAACAGAAGTAATCCAATCGCGCCCCCATAATACCGATGCATGTAATTGAGAAGGAATTACCAATAGTAACACTCAGAAAAAATTCAAACCTCAAAACAGTAACTATGGGTCTTTCCATACAATAAATATCAAACTTGAACAGGTTCCTTAATCCTCATAAGTAACCCTTTAATGTCGAACTCAATGTGATATTAATATCTTATATTTCTGACTCAAATCGATCTTAATATCATAATTGTTGGACTCAAACTAGTATTATATCATAATTGTCAAACGTGAACCAGTTTTAATATCTTACTTGCAAGACTTGAAAGGATCTTAATATTATAATTGTCGAGCTCAAACTAGTCTTAATATCACGATTTCCAAATTGAATCGGTTTTAATATTATAATTGCCGGACTAGACTGGTTTTAATATTAGAAATACCAAACTCGAAATGGTCTATATATCATAATTTTCAGACTCAAATGGGATTTAGTATCATAACTATTGGTCTCAGGCCGATCATACTATCATTAATGTTGGATTCGAATCGATTTTAGTATAAATTTGTTGTATAATTCTAATTATATGCTAGGTATATCTAAGTACATCCTAAGGCTTAGAAATACAAATGAGATCATAGGAAAGGGCCTCTTATGTCTATAAGGAAATAATTATAATATAGACCTAAAATGGGCCAAAGGGGTACGCTTCTAACTTCGAAAGTCCATCCTAAGGAAATTTCCACCCCCAAGCTAGACTAAGATCCCAAAGTCTCACTATAAGGTGATAAATAAATCTCATCAACTCCTAAAGTAGTCATTCAATTCAAGAAATTGATGGATAGGTCAGATTCACCCAAATACACTCGTAAACCAGCTAAACAACAAAAATTTCACTGAATATACAATTGAGTTGTAAGGTCCCAACCCAAAACTAGCACACTATCATACCAATACTTTCATGACCCGATACTACCCCTAGTCGCGACACAGTGCTTAAGCCCACAAGTGACCCCAAGCTAACTCATGGTCTAGTACCTACTATGAGCACTGAATAGAATAATATATAAATAACATATGTTGAAGATAAACTAATGAATACAGATAAGCAATACTAGTATGTTTGAATAACTGATAAAAAAACTTAAACAAGTCTGAAAGTCTGAACACTAGACTGACTTTCTAAAAGCCTCTAAAATCAAAAATAGTTGATGGGACAAACCCCAACTAACTCTAACTGAATGTACATAAAAAATACTAAAATAACTATAATAATATTCCATGTTCTCGATGGATGAGGACTAACTACTACTATTGTTGGAAAATGCTGAGCTATCTAACAATGGTTGAGAAACTGTGCTTTTGAACCTATGTTATAAGCAACATAACGGAAAATAAAAGTATGCGATTAATACTTTGAATGTACTAGTACGTGAGGTATGGACTACTAATATACATATAGAAACTGAACATAGATGCATGGACATGTAAAACTGAAAATACATGACCAAATAAAGAATGAACTGAATAAATTTTTAAAGCTAACTAACTGAATAACTGAAAATCTGATTACATGGTCCAGCAAACCTGAACTAAAATAGAATAAGTACTTACTTAAACTATTGGAGATATCATGTAATCGACATGTTCCAATCTGAACTAATCAGGGTCTAACTTGTAACCCTAGTTGGAAGGGTGTTAGTACCTTACCACAGGTAATAACACTAGCTAAAAATGTGGATCCACAAGGATAATGTCCCAAAGGAATAGGAAGTCAGTCTTAAACTGGTGGGTGACTCCTAAGAGAGTGTTAGTTCTAAACTGGCGGGTGACTCCTAAGAAAGTGTCATTCCCAAACTAGCGGGTGACCTCTCATAACCTACACTGGCTACATACTTTTGTAACTTAGGGATTACTACTAAAGGTCTTAGTCCTAAGTTGGCTGGTGAGACTTCATCACTAGGTTCATTTGGTGCTAAATCCTACTCCCAAATAAACTGGCACTATTATTATTATTGGTTTATCATGATGTGGTACTCTACTTATAATGTCTAAGTACAAACATGGTGTTTTGAATATAGTAGTAAAATCATGGTCTGATTGACTTGTAGCTTGAAAATAAAGATGTTTATAAATAGATAGGTATCAAGTGTTCATATATATCCAACACTGAAGGATCACAAAAATATAATAACTATTCATAAAACAGTGATACAACACCATAGTTCAGAGACCCAAGACATCAGAGATTTCAATAAATAAGAGAAATACATGAATTTGAACATGGGGATGAGTTTAACTTGGGAGGATAACAACTTCACATGTTTCAACTGAAAAATTAATGTCCCGAATTTAGGAAGGTTAAAAATAAAATCTTTGAAATCATAGTATCTTAAAAATGACTGTCCCCTACACTTAATGTAAAACTCTTTCCTTGGACCTTTCAAACATGCAACTAATGGATGAAATGAGCCTAGGATATTACGGGGTATTATAATATCTCCCTCTTGGGATCATTCGTCCTCTAATAAAACTGGTTAAACACAGAAGCTAGGGAAGGCTGAGATCGTATACTGAATACTTATAAGCTAAAGCATGATTAAATAACTGAGTCTGAAAGATGATACATGGACTGAAATTAAGTAATGAATGTATACAATGACATGAAGATAGTTATATAGCTTAACTAGAGGACGAGAGAGTCTATTTAAGATAAACTATTTACCTCAAGCTGAGTCTGATTTTGTAGTGTAAAGATGGGGATACATGCTCACATATCTGCTTCTACTTCCCAAGTAGCTCCTTCAACGGAATAATTTCTACATAGAACCTTAACTAAGGGAACTTCTTTATTCCTCAACCTATGAATCTTATGGTCAAGGAGCTTAACTGTGACTTTTTCGTATGAGAGACTATCTTTCACATCCACACTCTCTACGGGAATGGAAGAATCTGAATCACTAATACACTCCTTTATCAAAGAGACATGAAATACCGGATGCACTGAGGCCAAGTATGTAGGCAACTCTCACATATAATCTTCCTTCCTAAAACTACTTCAAATTTTGTATGGGTCAATATAACGGGGACTAAGTCTCCCCTTCTTTCAAAAAATCTTTACCACTTAAATAGGTGAGATTTTCAAATAAAAAAAAGTCCCCAACATCAAACTCAAGATCTAATCTCCTCCCATCTGTATTGATTTTTGTTGGCTTAGAGATGTCTTCAACCTTTCTCGAATCAACTGAACTTTCTCCATTGCCTCAAACACTAAATCGGGCCATATCAACACAGCCTTACCTACTTTAAACTAACGAATAGAAGACCTACATCTCCTCCCTTAGAGATCTTCAAATGGATCCATCTGTATATTAGAGTAATAACTGTTGCTATAGGCAAACTTAATCAAACGTAAGTGGTCATCCCAACTACTCTTGAAGTCAAAAACACAATCCCTCAACATGTCCTCCACAGTCTTATTGGTCCTATCTGCCTGACTATTTTTCTGAGGATGAAAAGTTGTACTGACATACAATTGGGTACCAAGACCCTTCTAAAAAGCCTTCCAAAAGTGAGAGGTAAACTAATTACCTCTACATGAAATGATAGTAAATGGATCTCCATGAAACTTTACCAACTCCCTGAGATAGAGACTAGCATAATCCTCAGCTGAGTACTAAGTATGAACTAGCAAGAAATGGGCTGACTTGGTCATTCGATCTACAATGACCCATATAGAATCATGCTGACGATGTGCATGAGCTAACCCTATTAGAAAATTTGCGTTCACCACCTCCCAGTTCCAAGTAGGGATGCTGAACTCTTGAAGCGTACCACTAGGCCTTTGGTGCTCAACCTTAACATGTTGACAATTTTAACAGTTAGCCATAAATTCTGTAATATGTTTCTTCATGAAAATCAACCGATAGATTATCTACAAATCATAGTATATCTTAGTATCTCCTGGGTAAATAGAATACTGCACACCATACGCCTTTGATAATATGCGCTAAAGACATAACTAGGAATTCAAAGTGACCTTATCGAGTTCTTAAATCTATCTTTAGAATGTCACATTTTCTAACTCTAAGCTGATAATAGCTGGATATAAGGTCTATCTTAAAGAAATAATTTGCACCCAAAAGTTGGTCAAACAAGTCATCAATTCTGGGGAAAGGATACTTATTATTGATTGTGAATTTGTTCAACTGATAGTAGTCAATGGACATTCTGAGGAAATCGCCTTTCTTACACATGAATAAAATTGGATCACCCTATGGGGAAATACTGGGCTGATGAAAGCCTTATCTAAGAGATATTTCAACTTTTCCTTCAATTCCTTAAGCTTAGATTGAGCCATATAAGGTGGAATAGAGATAGGCTGGGTATCTAGAATGAGATCCATCCTAAAGTTAATTTCCCTTTTGGGAGGAACTCCAGGAAGATCTTTTGGGAACACCTTTGGAAATTTATTTACTACAAGAACTAACTCAAGATTCAGAGTTTCAGAATTTTATTCCTTGACTAGGGTGAGATAGTAGATACACCCTATAGATATCATTTTTCTTCCCTTAAGATAGGAAACAAACTGACCCTTAAGCACTAAAGTACTACCCCCCATTCAATAAATGGTTCATTAGGAAACTTGAACTAGACAATTCTATTTCTACAATAAACTGAGCCATAGAACTAGTGGAGCCAATCCATGTCGAGAATGACATAAAAATCAGTCATATCTAAATCCACAAGGTCAACTAAAGTAACTTTCTAAGACACTTTGATCGATAACAATAGAATACCTACTGAAGTAGACACTGAGAAGGGCTCTATTAATATATCAGGCCTGGCACCAAAGTCAATAGCTATAAAAGGACTCACAAACAAAAGTGAAGCTCCGGGGTCTAATAATGCATAAACACAAATATTGAAGACTTTTAACATACCCGTAACCACATCACAAGAACTTTATTAATCATGTTGAGTCTAGAGGGCATACAGTTTGTTCTGGTGCTGTTCACTAGTAGAACTGTTAGTGGAACCTTGCTGAGTTGGGTGGCCTGCTAGAGCTGATGAAAAGTTGAATTTTCCCTGATTGTGAGAATTCATTCCCTTCCGAGCAACCATAGGACACTCTCTATTCTTGTGTCCTAGCTTGCCATACCCTAAACACATATTACTACTTGCTCTTCACTTACCCTATTAATTTTTACCATACCTCCTATATAGCAGATTGGTACAACCATTTGTTACAATACTCTAGGACTTAAATCCAGGGTCTTTATCCCAACAGTCCTATCGGAACTTAGGCACTGGCTAAAAATGGGGATGTAGCTAAGAATTTTTGGCAAAACTATGAATGGATAATGCCTTCTGACCTTGACTGAGAAAAGTTAAAGCTACCGGTATTGGCCCTCTTATTCTCCCTTTTATTCTATTTAATCTTCTCTTCCTCAATCTGTTGAGCATGAACCATCTACCTAGAAAAGTCTATCTCCTTAATCAACATTATTGTCCTACACTCCTTGACTATAATATCTGATACACCGGACATAAACTTACTCATCCTAGACCTAGAGTCAGCCACCATAGTTGGAGTATACCTCACCAACTGTGTGAACTTGAGTGAGTACTCCATCACACTCATGCTACCCTACTTTAAATTTATAAACTCATAAACCTTAGCTTCCTCTAACTATAGTGGGAAGAACTTTTCTAAGAAAGTTGTGGCAAACTCCTCCCACTCTATAGACTTACGTCAATAGCTCTTTCTACCTTTCACTATTTGAACCATGTATGAAATACTCCCTACAACTGATAAGCAACCAAATTATCACTCTCACTCGAGTTTATACCCATGATACCGGTCACCTTATACACACTATCTAAAAACTTTTGTGGATCCTTCTAAGTCTTGGATCTAGAAATCATAGGGGGATTCATCTGAGTAAAGTCTTAGATCCTGGCTACAGCTGTATTCAACACTGGATTGGCTGTGGCTACAGCCTACTTGTTATTTTGAGTAGCTACTGACTGGGACAAAACTGTGAAAGTGGCCTTGAACTCAGCGTGAGAAATGTGGTTATTCAAGGGATCTTCCTGAATAGGCAGTAGTGCGGGATGATCCTTATTCCTTCTTTCATTGTTTCTTATGGGAGGTATTGCCTATAAAAAATAAAGTATAATTTATAAAAATTAATTCAATAGATATTATACTCGTCACACCGCATAAATAATGAAATAAGGGAAACTTTCCTAAAAATGTCTCATAGCCTCTTTCCAATAAGTGTGGTGTGCATCGCACCAAAGCACAAGACTCTATTCAACGCGACTTTCTGACACCCTAGGACACTTTAAAAATATAGGATCTGATACATTATTTTTTCACAGCCTGAGAGCACTCCTAGTCACGACATGTTACTTAAGGCCACAAGTGACCCCAAGATAACCCATGATCTAGTACCTACTGTGAGCACTGAATAGAATAATACTGAAATAGTATGTGCAGAAGATAAAATAATGACATACTGATAAGAAATACTAGCATGTCTGAACAATTGATTAAAAAATTTAAACAAGTCTAAAAGTCTGAATACTAGATTGACTATTTGAAAGTCTCTAAAATCATAAGGAGTTGATGGGACAAACCCCAACTAAATCTTACTGAATGAACATAAAGAAATATAGAAATAACTACAATAGCATGTCACGTCCTCAAAGGACGGAGACTTACCACTACTGCTGCTGGGAAATGCTGAGTTGTCTAAGGATGGTCGAGGAACTGTGTGTTCAATCCTATGTTATAAGAAACATAATGTAAAATAAAAGTATGCGATCAATACCTTGAATATACTGGTACGTAAGGTACGGACTACTGAGATACATATGGTAGCTAAACATGGATGCATAAACATGTTAAATTGAGAATGCAAGACCAAATAATGCATGAACAAAACAAATTTGTAAAACTGATTGACTGAAAACTATAAATATGATTACTTGGTCAAGCAAACCTAAACTAAAATAGACTGAGTACTGACTAAAATTTGGGATATATCATATAACCGACGTTCCCCATCTGAGCTAATTGGGGTCCAATATGTAACCCCAGTTAGAAGGGTGTCAGTACCTTGCCACAGGTGCTAACACTAGCTAAACATATGGATCCACAAGGTTGATGTCCTGAAGTACTAAGGAGTTAGTCCTAAACAGAGGGGTGACTCCTAAGAGAGTGCCAGTCCTAAACTGGAAGGTGACCTCTAATAACCTAAGATGGTTATGCAGTTCTGGAACTTAGGGATTTCTACTAAAGGTCTCAGCCCTAATCTGGTTGGTGAGCCTTCATCCCTAGGTTTTCTCGGTGCTAAATCCTACTCCCAAACTAAACTGACACTGGTATTATTATTGGTTTAACATGATATAGTATTTTACATATAAGTTTGCAACATGAACATGGTGTTTTGAATATACTGATAAAATCGTGGTCTGATTGACTTGAAACTTGAAAATAAGGACTTGTATAAATAGATAGTTATCGGGTGTTCATTACCCTTCAGCACGAAATAATTATAAAAATATGATAAAAATGTTTAAGACAGAGATATAATGTTATAGTTTAGAGACCCAAGACATACGGCATTTCAATAAATAAGAAGGATACATGTATTTGAACATGGGGATGAGTTAAATTTTGGGGATAACAACTTCGCATGATTTAATTGGTAACTTGATAATTTAACATGAAACCAATGGAATATGACATTGGTAATTGAAATTCATAACTTGAAATAACTTAATTTATATGAAAACATATGTTGACATTGATTGAATTCAAGTTACTAAGAAAATCAAGGATTAAGTTCATAATTAACATGCATAATTTCATAAAAAGGAAAATTTCATACTTTAATTAAAAAGAGGATTTTTGGGCTCAATGGATTAAACAAACCCACTGATGAACACCCCAAATACCTCACTTGTATGAATTCTTGAAGAAAGCTTGAAATTGGAACTTGAATCATTGAATTCTTATGGAAGAAAGCTTGAATTTTGTTCTTAGAAAAAAGAGGGAGAGTTTACATGATGTAAACAGATGAATAATGGGAAAATAATGACATTTTAGGGAGTTTAATTAGTCATTTGGATGAGGGGAAATGACCAAAATAACCCTTGGTCCCTTACTTAGTAAGACAAACAAAACACTGCCTCCGTGGCACGTAGGTCATTACGGTGACTAACCTCCATGTCACGGGGCTTATCATAGAGGTACTTTCTTTATTTCACGGAGATTATTGTGGAGGTACTGCCTCTATGTCAGGACCATATAGTAGAGGCATTCTTCCTTCGAGGTTCATTAACACAATGTATCCCTTACAAAAATTCTGAAACTCTTCCAGAACACCCCTTTAACATCCCAAAACTATTTCAACTCGAAACTCAACTTCTCGATTTTTGTAAGGTCAAAAATAAAATACTTCAAATCTTGGGGTCTTGATAATGACTAAGTCCCCTACATTTAATGTAAAATTCTTTCCTTGGACCCCATAAACATGCAACTAAGAGCTAAAATAAGACTATGATTCTATGGGGTATTACAAGTACCATAATATAGCTCAATCTAAGAAGGGAGTAAGCCTATCCTACCTGGACGCCAAAGAGATTTTTTCTGTGGACAAGCCTCCTCACAATGCCACACTATCAAAATGGTGATCTAAATATTAATATGAGAATAATGATACTCATATTGCATGTTAATGCTTTGGGTCCAACATTGCGTGAAAATCCCTTGTACGACCTGCTTGCAAAGTCACAACATTTGAAACCGTCAACCCATCCTACTGTGCTTAAGGATTATTTACCTCAAAAAATAAGTAAATTTCGAGCTCAATCGACACTAAAATCAACCCATCATGAATTTAGGGATGTATGACATAATCAAAGAATTAAATCAAGAATTAGATGTAAACTTACAAGGATTCCAATGGGGAATGACTTTCCCAAGCTCACGAACACTTCACGGTCACCCAAGGATCAATATCTAAATTTTATAAGCTTTATAGGTTTTTATGACTCTTGGGACTTGGAGAAAATGGTGGAAAATTTGGTAAGGAGGGGAATTTAATGCCCATGCAGTTACTGCGTAAGCTATCTCTGCAAAAGTGGCAGATGATAACTTAAGCGATCTTTGCACCTGGCCGACGTCGCAAAATCGAACAAAACATCTTTTAAATGACATCTACTAAATTAGTCAGGCCTCCACTAAAATGACAGGGTGGGGACCAACTTGGATGATAAAGAGACCCCTTGGCTGCATAAGCTGCTATACCAGCTTAATCCATGCACCAGCTGAAACCTTATTTTTGCCAAATTTTCATAGACCCTCGAGATTTGTTCAGAATCCCATAGACATAAATAAACTATTATATTCTATCAAATACGACATTCCAAACTCAATGGAACCATTGAAACTTCCACATGGAGTCGTTTTTATGAAATATGGGTCGTGCCCCACACCCAAAGGCTATTTTTACCAAATTTCATTCCAAAGCCTAAAATAAGTTTGAAAGCCTTGGGAACCTAACCAAAGATCCCCTAGCCTTAAATTGATGCTTCAAAACTGATGGAACTATAAGAATTGGCATAAGAGTTCTTTAACTTAAAGTTAAAGCTTGATAGCCATTCCTTACCAACGAAGGTTTCAAAATAGGAAATTGTCTTGAAAAAACAAACGAAATGCCCGACAATCAAACTGTCAGCTTCGGCAAGTCATAAATGACTTGCGACATCAAGATAAAAGCTCTAAATAGCAAAAAATGCTAAAATGCAAAAAATGTCTTGGAAGGTCATTATAATATTCATTACTAAAAGGACTTACATCCGTAAAAGTAAAGACTTAAGATGTACTTAAAGCGTCAAATAGGTGGATACTGGGCTTGAATCTCATTTGCGATATCCCATGTAGCATCCTCTATTTGGCGGTGTCACCACTAAAACTTAAATTATATATTCTCATTAGAGAACAACTATCATGACCTAAACAAAGGCCTGGTCGTGCCAGATATCTCAAGTCCATCGAGAACAAGAGACCACCCTTTTTGTCAAGCCAAACGGGATATAACACCACTAACAGTGACTGAAATCCAAACATATAATGATATAGAAAAGTAATAAACTCAACGATATCTAAGAATGTCAACAACATTACCCAACCACAGTAATATCCACAAAACCTCTACTAATCCAAAAACAATCTAAGTCGGGACATGCCCCCGACCCTGACATTGACAGTGACAATAACAATGATAATGTTAATATGAACTCTCTATTCTATTTTATGAAAAGAAACTGACAAAATGATTAAGTCTTCTAGAGAACGTAAGCTCACCACTTTAGCGCAAACGACTGATGAACCGAGCCGATACACCTAACACTATGCAAGAAAAGTAGGATTACCTTCGAACCCTCTATTGCGTACAGATACAACATTTGAAGACAGTTAGTGGGTTGAGCACTAGCATGTACCTTATGGATAAGGATAAAGTAATGACAATTCAAAATCTAGTTCACCTCAATGTACATGCCCACATACATGTATACATACATACATACATACATATATATATATATATGTACACTTATATAAAAATGTTGGATAGGGAATAAGGATTAGCATGAACTTTAAAACATTATCCTAGATTGTGCATCTTAACCATCATATAACAATACCCCATGAACTATATGGGCCCCACCTCTCAACCCCTAGTCAAGCCCCAGTGTGTGTCGTTGCACGAACAGGATAATAATCTTATATATATGCATGGGCCTCAAACCTCTAAATTATTAACTAAAGGTGACTTAAGCACCCAGTCATGTAATGTATTTTGAAGGACTTAAACCTCCCAATCATATAATAAGGTGGACTTGAACAACCCGGTCATAAACAAGGGGACTCCAACCCTAGGACATTTAGATCCTTGGGCCTACAATGTTGTTTCCAGTATTCGTCCCTCTGGACCACAACTTTCACGGCCCAGCTAAGCAACCCTCTTATAAGCCCTATTAGAACATTTATCACACATTCCCATTCATTGAACAATAATACACATATTAGCATACATTATTGGTACGTCATACCAACTACACCTTCAAGGTATCATCAACTGCCACTATAACTCCATTAACTGGGGAAAACAGCTTCCTTTGTTTATTAAATCAAACCATCATGTTTCAATAGCCTCTTTATATCATGCAATTATTCAAAAAATAGTTCAATGCAATTTTACTTATACTTAAAACCATTTTCACAAAATTGGGTTGGTGTTATTAGCAATTCAATTATCAATATTCACAAAATTTGGAGAAATTACAATCCCCTAGTTTTGTCACCTTATCCATACATCAAATTGATTTGAAAACCATCATTTAAGATATAAACAATGCATATGTATACATGAAACATCACATGTATCATTCAAAAACCCCAACCCATGTTTCAAAACCAACGTCAAAACCACATGGAGAACTACTTAAAATACATGTTTTCACCAAGTAATAGTTGGGGATGAGTAACATGCCTAAAGGATTCTCAATTCCAGAAAGAAAACTTTATTTGACCCTTAGATGCTCAACCTTAAGGAAACCCTAGCTTGTTTTGCTTGAGAGAATTTGAGAGAGTAAAGAGGGTTTTTCAGTTATTAAATTGTTAAAATAATACCCCAAAGGTATTTTATGAACGTATGGCCTATGTGGGAAAAGAGGGAAATATCCAAAGTTTTTATAAAATAAAAGAAAAAAATTTGTCAACCAGTCGCTATGGATAACCTTACAACTCGTACGGTCACCCTATGACTCGTGGCCCTTAGTCGTAGGCTGGATAGTGTCTAAGTCCATCAACATTTATCTAGTTACAGAAGGAGCATACTACTCATAAAGAGTCTATACGACTCGTTACCTTCTAGTTGAGCTCAAGATAGAATACCTTAGGCATCATACTAGTTTGGATAAAGAAGGGGCCATATAACTCGTAATGAGTATTTACGACTCGTTACCTTAGGTCATCACCAAGGCAGTAACTCAGGTAAAATTTATTGGACACCCTATGATTTGGGTCCTATGACCTATCAAAACCCCCTACGACTTGTAGGGTGAGTCATAGTTAGGACAGTATGTTCAAGAAATCAGAATTTTCAGTGGCCAGCACCTGGGGTACACATTGTCCCAACCCTAGGATCATTCATCGCCGAATCATGGGCCAAGGCATCCATTAGCATGATTTAACCCAGAAACACACCCATACTTACCTTTAATAAAGACAGAAAAGAAGATGTCAAAAAAATCACAATTTCCCATAACAAAGTCAGGAAACAAAGATACTAAGATTAACACATGCCTTAAGCACAAGTATCCAAAATAGGGAAAAAGTATGGGTATTTGGACCTCATGTCCTCTCCAGTTTTGCAAGATACTTTCTCCACCCTAAATAAACCCATACATATAACTGCATATTTATTTCATGTTTAAATTTGACTCGGATTTAAAGGTGCTATCGTAAACTATGGGACCCTATACTTTACGCTCCACCAATAATACTACCTAATCTTTTATTACTATCACAAGGGTTTCACCATATCTCCCCTTATTAACTAATTCCCATAACAAAAGTTCATCTTATTCTTCTATCTTTATCTATGGTCGTAGCCTATGTAGATTCCCCAAATTTTTCACATTAGAGAACGTCCATTCCCCTATCTATACCATTTGTACACTTACATTGCTACTACTATACTACCACTAGGAAAGTCACTACAGAACTAGAGTACAAGCCTCAAGGAAGGGAGTGTTACTTCTGTTATGACTCCCATCAGTCATTCTACTCAAAGTGAGACATGTAAAATGAGACACAGGACATTAGGCACAAAACACTTTGTAGCATCCACATAGATTATAAGCAAAGAGTTGTTCTGTCATCATCATAACCTAGCCTGAGTTCTTTGGACGAAGCATAGTGAGAAACACAAGTGCATACATCATGAGTCACATGACATATAGCTGAGATTTGTATATTGAAGAAGTAGGAAAAGTTTTGCTAGTTTAAACTATTCCCTCTCACTCTAAGGATTGAGAATGGTCATGAGTATGCATATATAGGGTCAACTTTGGCTTGGACATTACATAAAATTAATCGGTAGCAAATGAAACATATAGTTCCTTAGAAACAAGCATAAAGTGAGACATGAGTTTTGGGGCATATAATGCTTGGCAAACTCAGACTTTAGGCATAGGAACAATTTGAAACTACAAGAAATCGGTAGAATGCCGTCCTAATGGAAATAAGAGGGAATCACTAAAATTAGAGTAGATTTAACATGACTCTTCCCTGAAACTCTCCACCATGAGAAAATTTTAAGTTCATCCTTAGTTCACCATCCTCCCTAATAACTGTGATATGAAAACACTACCTACGTGAGATACTCATTTTAACCTTAGCTAGCCCCTATAGCTATCACCCTACGAATCACACCTTCATGAGTATACACATCTACACTAAGATATTCAATAACATAAACTAGGCACACCTGGCATTTGCAAACTTAAAATCTCATGTAATAAGATACTAATAGTGCTCGACATAATTTTAAAAAATTTATACTCATAACCACCAAATGACTTAACCCCAATTCATCGCTTCAACTCTAGACCTCTGGTATGTATCACAATTACCCACTCTACTATTTCATGTATAATCAACCTAATATCTTCCATACATCATGTCAAGCCTACCAATTTACTCAGACAAATCTCGCATAGCTATCCTCGGGCCAATATCTTTTCCACCTTACTCAACAACTAAAGTTCAAACATAATATCTAGCAGTAATCACGCACCACTAATAAAGTACCTTACATGATATATTAGTTTTCCCCAGAAAAGGGGTCACCCTAAATTCCTTATTCAATTGCCGATGATCTATACATAACTAGAGAAAACCATCTTCTATATTCACTAAATGGATGGGACCACTCTTCGGAGAAATACTAGGGCGGGCAAGAACCTTATCAATAATATCTTTCAACTTCTCATTATGTTCTTTCAACTTAGTCAGAGCAATTTTGTAAAAATAAATAGATATAGGGTGGGTATCCGACAAAAGGTCAATCCCAATATCTATTTCCCTATCAGGAGGAATACCAGAAAGATCATCAAGAAAGACCTTAGGAAATTTATTTACCCCAGGTACGGACAGTAAGGGGGGACCTTCATAACTAGAATCCTTAACCCGAGCTAGACAGTATAAATATCCCTTGGAAACCAATTTCTGGGATCTAATATATGAAATAAACCTTTCCTTAGTCACCAGGGAACTATCTTCCCACTCAATCACCGGTTCATTCGATAAAGGGGAACTAACCCTTTGGGTCCTATAATCAAGAGATCCATAGCATGAGTGAAGCCAATAATTCCCTAAGATCACATCAAAATCTAACATGTCCAACTCTATCAAATCCATCATACTCTCCCTACCAGGGATAGACATCACACAACCCCTATAGACTCTTTTAGGCACAACTGAGTCACCCACTGAGGCAGACACAGAAGAAGTGTCCCAAGGTACTTAGGATTGAAACCAAAATGAATATCCACATAAGGAATCACATAATAAAGGGTAGACCCCAAATCAAGCAGACAATATATATAACAAGAGAAGAGTGGTAAGATACCAGTAACAGCATTAGGAAATGACTCAGATTCCTAATAGGTGGTCAGATCATAAAGACAATTCTGGGAAGTACCGATACTAGATGTAGCACCCTTTGGTGCTAAAAACAAAGAACTAGTAACTGGGATCTTATTATCTCCAGTTGCAACACTAGCAGAAGGACAATGTCGCCCATATGACCAGGCAAACAACAGTTGAAGAAAAATTTCCTTCTTTAGTTGTAATAACCATGGTGAAGTCATCCACAAAGTCTACAAGGAGGATAAGTTGGGGCTGACTGAGCTCCACTGGCCTGAAGCTAGGCTCCCTATGCCTCAAACCCACTATTGGTCTAAAAGAGATGATTACAAGAAGACCTAGGATATGGAGCACTAATAGCCGCATGGGAACTACCCCAATCACTCTTCTTAGGCCTATGCTTTTCATGCCCACCATTATATTCCTAGCCTCCACCTTGCTCTTTATATCTAAACTCTTTATTTTTTCTCTCTCCTATCTTTACCTGAATCCTTCTCCCATTAATAGGACTAGACCGGTGGGATGAAGAGGCCACTATCTGAGTTAATAGATAAATAGAGCTATGGAACTCAACATTAGACACCTCACCTTGAGGTGTCAGGACAGGAGTATCAATAGCCTAAGAAACTTAAGGAAGACTAGATAGAACCAATACAAGTCCACAGGGGCAATCAGAAGTAGGGATCCTAGAGCGGGTCTATACCCCATAAGCAGGACGAGTTTTATTCGCATTATCCTCGAGTGGGAAACAGGAGTTTTCATGAGCACATGATCTTCGAGGAGGCATGATCTAAAAATATAAACAAAATTAGAGAAGATTTCAGCACCCTAGACTATACAAAACTAAAGTAGCATAACAAGAACGAGAAATATTCCTATATGCCTCGAAGCCTCTCCCTTAAAAGTGTGGTGCGCTACACACCTATAAAACAGACTCTACTTGACACATCTTTGTGGACACCCAATGACATTTAACCTAGGCTCGGATACCATCTTCTCATAACCTTAACTAGAGTCTGGCCATAACGGGTATCTCAAGTCCACTGAGGGCTGAAGACCACCCCCTTTGCCTAGAAAAATAAGATATAACACCCCTAGCAGTAGCTGAAATCCAATCATATAGCAAGGTAGAAAGGTAAAAAACTCAAAGATATCTAATAATGTCAACAACAATACCTAATCTACAGTAATATATAAAATCCTCAACTAATCAAAAAATAATCTAAGTCGGGACATGCCCCCGACCCTGACAATGACAATAATGGTGACAATGATAATGTTAATGTGAAACCTTTATTCTAGTTTCTGAAAGGAAACAATGGAATAATCAATTCTTCCAGAGAATGGAAGCTCACAACTTTTTGCAAATGACTGATGAACCAACTTAATACACCTAACACTGTGCATTGCCTTTGAACCCTATATCGCATGGGGATACAATATTCGGAGAAAGTTAGTGAGTTGAGCACTAGTATGTCAATCAATGATAAGGATAAAGTAAAGACAATACAAAATCCAGTTCATCTCAATGTACATGTTCACATACATGTATGTATATATATATGTACACTTATATAAAATACTGGGATAGGGAACAAGGCGTAGCATGCACTTTAAAACTTTAGCCTGGACTGTGTAACTTAACTGTCATATAACAATATCCATGGGCTATTGGGCCCCAACTCTTGCCCCTTGGTCAGGCCCTAGTATGTGTAGCTGTAGGAATCGGAGAATAATATATATATGCTCAAGGGACTAGAACCCCCAATCATATACTAAAGGTGACTTAAGCACCCGATCATGTAATGTATTATGGGGAACTCGAGCCTCCCAATCATATAATAAGGTGGACTCACACCACCCCATCATAACTAAGTAGACTCAAACCCCAGGCTACTTAAACTTTCAAACAGGCAAACACGATCACTAGTATTTGTCCAACGAGATTGCCACTTTCATAACCAATCTACACAACCCTCTTGTAAGCACAATTGAAATACTCTTCACACATTCCCATTTATTGAACCATAATACACATTTTGGCATATACCATTGGTATCGTCATACCAACTACACTTGTAAGGTAAACATGCCATAATAATTCCATTAACTTAGGAAAAAAACTCCATTTGTTCATTAAATCAAACCATCATGTTTCAATAACTTCTTTACATCATGAAATTGTTTCAAAAATAGTTCAATGCAATTTTACTAATACCTAAAATCACTTTCACCAAATTGGGTCGGGGTTATTACAAGTTTAACTATCAATATTCACAAAATTTTGGGAAATCATAATCCCCTAGTTTATTCACCTTACCCATACATCAAATTGGTTTTAAAACTACCATTTATGACATAAACAATGCATATGTAAATATAAAGCATAACATAAACAATAATCATTCAAAACCCACAACCCAGGTTCTAAAACCAATGTCAAAACCACATGGAAAACTATTTAAAATATATGCTTTCAAAAAGTAATAGTTGGGGAAGAGTAAAATGCTTGAAGGATTCTTAATTATGGAGAAGAAACATTAAATAGACCCCTAGAAGCTCAACCTTGAGGAAACCGTAGCTTGCTTTGCTTGAGAGAATTTGAGAGAATAAAGATGGTTTTTGATATATTAAAGTGTTAAAATAATTCCCCAAAGCAGTTTTATAGACGTGTGGTCTAAGTGGGTAAAGAGTCAAATGTCCAAAGTGTCCCTAAAATAAAAGACCAAAACTTTGTTGCCCAGTTTCTATGTGTGACCTTATGACTCGTATTGTCACCCTATGATTCATGGCCTTAAGTTGTAGGTTGGACAGTGTCCAGGGCTATAGATACTGGTCTGGTTATGGAAGGACTATATGACCATAATGAGTCCATATGACTCATTACATTCTACTGGTACTCAAGACAGAACACCTTTGGTATCATACTTATTTGGCTACGGTAGTGGCTTCACGACTCCTAATGAGTCTTTACGACTTGTTACCTCAAGTCATCACCAAGGAAGAAACTCAGGCAAAACTCACTGGACATGCTATGATTTGGGTCAGATGACCTATCAAGACCCCCTACGACTCATAAGGTGAATCATAGTTAGGACAATGATTTTAATAAACTCAGAATTTTCAATCGCCAATACCTAGGGTATCATAGCAACCACCTGACATCCTTGGATAATATGAGAACTGGCTCTACCATAAAGGTTAATTTCTCATCTAACAAAACAGAGTCTCACTAAATGACTTATGAATCATCGAGGAATTATTGTTGTAATATAAAAACATGAAAAACTTAACGAATAGCGACAAAATCTGGGGGCAAATCTATCTCATAAGCCACCTCTCCAACTGCGTGAAGTACCTCAAAATGCCCAATATATCTAGGGTTGATCTTGCCCTTCCTCCAAAACTTACCATGCCCTTTATGGGAGATACCTAAAGGAACACCCAGTCTTCAACTCCAAACCACAAGGAACAGTGTCTACAATCTGCATTAGAATTTTACCTACTCTAAGTTGCCCTCACCATATCTTGAATTGCTCAGACTCTATCCAATGACTCTCGATGTAAGTCAGTACCACAAGGCCTAACCTCAATAGTATCAAACCACCTTACTGGAGATTGAAAACACCTACCATATAGTACCTCAAATAGAACTATCTCAATGCTCAAACGATATCTATTATTATAGGCGAACTCCACCAATGCCTAGTGCTGCTCCCACCGACCTTCAAAGTGCATAATGCAATCACAAAGTAAATCCTCGAGAACTTGAATAGTCCACTCTGACTGTCCATCAGTCTAAGGGTGAAAAGTTGTGCTAAGGTCCACCTACCCAACGTATGCTGAAAAGCCCTCCAGAAGCTAGAAGTAAATATTGAGGCTATATCTAAAATAATAGATATGGTTATGATGTCCCCCAAATTATAACTCCTAATATGTATAACAGGGTCGCTAGTCAAATATAAAACCCAACAAAGGTTGGAGTCGAACCTACAACGAATAGGATGAATATCTATGAATAATATACTGATGTAGTCAAAAAAGGCAGAAAGTAAATGAGGGTGTTTGGTATGAACAGTAGTAATAGTAGTAATAATTGGACTCTTTAGGTTTTTATCAGTATAAGATGATCACTAGTATTGTGTTCTCCGTGACTTTCTAACTCCGTAGATTTATCATTCTTGTCCAACTATCTTGGCTTCTTGCATGCAAATTAATATAAGTGATATTTCACCAACCATCTGTCAACCCTATTTGGTGAATTTCACTCATCTCCTCTCAGAATTGGAGTGTCATATTACTAACCCTTGTACTAGATCCCAGATTAACTATCTCCTCTCAATCTCAAGTTAATTAGATGAAGGTTGGTAACTTCAAATTACAACTGTGATTTTCTTTTCCTAATTTCAACCTCTTTCTAGAGTTAGTATTGAATACGGGTAGGTCTTTGACATTTGCAGTCCTTAAGAAAAAATCAATAAGAAGAAAACCACAATATATGCAAGAACATGAATCAAGAAAGACTTTGTACTTCCTCTACTTCATTATTCCATTAGGGATCCCATAACCCTAGTTATAGGGTTGCTCATGATTGAAAGAAGACATATATAATTCATAATTGAAATCATATGAATGATCTCAAAAATAATTAAGCATGAAAACAAAAATCTTAAATTAATAGCAAACCCTCAAAGTCAAGAACAAGAATTCCAAAATCAAAATTGTATCATAGAACTCAATATAATGTTGTATGTAAAGTTCCTAAACTAATGTTAAAACATCAACGGTATATTTATAGTCACATCAAAAAACATAAAAACCTACCCAAAGTAGAGTGGGAAAATAAGGTTGGTAGTGGTAACGTCTGATACGATGAGTCATCTAGAAGGAAGACGACTTATTGTGAACTCCATATCCTGGGCTTCCATGTAACTAGTGATTACTCATAAGGTCAATAGATTAGTTGTTGCCTGACTACTAGGACCTCCAGCAAGATTTTCAACCTTCATATCCTTAAATCCAAATGCTCAAAATGAGTGTCACTATTAATCATAACTTGAACCTAAATCTTTTCACCTGTGTTGTTTTCACTGCTATTAAACTTTAACTTTTTTAGGATTGTTCCGCTCTTTTGCTCAGAATGACTCTTCCTATGACTAATAGTCTGACCCGAGGAGTCATAGCCAGTTAATACTTTATTCTTTTTCTTTGAATGGTTCACTTGTTAGACTACTTCCCATACAAATGGAGATAATAACGGAATGCAATATATGTCAATGCTGTAACCAGTCCGAATAAAAATCAAACTAAAATCTCAAAATCCAAGGTGTAAATACTCATCACTGAATATTTCACTCTAGGATGTCTCATCCACCTAGACTGAAGACATACTGAATCAAACTAGAGAATATTACTCCCCCTGAGTATATCACCCAAAATTCCCAAAGAAAACTGAAAATCGAGGTCAAAACTGAAATAACCACTACGGGGCTCATCGGCTATCATCTGAACACTTATCAACTATAATCCAACTGAAGTCTAGAAGACCGAATAGGCAACCATGGAGTAGGCTCAACCAGCCTATAAATTAAATCTGAACAAGGACAAGTCAAAACAAAATCTATATATAAGCTCTACAATACCAAGCTGAAATCTTAATATCAAGGCTTAACCGGTCGGTCTCAAATATCTAAACCAAAACTAAAAATGTGTTGGCATTAATGCTCCAAATCTATCATACTACCAAATCGTAGTTCCAAGGAGTCAAAATCTAAAACTAAGCCAATAAGACCATATCAATGTCAATTATCCCAAATCGACTCTAGTATCCAAATTTGACACATCCGAGTTGAATCATACCAAGCCACCGTTGAGACATATCTAGAGAGAAAAATCACTAAAGGGATAAACACTGACTGATAACTCAAGCAACCAACTCTATATCAACTAGAGAAAACAAAATAGAGCAGCAAAATAAGAGACATGCGAAAGGAAAAAAATCACTAGCTGAAAATCCATGTAACCCTCTCCATATTCGCTGGAGGGCTTAAACTAACAAACATACTCAAAACTTCTCAAGGCTAAAAACCACACCAGTGAAGGCAAAAACTTTAGCAACTCTAATAAATGCAACTTAAGCCAGAAATAACCAATCCAATACTTCATCTAGGCAAAGAAATAGCCACAAACTCATATCATCGAGGAGAAATACCAATCTCAAAACAAAGGTCAAGGTCGAGACCACCACCAGTGTACCAACAACTTGAGCTAAAGAGTTTCTAATTTTCCAACTTAAGAAACGATCACAGGAAAGGCCACTTACCTCTAACTCTCTAACACCATGTAAGGCAAAACCATATCATATTAATAAAGAAGTATCTAATCTCCACAATAAAAACAAAGAAAACAATACAATGGTATAGACCCAATATACCTATGAGATGAATCCACGACATCTCAACATCAACATCAAAATTTTTATCAGAAGATGAAATAGCCACAACGAAGAATGAACCTCAAACTGGTCTATCTCACAAATGGACCATACCAGAAGGGATAGCTAAAACAAAATCCTTTACAACCTACGAGGCTAGTCTACGGATCTCAAACTCAAAAATAGGCAACATAACTAAATTTTCAACTCAAAATCCACAAAAACCATGGAAGGTCACTTACCTTCGATACCACAACACATCTCCAAAATCAACCTAATACATCTAACAAAGAGAGAACACAGTCAACCTCACCATGCTAGGGGAAAGAAATCATCAAATTAGGCTATATCTACTCAAGTCACAAAATATTATCACAAGAAAATAAAAATCTAACTAGATAACAATAGTCTACAGCTACCTAGCGAGAATCAAATTCATCATATAACAACATCTAGTACTAATATCAAGTAATATCAATAACCTCACACAGTGGTAGCAACAGCAACAATAATATCAATATCAATATACTGAACAGGTGGTACCAAAATTAATATCAATATCATGTACCACTCAACGGCCATAATAAGGCTAATGTGCAAAGATAAATAGGACTCAAACCCAAAACCAAAACCATAGGGGAAAACATTAATATAGATCTACTATATCCACTACTAAAAGAAATAAACCATGGAGTAGTAACATAATCATGAATTAAACAATAAGGCACATAATGACTAATATAAATTCATCAAGGCATATAATCATCAATAGGTATGAAAACCCTAATATACATAATAAGAGATAAATGTGAGAAATACAAGCACACCAGTCGTAGAGACATTCATAGTTACATGACTGGCGGGCATAGGAAAATAAATTTTAATGGGTCCCAATTGAATTGACCAACTGAATCATCAACTGAGGTGCCAAGTGCACCATCTCTAACTGAAGATGTCACAATATCATGAGCTAATCTAAATGAGCTGAATGATTGGAATTCATGTCAAGGATACTCCCTAGACTAGTAGTCGATCTCTCTATAGTCTTAGAATTTCCTGAAGCATTAATATGAAGAGAACACAAACAAACCCCAAATGGATCACCAACTAACGCTGAGAGTAATTAACAAAATTATGTCCAAACTTTAAAAATCGTTACCTATCTTAGGAACTCTAGCCTAGCGAGGAATACAGTCTAACTCTAGTTGATTACCTATCTCATACCAGGGGCATTCTCTGAACCAGTGTCCCATCATAACCCAACCAAACCAAGAATCCATAATACTCAAAATACTACTCTTCATAATCCTGAATGGCCACCATGGGCCAAAGAACCATACTATACTCCACAAGTCCAACGGGGACTCTATCCAAATCATTTTTAGTTGCCGTTGAAGATCTTTGATATCCATCTCTGACTCTCTAGTATGATACTGCACTAAAATTTAAGAAATGTATGATGGAGTCTTGTCTGCATTGATCAACAATATAACATTGTCCTTTGGGGATAGACTAGAGTCAAAGAATATGTTTAAGGTTCATAGGAATATGGGCACACAATAAGGAGTCAAGAAGTAAATTTCCTAAAATGTCACTGTATCCTCACAAAGATAGGTTACGGACGTCTCTGCACTGATCCGCATGATTCTACTAGCACTTAGCTCTTGTACTAATACACCGATGAAACCTAGGCTCTGATACCAATTTTTATGACCTAATTTTCTCAGGTCATGATGGCACCTACCATAACCCACCAGTAGGCAAGCCAACTCGTAGTCTGAAATGGCTAGTAACGAACTACTCAATAATATAAGGAAAAGAATACCAAATATATGAAAAAAATATCAATACATAGAAGAATCCCAAAACCTAATGGTATTAATACAAGAGCTTCTAATATAAAAAAAATACAAAGGTGATATATTATGAGAAATACCATGATACAACTTATCTCCGAATACAACTTAGAGACTAGTCTAATATATAAGAGTGAGATAAGTAATACTCCAAACTTTAGGAGCTCACTCTAAGTCTCTGAACTAGGGCTTCTCTGTACGATGGGCACATCAACGACGATAACCCTTACTATGATCTGCAGGCTGCAAAATGATAGTATGAGTACCAAACGAATGGTACTCAGTACGTTTGGTACTCAGTAGTCTATTGCCAACTGAGTTCCAAAGATAAAGCAGATATACATAGCATATAAATAGAATGAAAACTACACCCAAGAGTTCATAAATCATATACAAGTTAATGAGAATAATAAGGGATAACTATCCTATTTATGTCCAAAAGTCTAACATAGTAAGACTAAGGAAGTATCCTGGTGAACTATCCTATGCCAGCTACATTCAATATACATCAATATTATACTATATATCCTGGGTCAATATAAAAATAAAGAGCAAAAGAAAGATATATAGTAATATACAAAGGCAAGTAATGACTATACAAAATGAACAACAGGGGAGGGATATACAGTAGTACAAAAACTTCATATAACTAGATATATATATATAGGTATAAGTACATATAAACACGATGTCATCCCAACGCATAACATATATCATCATATTTTTATTCTGAGATCTCATTATACTACTATCGTGATTTAAATACTATCATACTCGAGGATTCTAATCCACATGGCTAGACATGAAATAATCATGCATAATAATGCAATCATAAGATAAGAGAGGCCGAAGACATACCTTAAATCTTGATATCGGATCAATGACCAATCTGTCATAAGCTAGCCATAATAATAATCATAACAATGATAACAACAATATCAATAATAGTATGAATAACCGGCTACTTCGGACAACCAAATATCTAGTCGAGCTTATGCATACCACTTCTTCCCCAAGATCAGAAGTTCCAATCAACATACAATAACACAAGACATACCCTTTACCCATATCTGTGTAACTATCCCATACCAGCTGATAAAAATAGAGGTATACTGGCGATAGGCGATGTGCATATAGGAATGAATGCAAAGTATACTATCAATATCACAACTCATCATAACTATCCTTATTAGGACCATCATCATTGTAATCAACCTCCGGCCTCGCTGGGTATCAATATCATCTTAATAGTATCCTTGAAACTTGAACCAGGTATCAATATCATCACAATACCCTCTGGCCCTATTGGGTATCAATAGCATCATAACATCATTCGGCCTTGTCGGGTATCAATATGTCATTACAATATCCTTTGGCCTTGTCGGGTATCAATATATCTTCATAACTACCATTATATAAATATAGAAATATAATAGGTGCACAGACGCAAACTGATATACCATAACTATAAAGATATCTATCTTGTCAATACATCCCAAATACTAATTATTAGCTAACCAATATTTGTGATTATTAAATTGCTAATTCACTATTCATCACAGGACCATAGTCACTATTTATCCACTATTCATTATTATCAACAAATTATCATATATTAGATAATCATCATTAGCCAAAAGATTACCAATTATCATATAACCATCTTTTATTAACTTATACCAACCATTAAATAACTATTGTTTACCAATTAATCCTCGTTATTCAAGTAATCCTTATTATTAGCTAGTCAACATTATTAACTCGATATTATCTTCATCTAGGCATCTTCATTAATTAGGAGTCATTATCACTAACTTTCTTTATCATCTAGCAATATTAAGCCATAATATCCTTACTTAACAACTAATCGGCATCACAACTTTGTTATCAATAACAACTAATCATTATCATAAGTAAACCCATTTTCATGGTCACGTATCAACTCTAATCATTAGCTACCATATTTCAACTAAGAAAACCTCATCAACTATTATAATAGATTTCTAGCCATCAAGTACTATAGCCACCTAAAAGACATCTAGCTACCACTTAGCTTAACCCTCAATTAGGAAGACCATTCATAGATCATATTTTAACTAGAATCACATCAATTACCGATATAAGAATCATGAATGTACCAAATTTATGCATGCCATTACTAGTATTCAATTAATGAATAGTGAGCATCATACCACATCTTCCTTTGTCCAATACCGAAGAGATGTGTATACAACCATATAAATATTCATATTCATAAACTGTAGCCACATCATTTACAATGATAAACACTTCTCGGCTATTGAGTTAATATCATATAAGTCCCTTGGCCCATCAAATTTATCCAAAATAATCATAACATTATAATCATGGCCTTAGGCCCATACACATATCTAGGACTCATATCAATAATCATATTCATAAGTTGTAGCATACCTTTATTCATCTCACGTATAGGAGGCATCCCACATATAGGAGGCATAATATCAATAAGTATGTAATAATCTCTCACACAAGAGGCATCTTACATTGAGAAGGCATAATATAGATAGATATGTAATTATTTATAGTATATCAGATATCAATAGGTCATACATCATGACATTGAGAAATATCCCTTCTCTACACAAATTTACATATCCAAGAGGAATATCGCCTTTATAGGTCCAACAATCGTGACTAAAGAAAATAGCAACTCCATAGGCCAATCATCAAGCCTAAGAGAAAATAGCATCTCTATTGGCCACATAACGTATCTAGGAAGAATATCATCTCTAAATAACCAATATCACTTCTACAAGGAGCATCATAACCATAACTAAAAGCTATAATCTGGGAACATCAATACAAGTTACCATGTTATTGAGTAACCTTATTCTAAGATTTACTAGCCTCATATATGTCTAACATTCATAACTAAGTCTAGAAAACTTAATACAAGCTTAGGCCTAAGTTGGCCGAATGATCCCACTTCTATCCACAATTTCCATTATTAGGCATACTATGCCTCAGACTAGGCTAAGGTATCTAGTTCATCTTCTAGATGTCAAGTAAGCCATATTCAAATAAAAAATAGCAACTTCAACTAGAAATAAGTGTACTCAAGTCAACTCTACTCAACTTACGATTTCAAGACTGCCACACTAGCCCAATAAGGCTAAATATATAAATCATGATTCAAAAGCTAAAACCATATTCCAAATATAGCATTATATCATATCCATGCTAGAACTAATCTAAACTAGAGAGAGAAAGCAATAGGATTCAAAAGGGGTACAAACATGCCTCTTTATGGGTCCAAAACCCTCATCTAATCTCCAAATATCACTAATCAAGGCCAAGCTATCCTACTCATAATCAAGCCTAACATCCATATTCACACACAATATATATCAAATATTATCTATGATGAAAAGTACATAGAAGCCTACCTCAAGACAAATCGCAACCTCACTTCATGCACTACATGCTCGTCTTCACTTTATAATTCTCAACATGCCGTCACACTATCAAAACCATAATATATTTATCAATACGAGTCTAATAACACCTATATTGCACTATTATTCTTTAGGTCCAAAAATAACACCAAAACCCTAAGTGTGTCCCACATGCAGAAATTGAGTTTTCGAGGCCAACCCAATGTTCATACATGAACAAGGAATCATAACCCTCTAAGAATGGAGAAAAACTAAGCATACTTTAGGCTAAAATCAAAGCCCTAAGATAAATTGGGATTTTGGGTTCAAACTATTAAATTCAAGCACGAATTCAAGAAATTCTTACCTTATTATTGAAGATAATCATGATACAAGATGATAATTAGGCTCCTAAGTCACCCCCCAAAGACCAATTTTGAGTTATTACACTCATTTTGGGGTTCCTAGATCTAAATAGTGAAGGGGAAATGGTCCAAATACATCTTTGGACCTTTTTATAGCCCCTATAGGTTCTCGGTGCCACTATCGCTGTCACATGGGCTGCGATCATGCACCTATGATCGCAAACTTTTGGCCACGATCATGGTTGCACCAGATGAAAATAAACTGAAAAATGAGTTTTTGACCCTCAAAACTCATATAGAATCCAAATAACATGATTCAATAGTGAATTTTGAGTGTAAACCACATTTAAAATCCATTGGAGGCATAAAAATTTTCATCGGAGATCGTTTAGGCAAAAAGTGGGGCCCACATCTATAGTTTCATCACTTTTCATAAAGTCTGCTTAATAGGTCGAAATGGGTAAGGGAGCCTTGGGACCGGAACCAAGGGACTCCCTAGCCTACATTAGACATTCTAGATGTGATGGAGAATTTGTATTTTTCATTTGAGGTTATTTCGCCAAATTTGAGTCCCACACCCATTCTTTCCAATTTTTAACTTTTCGACCAATAGGTTGAAATGAGCTCGAGTGTATTGAGACCTAAACTAAAGGTCTACCTAGACTAAAATTGATATTATGGATCTGTTGGCGTAGTCAAAATTTATATTCTAGATTGTTTGACTAAATTTTCCATCTAGTGGCCATTTGGAACCAGCAAAGACTTTAAAATAGGGAATTAGCTCTAAAAAACAAACGAACTGCCCAGTAACCCAATCGTCGATCCCAGCAAGTCATAAATGACTTAAAGAATCTATGGAGAATCTAAATAATGAAGATAAGTATAAATATGGATAAATGACCTGATGGGTCATTACACTTTTTTCCTTCAGCGCATCGCAGAGCCTAACCCGGAGGCTTAGGTTAACTACGCAGAGCTTGTCATTCTACTTCCTTTACATCTCCTTGTATATTTCCTTGATTCCGTATTTATTTCCATGATTTCAAAATTGCTTTCCAGTATTTTTATGTTTGGCAAACTACTGTAAATTCGTCCATAATCCTTTAGCTTCAAGTAATGCATCAAATCAAGTATAATTTCACAAAAATTAATCCCAAAACATTGATCATGTCAATTAGCAATGGAAATACGATTTTAGCTCGAAGACAATAAAATTTATGACTTTTAACTCATAAAACAGGTCCAAATATGAGAAAATATTAGCACTTTGATGTATAATACGCCCAATCAATAGTCTCAGAAGGTTCAATCAATGCACAACACAACACAAGTTATACATTTCACCTATACCTATAAAACCCCAGTAAGGTTGATATATATAGGCGCAGATTGTTGATAGGAAATACACATGCAAGAATGAATTCCAAGTAATCCATAATACCATAACCAATCCAAATACCATAAAGTAACCCGGTGTATACACATTCTGCAGCTCGACGGCTTTCTAAGGCAGGACATACGACGGGCTCTCTTCTCTTGACGCAAAGGCTCACAGATGAAGGAGTCCTCAGGGGGTTCGTGAGTACCTATATATATCGACCTGGTCCCGATCTAGGATTTCGAATGATCAATTAATGTTAACATCAATAGCTGGACTTGAATCGGAACTCATATCATCAATACCTTTATCACTACACTATGTCCAGTATAATATATATATATATATATTTTTATATATATATATATATTTATATATATATATATACATAAAGTACTCAGGCTAGAGTCGTATCTAAAAGGCGATAAGTATGTAAATCTATTGCCCGAGATAAACTTCAGGACTGTATCATTATAAAAGTGTAGAAACTGGCCAGAATGTCTCTCGACCGAGGTAAATAATGGTAGCAAAATCATAGACCAAAATCTATCTCGGTCAAATCCTAAAACAACATTTTTAGTCTCGTAAGTTATTCATTAAGATGGTATGATTACCATTATGAAGAAATCTATTTTAAAAGTGAAAAGTGAGAATAAATTCCTTTTTAGAATAATAGTAATAAAACCATATTTTAGTTGGAATCGTATCATTTTCCATTTCAGTGATCATGATTGTGTTGAATCTATGCATGCCACCACTAGTATACAAATAATATGATTTACAGCATGAATATGTCTATAAACTATGACTACTTCCTTTACAAGGATAGAATACTTCTCGAAACCCAACAAATATCATAATCAAGGCCTTGGACCCAATATATATCCGGCATAACCATAACATCATAATCATGGCCTTAGGCCTAATATTATATCCGAACTAACCATAATATTATAACTCGGGGAAAAACCATTACAATCCACCAAGTCAGATAGCCAACTTATATTAGAGGTTCATTAGTCTCATCTATGTTTAACAGGCTATCATACGAATATAAGTCAACAAAGTTAACACAAGTTTTGGCCTAAGATGGGCTAGAGGGATCCACTTTTAATCCTCAAAATCCATTTTTTACAATCTTATACCCTTGGATAGGATAAGGTATCTAAATTAACTTTTCGATGTTAAATAAGTCATAATTAGCACTAAGAAAGCAATTCCACCTAGAACATGAACAACTGAGTTAATTTCACCTAAATTATAGTTCTAAGATAGCCTAAATAGTAAAAATAAAACTAATCATTCTAATCATGTTTCTAATACCTAAATCCTTTCCCATATCTAGAATAATATCATAACCATACTATGATTTAGCTCTATCTATAAAGAAGGTAATAGGATTATAGAATTATAATAAGTATTTCAGCTTAAGGGTCAAATACCCTTCTAGCCCCAAAACTCAAAATTTGGACTAAGTCATGATGTTATACCCATAATAACCTCCTAACATCTCTATCTAACATGCAACGTACATAAAATACCATCTTAATATATGAGTAAATAGAAGCTTTCCTCAAGCTAAACCATAACCATTGAATCGTGCACAAATCATTTGGCTTTATTGAACTATCTTAAAATTCTATCACACTATAAAAGTATTAATTCATAAGTTGTTAGGAGTAAAATGACACCCATATTGCTAAAATAATGGTCGGGTCAAATTTTGGGTCAAGAATCGACCTATAGGGCCCACAAATGGGATCCAAACTTGGACCTGTCACGAGGTCCCTCGAAGGACAAGAAATGTGTGCTCAAAATTTTAGCACAAACAGAGCATAAATTGGGTCTCAAATCATCCCTTATAGTTTAGGAACTCAAGACCTAATTTCAAAGAATATTACCAAGAATTAGAATGAATTAAAAAGGGAAAATCAATGGGAAATGACCAAGAAGAGTTAAGTTAGCTTACCTTAACTTATATGGATGATTTCCTACTTTTTCCTCTCTTTTAGCTCTCAATTTAGTGTAAAAATGGTGGAAGGAACGGAAGAAAATAGCGGATATAAGGGAATAAACAAGTTACAAGTGCCGCTAAAGTAGATACCTAGGGCTAAAGCAACAATACGACTGCTAAAGTGGTCTAATACAGCAGCGGGTACCGCTAAAGTGGACACCGCTTTAGCAGCCATTAGGTGCTAAAGCGCACCGCTAATAAAGGGACTGGGAAGCTAAAGTAGAGCAAAGGTGCTAAAGAGACCCAATAGGCATTTAAGCAGTCCTATCTACTGCCACGCACTAGATTTTGCTAAGTCCTAAATGGACTTTGACTGGGTGCTCGGTTCTTTTGGAACCCCATGCGCGCAAACGGACTATGCTACCATACCAAATTTGATATTTTGGACTCAATGGAACTATCAAGAAATTCATCCAATATCATTTTGGCTTAGTGTGGGTCCCATGCCTATAGTACCATTTTTTACATAATCTGCTACATAGCTCAAAAAGAATCTGGAAGCTTTGGAACCTAAACCAGGAATCCTTCTATCCTAAAACCAATGTTCCGAAGATGATGGCACTATCAGAATTCTTATCTGAGTTCATCTTCTTAGAGTTTTGGTCCGAGACCAAATACTGAATAATAAAATCTCCAACATTAAAAAAAATGAGCCTAAAATCTACACGAACTGTCTGATCATCAAACCGATAGTTCGGGAAAGTCACAAATAAGCTCTGGATACTGTTGGAAGGCTCAAAATTCTAAAAATGCATGCACATTAAAGAAATGACCTTGGAGAGTCATTATAACTCTAAACAGTGAAAAGTATAGAAATGTAGAAAATGACCTGAAAGGTCATTACACTTTAGCCATTAATTTTGTACACATATTCCAAATGGGCACCTAGTTTATTGTACGTGTGTTGCACGCAAATTTACATCTATTAATAAAACCACTTTTATATAAAAGGTATTGAAATTAGTTATGTCCACTTTAAAATCTTGTTTTAAACATTAACTAAGGCAACTTCCTACATATTTTTAAATTCTAATAAAGAATACAAACAATAATACCATAGTAGTATAATATTACAAGTAGAACTTATGAGGTACGATATACATATAGATTTTACCCCTATCTTTTTGGTGTATCGAGACGTGAGCCTTTATTTTAACTTGCGACATCATCGTCAATTTTCTAATTTTCTTGTATTACAGACCCAAGATACTTGAAACTTCCTCCCTCTTTTAGATATAACATATTTATTGATCTTACTTTGACTTTCATTTCATGTGCATAACAAAATTTTCACTCAAAGTACTTTATTTTAATTATGTTTAACTTGAAACCTTTAGATTCTAATATTTATCTCTAAACACCAATCTATTGTTAATCTATTGTGTGTTTCACTATCTAATATAGGGGTATCGATTGGTATCGCTTTACTCAATGGAGATCCGCCCCTGAATGGTGAAAGATGAAAAATACATGAGGATGTGAACAAATTATTTCTACTTTCTTGATCAATTAATTTCTTCACAGTTGGATGTTGTATCTCGAGACAACTATCCATGATGGTATCTATCATCTGCACCCTTATTAATGGTGTACACCATTTGGAGAAAATGCTTTAAGAATAATATGCATCTGTCACACAAAAACTATTACACCATAGAATATATTTATTGTGGACTCTAGTTTTATAACACCCTACATAGAAAAAGCATCAACCACTTTCAATAATCTAATGGCATGCGTAGCGTGGCAGGAAATAATCTCTTATCACCGGCTAGGGTAATTTAAAAAATAGCCCCTATTGACCACTTTTTGACCATTTCTTTGGAAAATAGACATCTGTCATAAATTTATTTGACAATGTCTTTGACAGTACCTATTTTCATCGATATCCTCCTGTTGGATTGAAAATTTAATAAGAGAGAAACCTCTCCCTTTATTTTTGCCAAAACACGATCCTGGGACAATAAAGATGCCCAGTACTTCCAACATCTTGAGATAATATAGAAAACATCAGGAACTTTCTCAACCTTCTTTGTAGCATCAATCGTTCTAGGAGGCAGTGGAATTTGCTGGAAGGAATACGTAGCCCATATTTAAATATTACCTTATGGAAAGTAAGCAGATATATATGTGGCCTTTCTAACTTTTAATAAAATATTAAAAACAAAGGAGATTACTTTGCTACTATAAAATTTTAAACATATTTTTGCATCTACTGAACTCGTCTCGTCCGTCAATATATGTGCCCTCCTCCTTAATGACTCAAAGATGCCTTTGCTGCAACAAGTATATTTATATTTCAACAAAGAAAAAGAAAATCAATATAAAAGACAAACGTTTAAATTTTTGGCTACTTGATTCATTCGGTAGAAACATGAGTGCTTTGTCTAATTTTTCTTTTTGAAGTTTTGAATTGAAAGAGAAAACACAACAAATTATTTGTCATGATCTGATTTCTCAGGTCATGATGTCACCTACTAAAACCCACCATTAGGTAAGCCAACCCGTAGTTCAAAACTCCTAGTAATGGACTAACAAGAGAAATTAAGAAAGAATGCAGAATAAATACTATTAAATACAAAAATAATAAGATATTCCCAAAAACCTAGTAGAATCAGTACAAAAGTTTCTAATGTAATAAGATTACAAAATAAAGCACTAAATGAATATACTGATACAAAGCATCTCTAAATATGACATAGATACTAGTCTAATACATAAACGAGAGAATAGCAATGCTATGAATGTCAAGAGCTCACCTTATGTCTTCAAACTATAGCTACTTTGCAAGATGCACACGACAACCATGAGAACACGTACTATGATATGCAGTCTACAAAAATAAAGTATCAGTACCAAAAATATGGTACTTAGTAGGCAACTGCTGATTGAGCTCCAAAGATAATGCAAATAAACATAACATGCAAGCAAGAATGTAAAATACGCTCAAATATCTATGGAACTAACATAGTAAACTAAGGAGGCAATAAGTATAAACTATCCTATTCTAGCCATACTCAGGAACCTAAGAACTATACCGTATATCACTAGCCAATATACGAATAGAGAATAGAAAAAGAATATATGTATATATATATATATATATATTCATACAAGGACAAGGAATGGATATACAACTAGAATAAATGAAAGAAGAGCGAGATATACGGTATTACCATAGCTACTATAGGTAGGTACACATTCATAAACAAGGATAACTCAAGTACACATTCATAAACAAGGCTAACTCAAGGTATAACCTAAGTAGTCACACTATCATCTCAAGGACTCCTAATCATAGTAGGAACTAGTGCTAACATAATTAGGGTGTAAAACCATATACCTATCCATGGGATAATCATGCATGATAAAATAATCACAAGATAAAGGAATAAAAATTATACCTGGAATATCAATACCAGTCCAATAATCATTATGTCACATACTAATCATAATAACAGTAATAATATAAAGTAACTGTTTAGCCTGAACAAACGATACTTAAATCGGGCCCCATAACCTAAAAGGTCTAATCAACACATAACACACCGCAAGTAACACTCATCACCTATACCTCTGCAACCCTCCATAATGATAATAGATACAGGAACATACTGATGATAGGCAATCCACATGCAAGTATGAATGCAAAGTGAATCTATAATACCATAACCAATCTAAGTACTATAAAGTAACCCAGCGTATACACCTCCTCCAGCTCAACGGCTCAGAAAAGCAAGAACTACAATGACCTCTCTACTCCCCACGATGGATCACAAACAAAGGGGCCTCAGGGGGTTCGAGAGTACTCGTATATATCAACCTGGTCCTGATCTAGGATTCCTAATAAACATCATTATCATTATTCTACTCCGTACAGTACCTGTGATATATATATATATATATATATATATATATATATATATATATGTACTGGCTAGAGTTGTGTCTAAAAGAGTGAAAGTTCGTAAATTATTTCATCATAGAAGTGTGGAAAGAGGTAAAATCTCTCACGGCCGAGGTAAAAGTAGTAGCAAAACCGTGGACTAAAATCTATCTAGATTAAATTTCTAAAACATCATTTAAAATCTCAAAGGCTCATAAGTAATTCATTAAGATAGTACAATTCTCGTTATGAAGAAATTTATTTTAAAAGAAAATGTGGAAATAAATTTCTTTTTAGGAAAATGGTAATAAAATCAAATTGTTAGTTTGAATCGTACCATTTACCATTTTAGTGAGCTTGAATGTACCAAATATATGCATACCCTCACCAGTATCCAAACAATATGATTATAATATCTAAACGTCTATAAACTATGACCACGTCCTTTATAAAAATAAATCACTTTTCAGAATCTAACCAATATCATAATCACAACCTCAAGCCCAAATAAATATGTACATCCTACATAACCATATCATCATAATATGGTAAAAACCATTACGATTCACTAAGTATCATATTAACAATTATGCTAAGGTTCATTAGCAGCAACTATGTCTAACAAGCTAGCAACCTAGAGTAATAAGATCCTACAAGCATAATAAGTATTTCACCTTAGGGGTCGATTCGCCTATCTTATCCCCAAACTCATAATTTTGGGTGAGTCATAATGTTCTACCCACAATCACTTCCTAACATCTCTTTCTAATATGAAAGATATATAATACAATATCTCATTAAGAAAAGTAGACTGAAGTCTACCTTGATGCCAAATCTCAATCCTTTAATTGCCCACAAATCATCTGTCTTTGCTCCACGATCTCAAAATATCGTCACGCTATCAAAATATTAATGTACACATTGTTAGGAGTAAACTGAGACATATATTGCTATATTCAAGACGAGTCTAAAAATAAACCCCAAAATTAGTTCAAAAATAAAATGGGTAACCATAGTTTTATTTTAGAAAAGTGTTGCCCGTACTCATAGGAGTCTACACCTAAAAACTCAAGTGAAAACGAGATAAAAATGAGGTTCGAATCAAAGAAAAATTATTTTCAAGCTTTACCGACAAAAATCTCCCCAAAACCCATTTTGAAATAAAGAGTTTAATTTTTTTTTTTAAATATGAAATAGAGGGTAAAATTATAATTATAAGATTAGAAAACTTACCCATGAAAGAAACCTTAAATACTCCATTAGAATTGCCCAAAAATATTGAAATTGGGATTTTATTCTCAACTTGGATGGAAATAACAAAAAATAAAATGTAAGTTCTTGGTAATTTGGTAAATGGATTTCTAAATTTATATACAATGACCATATGAGAAAAGGCATAAAAAATTGTCAAAATCAGTGCTTTCTAGCGCCCAAAATGTCAAAAATACGAACTTGAATATTATACTAAGTGATGGTCTCTTAAGGGACACTTTGATCGCTTAAGCGGCCTAATCAAAGGGTAAAAATATTGCTTAAGCAGCCAAATATTTGCTTAAGTGACCCGGTAAAATGGTCAAAGGTCGCTTAAGCAGCCACACCAGTACTAACAACTTTCAAAATTTATCTTTGACCCTCACAACTCCTCTAGAACCCTAAGAATATAAACAAATAGTCAAAAATAATTGTAAAAAACATTCCAAATCCAATGGAATCATCAAATAATTTATTCCAAAAACTTTAGACTAAGTGTGGAGCCCACACCCATAGTTCAAGTTTTCACATAATTTGCCCAATAGCACAAAATAAATTCAAAAGCCTCAGGACTTGAACCAAAGATTTTTCTAGCCTAAAATCAATATTTTAAAGCTAATAGCACTATCAAAATTCTCATGCAAGGTCATCTAAAAGGTGTTTGGTTCAAGACCAAATTCTATACAACGAAGGCTCCAAAATAGAGAAATGAGCCTAAAATTCAAATAAACTATTGGATAACTAAATAGATAGTTCCGGCAAGTCATAAATGACAGGTAGCCACTGTGGAAAGGCACGAAACGCTAAAAATGCATGCAAATTGAGGAAATGACCTGGAGGGTCATTACATTATTAAAATGAGAGAATCCATAATCAATTGTTAATAATGTATAATTCATATATAACTCTAAACATCCACTCAATCAACTTCTCAAACTCGATGCACCTCAAATGATACCTCAAATTTAACGCACTAAGTAATTGAGATATCATAATTTGTTGCATCAGGCATCCATAATAAAATTAATCCACCAAGTGTCTCAAATGATATTGGAAACAAAGGAGAACAGAAAAAGTTCCAATAAGAAAAGAGCATGCAAACTCAGGGTAGTTAAATTAACCCTAACAAAAAGGGGAAAGAGAAGAACCTTTTATTTTTCAGCTACTTTTTCAGTGACAACATACTTGTTTCATCAATTTTTTTAATCATATTTTTAAACTAAAAAATAAACATGAGAAATTGCATATCAAAAAATGAGAGAATCGATTATCATTTGGTTATTCATAATATAATCTTATAAACAAACCCTAAAGCATTATAAACAAACCCCAATGCATGATACACTAAAATTTAATATCTAGAACTATAGTATGCATGTAACTTATTTCTTTAAAGAAATTAGATTCCAAAGAAAACCGTTCATTTAAATAAGGGAAGAATGATTTGGGAAAGATCACGTAATTTGGAAATTTTGTGCATAAACCAAATAAAATAGGAAACTAATTGAAAAAGTCACATAGGAAATTTGTGCATAAACCAAATTGGACACGAATGAAAAAGTCAGTAGGAAGAAATTTTCCAGCAGAAATAATTTTTTTTGAGGAATTTAGTTGGGAGAAGGTGAAAAGATAATCTTGTCTATTACAAAGTGTTTAAATAAAGGATAAAGAGTGCAAATCATTTTTTAAGGATCTTAACACTTTTAATATAACTAGTTTAACCGCACATGTCTCGCACGTATAATGTTTGATTATTTAATGCTAAATAATTTTGTTTATTGTGAGATTTTTCACGAAATGTAAAAAATTCAAATCACTCTTCAAAAATCCTTCACACTTTAATATAATAATATAAATATAAATATATATTTTAGCGCAAGCGCATACATATTTACCATCAGAAGATTCAAGATTTTGTCATAATATTGGAGAAAGAAATTTATTGTGTGAAAAAAAGGGGAGGGGGGAGGGGAAGGAGGGTTCAAATGTTTTCCTTCAATGTAACTAATTATTATTTATTTCTTATACAGTAGTACCATACGTGCACTGCACAACTTCACATTAAATATTTACAACGACCATGAAAAGATTTTTTCTTCAGAAGGTAATAATTTTCATATTTTATTTACATGATGCCTCTCTCGTTTTTTTTTTTTTGAAAAATAATATTTTTAACTTGGATACGCACTTAGTAAATTATTTATTTCTAGAAAATAAAAAATATTTTCACTTATTTACCCATAATAAATACCTTAAAAAATATACTAACTCTTGAATAGTATAGTTTTTTAATTATTAATAATTTTCTTTCTTTAAAGACATGTAAAATTGAAAGAATATTATTATTGTCTTCTTAATTATCTAAAACAGTAATAAAATAAAAAGGTTAAAATACCCGAGAGGGAGCATATGTTATTGTTAATACCCGAGAGGGAGCATATGTTATTGTTTATTATACGTGTGTATCAAAATGTATATGCATGTTTATACAAGTATTTATTTATTGCTATATTTTAATTTATTTTCAAATTAACACTTGAATTTTCTTTTCTTTTTATTATCTTGAAAACACATTTATAGGTGGATCAGATATTTGAGTTAAGACTTCGAAAGTTGGGACCAAGAATAATAAAAAGTATTTGTATAAATAAATATTTATGGTACGTATTGTTTTTCCTATATTTAATTTTTTTATTTAGTTAGTTAATTTAGAATTCTTACATTAAATTTTAATAAGGAAAGGTTTTATCATAAATATATTTAATTAATTTTCAGCCCTTAAATATTAGAAAAAATAATGAAAAGACGATTTTGTCTAAGGCAAAGACTTTTAATGAAGGGCAAAAAGTTCAAACAATATTTATAAAGTCCTTCACACTTTTAATATATTATAGATATAGATATAGATATAGACTAGTTTGGGGTACATGCATTGCACGCGAATTTTAATTGATCACCAAAATATTACTCTTAATGTAATGCAAAATAAAATTCTAAATTAGGCTAATTAAAAATTGTAACTAATCAAACCAAAGCAAACACATAGAAAATATTCATAATCTAAAATGGGATAATATTATTAGTTATGAATTAGAAGTAAAAGGATACTTACATGTGTTTTAAGCTGGGGAATGAAATTGAAAAAACTAATGTGATTGAAAAGCCTAGGCAACAATGTGGTGGAGAATTTATGAGAATTTTTAACAATATAGCTATGATTTTCACTGTATTATAACCAAATATCAATGTTAGTACCTTATTTAAGGAAATATAACAAAAAGAAAATACGATAGTGAAGAAGACCTGTTAATTGGTAAGAAAAATGGTGAATATCCTTTAGAGAAATAATGCATGAAATAATGTGGTAACTAAAATTAATATACAATAGATGGTAATAGACAAAAGAAAAAATATACATGTATGAGTCAAAAACTACACAAATTCAATGCTCCTAAACTCCCACCAAATCTAAACCTGTCGAAAAGCAAGTTAAAGCATAACTACCTACTAATCGTCTACCTTAACCAGTTATCTCCATAACCTTCTATATAATGTGCGTGTATAAAAAAGAATCACAAAATTTCTTAAAACATACATACTACAGCATGCAACAACATTAGAATTAAATTTCACATAAAAGCTATGATATTACAAAAAATATAATTCATAAATGAATAAAAGTGAACCTTGTAACCTTATATGTGACCTTCAAATTCTCATATATAATTCACATGTATAAAAAAGAATCATGAAATTCTTAAAACAAAGATACTACGGGCATGAAACACAATTAGAATTAAATTACACATTAAAGTTACGACATTACAAGAAATAAAATTTATAGATCAAAAAGAATTTAATCTTTTAGCCTAATCCATAGCCTTAATACCCTTCTATCTAATGTACCTGTATAAAAAAGAATCACAAATTTCTTAAAAAAAACATACTAAGGACATGCATGAAGTGAACGATATATTAAAGAAGAAATAAAAAAAACCTATAAAAGTACAGTCCTAATTTGGACAATAAAATATGACATTTGAGAAGTATAAATACTACTCCACAACCATGACTGTAACTTGAACCTCCACCATAGTTCGAAACACAAAAAAAGAAATTGATATTTTATATGACCAATATGTTTACCCACTTTTACTGTAGAGTTTCCTATGTATGAAACATGTTTCCTAACATATTTCAATGAAGCAGTAAAACTAAGTAAATGAGATAATAAATTTTACATGGAAAACACCCGGGTCAAGAACATGTAAAAAAGCACAACCAATACTGTAATGATCCTTCAGGTCACTTCATTGATTTGCGTGTATTTCCAGTATTTTGAATCTTTCCATACGGATATAGGTAATTTATGACTTGTCAAAACTATCAATTCATTGATCAAAAATTCATTTAGAATTGACTCATTTCTCTATTTTGGAGCTTTCACTGTTTAGGATTTGGTCTTAGACCAAAGCTCCTAGTAGATGACGTTAGATGAGAATTTTGATAGATCTATCAGCTCTGAAATGTTAATTGCAGGCTAAGGGGCCTTGGTTCAGGTTTTGAGGCTTTCAGACTTATTTTGGGCTATTAGGCGGATTTTGTGAAAAATGGAACTATAGGTGTGGGCCTTATATTTAGTCGAAATAATTTTGGATGAAAGTTTTGATGATTCTACTAAGTCTAGAATGTCTAGTATGGTGTTATTACATAGTTTGTTTGCATAAATGGTATATTGAATAAATCTCAAGGGCTTGATGAAAACTTAGAAAATTTATAAGTTTCAGCTATCAACTAGTGTGGCGATGATTGCAAGCCAAGAGCTACGATTATGGTATGCTTGGCAAAGAGATAATCCAATATCCATAGCCTTGTCATGATCACAATTCATATGGCAGATAAAAGGTGGTGCGATCGTACACTTGCAGGTCGTGATAGAGACATCCAAACACTTGGTCTTGGTATAAATAAACCCGTTATATCATGAATTGGCCCATTTTTCATCCATATCTTGAGAGCAAAAATCCTAGAGAGTGATATTAAGTGGTATTAAAGCTTGTATATGTCTTGGGTAACTTGGTTATCCATTATTCTGTGATATCCCTTTGAATTCATGGTAAGATTCCTTCGATTTCTTGATAAATTCTTAGAAATTTAGGCTTTGAATTCCTAAAATTTGAGGGTTTTTTTGAGACTCGATTTATATTATATTTGTGCTCAACTTCTTAGCACAATTTCCTTGAACTTTGAGGTACCTCGCGACTATTTTAATTTTTGGAGTCTATTAGCAAGCCCCACAGGCCCATTCTTGATCCAAATTTTGATCCAAACCTTTAAATAGAAATATAGGTCTCATTTGACTCCTAATAATATATATATTACAATTTTGATAACATGATGATATTTGGGATCGTAGAGTGAAGACTGATATTTTGTGGATGATTCAAGGATTTATGGTTCAACATTGAGGTAGGCTTCTGTCTACTCTTCTACACAAGATGATGTATTTTATATATTATATTTAAATGTGAATGTTAAGATTGATTATGGGTAGAACATCATGATTTATCCTTGATTATTGAAGTTTCAAGGATTAGAAGAGGGTTTCTCCAGCCCACTTTAGGGCAAAACTTGTATTAGCCCTTGAGGACTTACTTATGAATGTGAGGCATTATTGAGCTTAATGATCTTTTAGCATGAGATTAATTCGTGACTTGATGAATGGTGATATTTTTCCCTGGATTATGTTATATAGCATATAGATATTTTATGCCTCATAGATATGATATGTCTTATGGATGTGATTATTGAGATGTGTTCTAGATATTTATGTTAGATTAAGGTTTTGATTATGATTTTGTAATTATTTAGGACATATTATTGGGTCCATGATCGTGTTATGATATTGGTTGGATTCTGGGAAATGGTTTATCCTTGTGAAGGACGTGGTCATGGTTGTAAACGAGTTAATGCTTATGATTACGTTGTTTGGATACTAGTGATGGCATGTATAGATTTGGTACATTCCTGACCACTAAGACAGTAAATGGTACAATTCAACAAAAATATGATTTTTCTACGATTTTTCTTAAAGAGGGATTAAAGCTCATCTTTCACCTAAAAATGATTTTTTCATAACGTGAATCATACCACTTTAATGAATGAATTATGTGCGTTGAGATTGAAAATGTTGTTTTAAAAGATATGGCCGAGATGGATTCCGGTCTATGATTTTGATACTACTAATTATTTAGGTCATGAGAGATTTCGATCCTTTTACACTTTTATAACGATTTAGTTCCAAAGTTTACCTTGGGTGGGATTTACGATTTTATTATAGACACTGTGTGATGGTCTTAAAGATTGGGAAATGACCTTGTGTATCACATCATCTTTATTATAGAGGTTGTGCGATAGTCTCAAAGGTTGTGCGACGATCTTGTGTATCAGATCATCATTACTATCTCAAAGGTTTTATGATGATATAAAAGGTTATGAGACGGGCTTATATATCACATCATCATTATTATAGAGGATTTGTGATATTCTCAAAGTTTGTATGATGACTTTGTTTATCATATCATCATTATTATAGAGGATGTGTGATGGTCTCAAAGGTTATGTGATGACCTTGTGTATCAAATTATTATTATAGAGGCCGCGTGACAGTCTCAAAGGTTGTGTGATGACCTTGTGTATCACATCATTATTATAGAGGTGGTGTGATGGTATTGAAGATTGTTTACGACCTTGGGTATCACATATCATTATGGTTTTTCAGATTATATTTTGGCATTTATTCTTGCGTGCACATTGCCTATCACCAGTATGCGCCTATCTCTATTAGCCATATAAAGTTTTCATAGTTATGGGTGATGATTATAGTTTATGGTTCATTATTTTGATTAAACCTTTTGAGCCTAGGGAGGTAGGGACTCGTGAAAGGCTCGTTAGGTATTGGTTGTCCGGGCTAACTAGTTACTCACATTATTGTAATTATTGTTATTATTATGGTGATGATCATTATTATGGCTAGTTTTTGGAAAGTTGTTAAGGATCCAGTATTGAGATTTGAGGGATGATTCTGGCCCTTCTCATTTACAATCATATCTTTATGCAGGATTATCTCATTATTAGACGTATGGATTAAAAACCCTGAGTATGCTTATACTTGATCCTGCTAAGATTAACAGGTCTTAAAATAATGGTATGATTATATATATATATATATATATATATATATATATATATATATATATATATATATATATATCTTAATATATATCTACTTATATGTAAGAAATGGTACAACCGTATATTGCTTCCTTTATTTATTCAGATCATATATTCATTTCTTGGCCTTTTATACTATTATATATACTTTTTTTGTGCTTTATTTCTATATTGGCCAGGGATATATGGTATAGTGTTGAGATTCCTGAGTATGGATCGAGTAGGATAGTTCACCTTTAATACGTCCTTAGCCTTATTATGCTAGTTGCTTGGTTATGAGTAGGATAGTTTGTCCTTATTATCTCACTAGATTTGTTATGTAGATGCGGGTGTATGACACTGTAAAGTCCTAAAGCTTAATTCAGTCCTTTAAGCTTGTCAAGGGGTCCCAGACTTAGAAAATTCTAGCTAGGTTCCCAGACTTAGCCTATTATTAGCCTTCGAAAGTTAGCAATCTCTTTTTGCCACCTTAATGTCCTTTAATGGTCCGTATTTTTATTAGTTCATGATCAGGAAGGTCAATAGGTGTTTTTGGACAAGTTTTAGATTTTTTGGAACATGTTTAGATCATGTTCGGAGTCCCAAAATAGTGGACCAATGCGATCATGGTGCGCCGCATCATCAATCATGTTGCTCAACATTTGTGCAGGCTGCCAGAGCCAAAACTTCTGATGCTCGACGCGATCATGGCGTGACATGTCAAGTATCGTGTTGTAGCCATCAACATGCTGCATCGCTTATAGCTTCGGCACCCAATTTTTAGTCATTAAATGTCTGCATTTTTAAGGGAAAAAGGGTCAATTTCCCATCCTTAGATAAATCCAATAACACGTGATTCAGCCATATTTCAACCAAAATATAGAGTTTCCCTCAAGTTTCTCGCAAGAACAAGTTAGAGTTTTCAATTAAGGATTCAAATTTAATACTTAGATTCAAGAATCTCTCCGTCAATCTTTGTAAAATTAGGAACTAAGGTATGTCAACTGTTGATTTATGGATTCCTTTCATCCATGAAGTCCAAGAACCATCTTTCAAATTATAAAACATGATATTTATGTTGTGGGTTTTTTGTAACCATGTTTATCTTGTTGTATGATTCCCAAGTTGGAATCTTTATGTGTTTTCATGAAACTACATTAGCATACAAGAAGAAATCCATGAATTGAATTGTTTATGATATATAATTTAATTATTTCACCTATGCCCTAAGTTGTGCATAGGAGGATAAAAATTGGGTATTATAGCTCAATTGTGACTCAAATAATAAATCCATGCTTTACCCTTATAGCCAAGACTGACTTCCATGATATTGTATGCATTATGAGTATTTGATGGAATGTTCATGAGATTAGGTTGATGAAAGTATGACATGTCTATATGCAATTCCATCCATGTACAACATTATGACAACCATGTGTTTCATGAAATCCCCAACTTGTTATATTATGAATTGTTGATATTAGTTATGTGTTCATGAAGTGTCAAGTCTTGTCAGTTTCATTCTATCGAGTCTTGGGGGTACTTGTACCCAATAATTTAGCTGTGTTCCTAGAGCCAGTGTTAGTTTTCATGATACTCCCATTTAAGCCATGATCATTGGAATTCAGTCAGCTACATGACTCAGTAATCTCAGTTAGTTATCTGATCTTAGTAGTATTTTGCCAGTTAACGGAATTTAGTGAACTCTATTCAAATCAACTAAAAGATACTATCAGTAACAGATCAGTGCAGTTTAAATCAGTTCAGTGTCTCTTCAATTAGGAGTAGGATTCAGCACCGAGTGAACCCAGGGATCAAGACTCACCTATTAGCTAGTAGAAGGTGTGCTCCTTAGAAGAAATCCTTGCATTCCAGAACTATGTATCCAGCATAAGTTGAGATGTACCCTATGAGTTTATGGATTAGACACCTCATTTGAGTTTTTCCTACTTGAAGGGGTTGATGGAAGAGCTCCCTGTTAGAGAGGGTTTACTCATAACTTGTCTTTACCTGTGGCACGGTACTTACACCCTTCCAGTTGGGGTTATAGGTTGGACCCTACTAGTTCAATTTCAGGGCATGTCGGTTAGATGATTACCTCCCACAGTCTAAGTTTCGGATCCAGTCTCAGTAATAAAACTCAGTTCAGTTCTACAGTTTTAGGACTGTCAGATATAGTCGCTCAGCTCAGTACGGAACTCAGCTAGTTCCATCAAAATCAGGAATGTCAGACACAATCACCCATTTAATAGTATATTAATCTGAAATTCATAGTACTAGTATTCAGATTTCAGGACTGTCAGATACAGTCAATCAGACCAGTTCTTCATAATCAGAACTGTCAGAAATAGTCATTCCTTTATCAGTAATATAACATCAGTTCCTCAGTACTCAATAGACTTAGTCTTTCAGTATCCCAGTATTAGTACACAGATATCAGTAAATCCATGTTATCTGAATTCATGAGTCAGTCTTATCATGATCTCAGATAAAGTTATGTATTCATGCATGTCTTCTCACGTTCATGTTATTCAATCATTTAGTATTATTCATGCATATGAACCATTGCATTTAGCCTACCTCATTTGCATACCAGTACATTTAATTGCACTGACGCATTTGCGCAATGTGTTTTATACCATAGGTTTAGAAGCACGCGCTCCAGAGTATCAGTAGCATTCTAATTTCAGTAGTTAGAGTTTGCAGTAAGTCCTCATCATTAGAGGATGTTATTATTTAATTATTTTATTCTTTCAGTACTTAGTTTATTTTAGCAAATGGGGTTAGTTGGGGGATTTTCCCATTAATTCTTTATTCAGAAAGTTCAATTTTAGAGGCTTTCAGACTACAGCATGTTCAGACAGTTATTTCAGTTATTTTCATATAGTTATACCATATTTTCAATTGTGTACCAGTGTTGAACCTTATGGCCTTTCAGTTTATGTTTTCATATTTACGAAATTACCACTATTATTCAAGCCTCAGTTACAGATATCAGTCATGGGTTAGCTTATGGTCCTTCAAGATTATGAGCACTACGTAGCATTCTAGGTACCAGATTTGGGACATTATAAATATGGTATCAGAGTGTAACGCCCTGAATCTGGTACCCGGAATGCTATATGGTGCTTATGAGCCCGAAGGATGACAAGCTAACCCATGACTGATATTTGTACCTGTATACTATATAAAATACTAAATAATACAGAAATATGAACTGAAAGGCCATAAAGTTCACATAGCTGAAGTAAAACATAACATCTGAAAAAGGGTATGAAATACCCAAAATAATTGAAATAATTGTCTAAACATAACAGTCTAGAAAGCCTCTAACTGATTGAACTATCTGAGTAATGAGTTGATGGGACATGTCCCCAACTAACCCAAACTGATAAACTAATAAATGAAATAATAAGGAATAATCATGTCCTTATAAAATGAGGTCTCGCTTTTAACTCTGACTATTGAGACTGGAATCTACTGCTGCTCTAGAGCTTGTGTCTCTGAACCTATGGTATAAGACACTATAGCGTGAATGCATCAGTACTTTAAATGTACTGGTATACATGTGAGGTAGGATAAATGAATGGGGTTCATATTCATGAACAATAATAATAACAACAGACTGACTATCATGAGCATGAGAGTACATGCATGAGACATAAAAACTGACACTGATACTGTGATAACATGATTACTGAATCTAAATACTTATAACTGATATAACTAATAACATGAGTGACTGTATCTGATAGTCCTAAATCTGATGGAACTAGCTAAGTTTTGTACTATATCTGAATTGACTATATCAACAGTCCTAAAATCTGAAAAACTATCTAAGTTCTTGACTGATACTGATACTGAAACTATGGGAAGAAGTCATCCAATCGACATGCCCCAAATAGCGCATTATAGCTGAATTAGGGTCCAATTTGTGCCCATATTGGAAGGGTGTTAATATCGTGACACTAGTAAGGACAACATAGGAGTGACCCTAATATAACATGTAAATCTAATGAGAATGATGGGAACCCTCATATAGCAGGTTAAGCCACCTCATCTACCCTCATATAGCAGGCTATGATATCTCAACCTATGCTAGCTATATAGTTCTAGAATGCAAGCATTGCTTCTAAGAATCTCACCCTCATATAACAGGTGAGTTCCCCCCATAGGTTCGCTCGGTGCTAATTTCTGCTCCCATCTGAATAGACACTGAACATAATTTTCTGAGATAGAACATGGACTGAGTTACTGACTTCCGTTGACTGACAGAATACTACTAATATCTGAAAACTAACTGAGTTCATGAGATCATGGAGATTTCCTGAGTCATAAGACTTTTGAAGTCTAAGAATCATAGCTTAACTGAGAGTATCATGAAAACATGGCATGGCTCTAGGCACATAACTAATACTTTGGGTACAAGTATCCCCAGAACTTGATAAAAGGAAACTGACAAAGCATGACTTCTTGAAGACATAATAATCACCATAATGCATTTACTGAAGCATTTCATCAAACATATGATAGGCATAAGCTTGTACATATATGGGGATTTCATGACAACATGCTATTAGGCACTTTTCCTTCATTTAGGCATTAAATCAAACATATTGTAGGCATAGTACATGTAAACATCATTGTACAACAATTAAACATCATGTTCACATTCTAATTTCATCATTCAAGCGTTTAGTCATAGGTTCTCATGAATCTATATCTATAATAATTAAACCCACATAGAAATTATCACCCAACATGGAGTAAAATTCAGTTTCTTATTTATCAACGTGAACAAGAACCGTCCAATCATGAAATCATAAACAAAATCCATAACTTGAAGTTGTAAAAGGGATTCTTGGACTTCAATGATGAAAGGAGTCCATGAATGAACACTATGCATAGCTGGGTTGAGTTATCTTGATGTTCTTGAACTTGAGGGATTTGAATCTCCTAGTTTCTTAGAGAAGATTAGGATTCTTTTTCTTGGGGATTAATTTTAGAGAGAAACCCTAATGTTGTTGTTGAAATAATAATTAAAAAATGGGTAAAAATCAGATATAATTGGGTATATATAAGTGGGTGGTAAATGACCTAAATACCCCTATTAAAATGACTTAAAAAAAACTGAATGGGACCTGCAATGGTGGGTGCGATGGTCCGTCACTGGGTTGACGGTCTATCGGTCCTGACCATTGTTTCTAGGCAGAATGGGGTCTCACTATTTTGGCTGCAACCACTTGGGCGACGGTCCATTGCAGACCATCTCACCTTATCTAGAAGGTGGCCTCACTATTTCCCTTGCGACGGCCTGAGCGATCCTTCGTCGCTAGTCCAACGGTTCATCGGCCTGGGTCGTTGGTCCTAGGTAGAAGGTAGTTTTCACTTATTTACTGCGATGGTCATGGGAAATGGTCCGCCGCTGGTTCGACGGTCCATCCGCCTCAACATCGCACCTGGGCGGTTTTACTGTCTTCCGTATTTTGGCCATAACTTTCTTCTCTAATGCCAGATTTTGACAAAATTGGTATCGTTGGAAAGATAATTCAATTTCCTACATAAAAAAGGTTAAAATATTAAAAATACCATATGTAAAAAAGTGGATTCATCATTCAAAGTAAGTTTCTAATATTCTTGAGACGATTTTAAGCTAGGGAAAAGTATGGGGTATTACAATATCTTCCCCTTGAGAACATTCATCCTCGAATGAGACTAAGAGTGAGGGGAGAAGATAACTAACGTACATACTAAACATGAATACTAAAACATGATCTCATAACTGACAAGATGAACATATAATACTGAACATACATAACAGATGCATGTGTAACTGATTCATGAATGCATGACTGGGTGTTCTGGTGAACTAAGTTTAAAACAATGAGAATGCATGTTTGATGCATAATTATATAACTGAACTGATACATGAATGCATGACTGAATATGCAATGGTACTTGATACCAAGTTTGTGGTGAACACTAAATATTAAACTGGGTAAGCTTAAGGAGAACTATTACTTTAAGCTTGATTTGAGTCATCGGAGAAGAGGTGAGGATACTTGGTATGCATGCCTGTTTCTGTTTGCCAAGCAGCTCTCTCGGCTGACTGATTTTTCCAAAGAACTTTAACTAAAGGCACTTATTTGTTCCTTAGTCTTCGAGTATGAAAATCTAGGATTTCAACTGGAATATCTTTATAAGAGAGGCTGTTCTGAACATCAATGCTCTAAATAGGGACTACAACTGCTTGGTCACCTATACATTTCTTGAGCAAAGAGACATGGAAGACTGTATAAACTGAGGCTAGATCTGAAGGCAATTCGATCTCATAAGCTGCCTTGCCAAAGCGACTGAGAATCTTAAAGGGACCGACATATTGGGGACTGAGATTTCCCTTCTTGCCGAACCTCTTCACTCCCTTCATAGGAGAGATTTTATATAGATATGATCACCAATCTTAAACTCGAGATCTTTTCTATGAACATTTATATAAGACTTTTATAGGCTCTGAGCAGCCCAGAGTCTTTCTTTAATCAACTAGACTTTCTCTAAGGCGTTGAATACCAAGTCAGTTCCTATAACTGAGGCCTCACTAACTTTGAACCAACCAATTGGATATCTACATCTCCTACCATAGAGAGCTTTAAATGGAGCCATATGAATACTGGAATGATAGCTGTTCTTGTATGCAAATTCAATCAAAGACAAGTGGTCATCCCAACTACCCTTGAAATCAATTGCACACACCCTTAGTATATTTTCCAAAGTTTGAATAGTCCTTTCTGCTTGACCATCTATCAAAGGATTAAATACTGTACTGAGATGAACTTGGGTACCAAGACCCTTTTGGAATGCTTTCAAGAAATAAGAGGTAAACTGGGTACCTTTGTATGAGATAATAGATAATGGAACGCCATGCAATCTAACCAACTCCCTGATGTAGAGTTTGGTGTAATCCTCGGCTGAATATGAGGTATGGACTGGAAGGAAATGGTCTAATTTGGTCATTCTGTCCACAAAAACCCAAACTAAATCATGCTGATGACAAGTTCAAGGCAAACTCATCACAAAGTCCATTTTCACTTCTTCCCACTTCCAAGTAGGAATAAGGAACTACTGCATAGGACCACTATGCTTCTGATGCTCTATCTTAACCTACTAACATATAGAGCACTTAGCCACAAACTCTGCAATATCTCTCTTTATCCCACTCCACTAATATATTTCCCGAAAGTCACGGTACATCTTTGTGGCCCCTGGATGAATATAGTAGCACACACCATGCACTTCTGCAAGAATTCGCTACCTTAATTCATCTACAGTTGGAACTCACAGACGACCCTGACAACACAGAACACCATCTCCCCCTTAGGAGAAAACCTCTATTTTCTGATCCTTGACTGACTCTTTCAACTTGACTAAAATAAGATCTCTATCTTGCTTTTTTCACCTCAGAAACTAGAGATGATTCTGAACTACTCTAAACCCATACATCACCCTCTTCTGTATCGACTAAGCGAATACCTAGTCTGGCAAGCTGATGTACTTCCTGAGCTAACTTCTTCTTATTGTCATTAACATGAGCAACACTACCCATAGATAGTCTACTAAGAGCATCGCTACCATATTGGCCTTGCTCGAATGATAGAGAACACTCATGTCATAATCTTTCAAGAGCTTTAACCACCTTCTTTGACAAAGATTGAGATCTTTCTGAGAAAAAACATACTAAAGATTCTTATGATCTATGAACACATCTACATGAACACCGTATAGATAATGTCTCTAAATCTTCAAGGCAAATACTAAGGTGGATAACTCAAGATCATAAGTAGGATAATTCTTCTCATGGGGTTTAATCTATCTGGAGGCGTAGGCTATGACCTTACCATGCTACATGAGGAACCAATCCAAACCTACTCTGGATGCATCATAATACACTACAAACCCATCTGAACCATCTAGTAATGGTAGAACTAGAGCTGAGGTGATTTGAGTCTTCAACTCCAGAAAACTCTTCTCAAAAAGATCTAACCACTAGCACTTGACTTTATTCTGAGTCAATCTAGACATAAGGGATGTAATAGCAGAAAATACCTTAACAAACTGCCTGGAATAGCCATCCAAACCCAAGAAACTCCTAATATCTAATAGAGAGACAGGGCGAGGCAAGTTCCTTACTACTTTGGTCTTTTGAGGATCTACTCTAATGCCATCACCATAAATGATAGGACCAAGGAATGCTACTGACCTTAGCCAAAATTCACACTTACTAAATTTGGCGAATAGAAAATGATCTCTGAGAGTCTAAAGTACTATTCTGAGATGGTGTGCATGATCTCGCTTGCTGCGGGAATAGACCAAAATCTTATCTATGAAGACTATGACAAACATGTCCAAGTACTGCTTAAACACACAGTTCATCAAGTCCATGAAAGTGGCTGGGGCATTGGTAATATGAAATGATATAAGTAAGAATTCAAAGTGACCATCCCGAGTACGAAAAGTGGTTTTTGGAATGTCACATTCTCTGACTCCGAACTAATGATAGCTGGATCTGAGATCTAACTTTGAGAAATAACTGGCACCTTAAATTTGATCAAAAAATTCATCAATTCTGGGAAGAGGATACTTGTTCTTGACCGTGAGTTTATTGAGTTGATGTTAATCAATTCACATTCTCAAAGAACCATCTTTCTTGTGCACGAATAAGACTGGTGTGCCCCACGGGGAAATGTTGGGTCTGATGAATCCCTTATCTAATAGATCATTCTACTATTTTTTAGTTCTTTAAGTTTTGCCAGTGCCATTTTGTATGGCGAAATAGTGATAGGCTGAGTATCTAGAAAAAGATCAATGCCGAAGTCTATTTCACTTTTGGGAGGAATTCCGGGAAGATCTACGGAAAAGACATCTGAATATTCATTTACTACTAGGACTGATTCAAGACTGGGAGTTTCATAACTAGTGTCCTTAACTCGAACTAGATGATAGACACATCCTTTAGATATCATTTTCTATGCCCGAATATAGGAAACAAGATGACCCCTGAAAGAGGATACATTACCCTTCCACTCAAGGACAAGTTCATTCGGAAATTAAAATTGGACTATTTTATTTTTGCAGTCGACCATGGTATAGTAGGAATGAAGCCAATCCATGCTGAGAATGACATCAAAATCAGTCATCTCTAATTTGACTAAGTCTGTTAAGGTGACTTTCTGAAATATCATAACCGGGCAGTTCTTGTATACCCATCAGGCTATGATAGTTTTACATATTGTGGTAGAGATTGAAAAGGGCTCTACTAGAATTTTGGGACTGAAACTAAAATTGACTATTGTATAAGTAGTGACAAAAGACAAAGAAGCTCCTGGATCTAGCAAAGCATAAACATGCACATGAAAGATCTGTAATGTATCGGTAACCACATCAGAAGAATTTTCTTGATCTTTATGGGACTGAAGAGTATAGATACAATTTGGGAATTACCCACTAGTAGCACTGGAGGTGGCACCCTGCTGATTTGAGCGATTGAACTGAGCTAAGGATCAATTTTGTTAACCCTTAGGACCTGGATTAGGACAGTCTCTAACTCTATGGACTGTCTTGCCACATTCGAAACAAATACCACTTCCAGCTCTGTAAATACCTCGATGGTGCTTGCCATAAGTCTGGCAAAGAGAATAGGTATGGGCACGGCTAACACTGCCCTGGGACTTAAAGTCTGGCGTTCTATCTTTGTTACCCTCTCTGAACTTAGAAATTGGAGCACTGGCTGAAGGATTTGGAATTGATGACTTAGGACAAAATTGAGAATGGTTTCCTCCTTCTGACTTAGGCTGAGCAAAGTTGAAACTATATGTCTTCACTCTCTTATTCTGTTTCTCCCTCATCTTAACCTCTTGCTCCTCTATCTGCTGAGCATGAGTCATGATCCTGGCTAAAGTTATGTCACTATTCAGCATGGCAGATCTGTACTTATTAACCACGCTATCGTTCACCCCCAAAACAAACTTACTCATCCTTGCCCTACTGTCTGCCACCACATTAGGGGCATATCTAGCTAATTGAGTAAACTTAAGAGAATACTCTTTCAGTATCATATTTCCCTACTTGAGGTTGATGAATTCTAGCCCCTTAGCTTCTTTAAGCTCTAGGGGAAAGAATCTATCAAGGAAAATAGAAGCAAACTCCTTCCACTCAACAGGCCCTGCATCATCTGCCCTTTTTGAATTCCACTGCTTAAACCAAGTGTGAGCAAAATCCTTCAACTGATATGCATCTCGCTCAGCACTATTAATAATAGTCACCCCCATGAGTCTATCACCTTCTGCACCTGATCTAGGAATTCCTAAGGGTCCTCATCTATCTTAAACCCAAGAAAGGATGGAGCATTCATTCAAGTAAATTCCTAAATTTTGGCGGTATATGAATTTGCCACTGGGTTAGCTAGAATGATAGCTGGTCATTCATTCTGAGCTGCAACTGACTGAGTAATAGTAGTGAATGCGGCCCTGAACTCTGCATAAGAAATATATTCATCCAAGGGATCTTCTTGGACAGGCTGGGTTCTTCCCTTGGGAGACATATTCTTAAATAAGGAGAAGAAATAGATTACACTGAGAGATTGACTTAAAATTATGCTCACTAGCACAACATGAATACTAAAAAAGGGGAAACTGTTTCTAAAACATCTTATAGCCTCTTGTACATAAATGTGGTACGCAACACACCCATGCACAAGACTCTACTAGATGCGACTTTCAGACTTCCTAGGAAAATATTGAATCTTAGGCTCTGATACCAAGTTCGTAACAACCCAAATCTGGTACCCGGATGCTACACGGTGCTTAGACCCCAAAGGATCATAAGCTAATCCATGACTGATATATGTACCTGTATACTGCATAACATACTGAATAATGCAGAAAAATGAACTTAAAGGCCATAAGGTTCACATATCTAAAGTAAAACATAACATCTGAAAAGGGGTATAAAATACCCAAAAGAACTTAAATAACTGTCTGAAAATAATATTTTAGAAAGCCTCTAAATGATTGAACTATCTGAGAAAGGAGTTGATGGGACATATCCCCAAATAACTCCAACTGATAAACTAATAAATTAAATAATAAAGAACAATCATGTCCTCAAAAAATGAGGATTCAGTTCTAACTCTAACTACTGAGAGTGGAATCTACTGCTGTTCTGGAGCTCGTGTCTCTGAACCTATGGTATAAGACACCATAGCACGAATGCATCAGTACTTGGAATGTACTGGTATATATGTGAGGTAGGCTAAATGCATGGGGTTCATATGCATGAACAATAATAATAACAGACGGACTATCATGAAAGTGAGAGTACATGCATAAGACATAAAAACTAACACTCATACCATGATAACATGATTACTAAATCTTACTACTGATAACATAACACACTGATAATTGATATAACTTATAACATGAGTGACTGTATCTGACAGTCCTGAATCTGATGGAACTAGGTGAGTTCCATATTGTATCTGAATTGACTGTATCTGACAGTTCTAAAATCCAAAGAACTATTTAAGTTCTTGAATGATACTGATACTAAAACTATGGAAAGTAGTCATCTAATTGACATGCCTCAAATGATGCATTATAGCTGAATTAGGGTCCAATCTATGCCCTGATTGGAAGGGTATCAATACTGCGCCACTGGTAAGGAAAACATGTGAGTTACCCTAATATAATAGGTAACTCTAATAGGAATGGTGCGAACCCTCATATAGCAGGCTAAGCCACCTTATCTACCCTCATATAGTAGGCTATGATGTCTCAACCAATGTTGGCTACATAGTTCTGGAACATATGGATTATTTCTAAGAATCTCACCCTCATATAATAGGTGAGTTCCCATCATTGGGTTCGCTCGGTACTAATTTCTACTTCCATCTGAATAGACACTGAACATGATTTTCTAAAACTAAACATGGACTGAGTTACTGAATTTCGTTGACTGATAAAATACTACTGATATCTGACAACTGACTGAGTTCATGAGATCATGGAGATTTCCTGAGTCATAAGACTGTCTGAAGTCTAAGAATCATAGCTTGGCTGAGAGTATCATGAAAACATGGCATGGCTCTAGGTACACAGCTAATATTTTGGGTACAAGTACCCCTAAGACTCGATAGAAGGAAACTAACAAAGTATGACTTTCTTGAATACATAATAATCACCGTAATGCATTTACTAAAGTATTCCCTAAAACATGTGATAGGCATAAGCTTGTACATACATGGGGATTTCATGACAACATTCTAGTTAGGCACTTTTCCTTCATTTAGGCATTAAATCAATCATATTGTAGACATGGTATATGTAAACATCATTGTACAATAATTAAACATCATGGTTATATTTTAATATCATCATTCAAGGGTTTAGTCATAGGTTTGCATGAATCTATATCTATAATAATTAAACCCACATAGAAATTATCACCCAACATAAAGTAAAATTCAATTTCTCATTTATCAACATGAACAAGAACAACTCAATAATGAAATCATAAAGAAAATCCATAACTTAAAGTTGGAAAAGGGATTCTTAGACTTCATTGATGAAAGGAGACCATGAATGAACACTATGGATACCTGGGTTGAGTTTTCTTGATGTTCTTGAACTTGAGAGATTTTAATCTCTTAGTTTCTTGGAGAAGATTTGAATTCTTGTTCTTGGGGATTAATTTCAGAGAGAAACCCTAATGTTGTTGTTTAAATAATAATGAACAAATGGGAAGAAATATGATATAACTGGGTATATATAAGTGGGTGGTAAATGACCAAAATACCTAGTTAAAGCGACTTAAAAAAAACTGAACGGGACCTGCAACGGTGGGTGTGATGGTTTGTCACTGGGTTGATGGTCCGTTTGCCCTGACCGTCGCTTCTAGGTAGAATGGGGTCTCACTGTTTTGACTAAGACGGCTTGGGCGACGGTCCGTCAACCTGACCATCTCACCTTATCCAGAAGGTGGCCTCAATGTTTCCCTTGCAATGGCCTGAGCGACAATCCATTGCTAGTCCAACGGTACGTCGGCCTGGGATATCGCTCCTAGGCAGAAGGTAGTTCTCACTAATTTTCTGTGATGATCTTGGGCGATGGTCCATCAGCCTTACCGTCGTAGCTAAGCGGTGTTATTGTCTTCCATATTTTGTCCATTACTTTTTCCTCCGATGTCGGATTTTGATGAAATTGGTATCATTAGAAAGCTAATTCAATTTCCCATAAGTCAAAAAGTGAAAATCTTTAAAATACCACATGTACAAAAGTGAATTAATCTTTCAAAATAAGTTTCTAACATTCTTGAGATGATTTCAAGATAGGAACAAGTATGGGGTATTACACAAAGCGTAAGGTTCAACAGCATCCTAGAAAGTCTGAAAAGCCTCATCTAGTAGAGTCTTGTACATAGGTGTGTTGTGCACCACACTTATGTGTAGAAGGCTATGAAATGTTTTAGGAACAGTTTTCCTTCTTTTAGTATTTATGTCATACGAGTAAGTATGAGCTCCAGCCAACCTCTCAATTTAATCCTTTCTTCTCTTCTATTTACAGAATATGCCTCCCAAAAGGGATAATGAAAGAGAAACCAGGAATCAGTCAGTACCTCATCCCATTTAGGAAGATCCTTTGGATGAGCACGTCTCTCATGCAAAATTTAAAACAACATTCACTATTCTAGCTAATTCTCTCACAGCTCAGAATGACCGGCCAGCTGCTATTCCAGCCAACCCAGTGGCTTATTTTACTGTAGCCAGGATTCGAGATTTCACTCGAATGAATTCTCCCCTATTCTCTAGTTCTAAGTTTGAAGAAGATCCACAGGAGTTCCTAAACCAGGTTCATAAAGTCACACATATCATGGGAGTCACATCCAGTGAAAGTGTAGAGTTAGCCACCTATCAGCTATAAGATATAGCCTATACATGGTTTAAGCAATTGAAGGTATACAGGGGTGCTGATGCAGAGCCCATACAATAGAAAGAGTTTGCTATGGCTTTCTTAGGTAGATTCTTTCCCCTAGAGCAGAAAGAAGCCAAAGTGTTAGAATTCATCAACCTCAGACAAGGTAGCATGAGTGTAAATTCATCAACCTCAGACAAGGTAGCATGAGTGTAAAAGAATACTCCTTGAAGTTCACTCAGTTAGCCAGATACGCTCCTCATGTAGTAGCAGACAGTAGATCTAGAATAAATAATTTTGTGTTTGGGATATTAGGTAGAGTTGTTAAGGAGTGTAGGACTTCGATATTGATTAAGGAGATGGACATATCTAGGCTTATGGTCCATGCTCAATAGATAAAGAAGCAGAATCATAAGAAGAAGGAGAGGGAAAATAAGAGGGCCAGAACTGGTAGTTATAGTTTTACTCAGGCAGGGTCGTAGAGTGGTAATCGTTCTTAGTATAGACAAAATTTTTCAGCCCCAGTTCCATCTTCAGCTAGTGCACCAGTACCAAAGTTTAGAAATCACCGTAGAGATGGGGCACCAAGATCCAAGGCCCAGGGTAGTGAGAGCAGGGTTTTTACTCATCCATTTTGTTTCGAATGTGGAAAGATAGGTCACACGGTCTGAGATTGTCCTAGGACTAGCCTTAAAAGTAAGAACGATCGTCCTTCAACTCAGTTTGGTCCCCCAAATCAGCAAGATACTAATTCCAGCACTATCAGTGGGCAATGTCCAAACAGACTCTATGCACTTCACTCCTGATAGGATCAGGAAATTCCTCCTGATGCATCCACTGGTATGTTACAGATATCTCATTTACATATTCACATTTCTTCAAATTCAGGATCTTCTTTTTTCTTTTGTAACTCTTTGTATAGCAGTCAACTTTAAGGTCAAACCAAATATTAATAGGACCTTTTTCAAGTTCCCACCCCAGTGAGTCAGTCTAACATAGCTCGACAGGTATACAAGAACTGTTCAGTTATGAAATCTCTGAAAGTCAGGCCTTCATATTCCAGTAGTAATACTAGTATGTGTAGGAAATCCATAAGGAAAGATTATTCCTTACCTATTCCTATCTCAGTGCAAAGTTTTTTACTTCAACTATCATGGTACTTATGCATTCTTTCCATTTCAGTCCCACGAATACAGCTTATATCCATGCACTTTTCATAGAATAGTGTATGTCTCAAGTTCCTCGTATGAGGAGTCCAAGTTCATCCAATGTTGTGGATTATGTTCCACAAATTTAGAAATTCCAAATCCAGCTCGTGTAGCTCATGACTCATACACTCATGTCATGCTCTATAGTATGCTTAGCCCACACAATTCATGACTTCACTCCTAGTGTTCAGTCAAACTCAGATTATGCCACCTATACTCTCAATTTAGATCCCTCGATGAATCTGTAGAGTTAATGTTCTATCTCGCAGGCCTCAGTTATACTGTCAGTTCAGTAATCAATATTCAGTAAAGGACTCAGATAGTTCTCAGAACCATGGCTTTCAGCTATCAGTTACTTAGCCATCAGAATTCAGTACTCCCATACCAGTCTAACCCTCAATTGTAGAAAACCAACATTCAGCCTCAGTTACAGTCTTAGTAATGGTTACAGTCTCAATTACCATCTTAGCCATAATCTCAATCCCAGTCCTAGTCCAGTAGTCAAATCAAAAACTCAATCCAGTTTTAAGATTACCCAAACATAGCATATGGCCATCAGTTACTCAGTTATTAGTATTATAGTACCTCAGTTTATAGAATGTTTTGAATCATGATTAGATGCCTAGTCTTGTGTTCCTACGGTAATACAGTTTTCCCTCACTCATGCTCAGTTACCTCATGTGACCTAGTCAGTCATTACCTCCTATGTATCATACCCTATAGTCTCAGTCCAGCTATCCAGACTAAGTACAGTTTAGTATTACACGCCCAATATTCAGATATAAGTTATTTAGTTAATTAGATAAAGTTAGTATATACTTATACATTCGTGCTCAGCACCCATGTAAATCTTTTTAGTAGTCTCAGTTGCAATGTGTAAGGTTTAATAACTTTGTCTTAGCTTCAAATCTTGGACATCTAGCCATGATTCAGTTCGGATATCCAGTCGTGACTCAGTATCTCAACAAAATCAGTATTCTTTGAGGGACCTAGTGTCCCAAGGGGGAGATACACGATAATTCTCCAAACGCTCATGACATAAAACATGCCATTATCTCTTTTTGTAATGAATCCAGTTTATAGTAAGGGGGTACTTATAATTGACCCTCAAACTCCGACCTCAGCCGTAAGCTGAGTATTCAAGGTACATGATTTAGATCATAATATCCAGCTTATGTCTCACGTTCTAGACTTGATTACGTTCACATGTTTTCGCTCGTGGATATCTAGTGATTAATTTAAGGCTCATTAGCATTTTTAATTTAAGGAAATAGTCTCCTTTGAAATTTTCAAGTTTCATGCTCAGATTTCTATGATAAACTTGGTATCAATTACCATTGCATATTCAGTCATGCATTCATGAACCAGTTAACCATGTATCAGATATGCATGTTTAGTATGATACATTCAGTTTATCAGTCATATCAGTCATGGAATCTTGTTCCAGTTGTTCATGTTTAGTATGTGCATTATTTTATCTTTTCTTCCCTCTCAGTCAGCCTTATTCATGGATGAATGTTCTCAAAGAGGAGATATTGTAAGACCCCATAAAATCCTAAAGCTTAATTCAATCCTTTAAGCTTGTCAAGGGGTCCCAAACTTAGAAAATTCTAGCTAGGTTCCAGACTTAGCCTATTATTGGCCTTCAAAAGTTGGCAATCTCATTTCACCATCTTAACGTCCTTTAATGGTCTATATTTTTATTAGTTCATGATCAATAAGGTAAATAGGTGTTCCCAGACAAGTTTTGAATTTTTTGAAACACGTTTAGATCATGTTCGGAGTCTCAAAATAGTAGTCCAACACGATCATGGTGCACCGCATCACTAATGGCGTTGTTCAAAATTTGTGCAAGCTTCTAGAGCCAAAAATTATGAGGCTCGACATGATTATGGTGCGACATATCGAGTATTGCATCGCAGCTATCAATGCACCGCATCGCTTGGAGGGTCAGCACCCATTTTTCATTCATTAAATGTCTATATTTTTAAGGTTAAAAGGGTCAATTTCCCATCCTTAGATAAACTCAACAACACATGATTCATCCATATTTTACCCAAAATATAGAGTTTCTCTCAAGTTTCTCTCAAGAACAAGTTAGGGTTTTCAATTAAGGATTCAAATTCAATACTCAAATTCAAGAATCTCTCTGTCAATCTTTGTAAAATTAGGAACTAAGGGATGTCAAGTGTTGATTTATGGATTTCTTTCATCCATGAAGTCCAGGAAAATTCTTTTAAATTATAAAACATGATATGTATGTTATGGGTTATTTGTTTCCAAGTTGGAATCTTTATGTGTTTTCTTGAAACTACATTAGCATGCAAGATAAAATCCATGAACTGAGTTGTTTATTATGTGTAATTTGATGATTTCACCTATTCCCTAAGTTATGCATGTAGGGTGTTTGATAAAATGGCTAAGAGGATAGAAATTAGGTATTATATCTCAATTGTGACTCAAATAATTAATGCATGCTTTACCCTTATGACCAAGACTGCTTTCCATGATATTATATGCATTATGAGTATTTGATGGAATATTCATGATATTAGGTTGATGAAAGTATGACATGTCTATATGCAATTCAATCCATTTACAACATTATGATGACTATGTGTTTCACTAAATCCCCAACTTATTGTATTATGAATTATTAATATTGGTATATGTTCATGAAGTGTCAAGTCTTATTAATTTCATAATATCAAGTCTTGGGGGTACTTGTACTCAACAATTTAGTTGTGTTCCTAGAGCCAGTTTTAGTTTTCATGATACTCCCATTCAATCCATGATCATTAGAATTCAGTCAGTTACATGACTCAGGAAAACATAGTAATCTCAGTAATCTCAATCAGTTATTTGATCTCAGTAGTATTCCGTTAGTCAACAAAACTTAGTGAACTTTGTTCAAATCAGCTAAAAGATGCTATTAGTAATAGTTTAGTTCAGTTTAAATTAGTTTAGTATCTCTTCAGTTGGGAGTAGGATTCAACACTGAGTGAACCACGGCTGGGGACTCACCTGTTAGCCAGTAGAGGGTATGATCCTTAGAAGCAATCCTTGCATTCCATAACTACATAGCCAGCATAGGTTGATATGTACCCTATGAGTTTAGGGATTACATACCTTATTTGAGTTTTTCCTACTAGAAGGGGTTGATGGAAGATTTCCCTTTAAGAGAGGGTTTACTCGCAGCTTGTCTTTACCCGTGGCACGGTACTGACACCCTTCCAGTTAGAGTTATAGGTTGGACCTCACTAGTTCAGTTTTAGGTTATGTCGGTTAGATGATTACCTCCCATATTGTCAGTTTTAGATCCAGTCTCAGTAATAGAACTCAATTCAGTTCTACAGTTTCAAGACTGTTAGATACAGTCGCTCAGCTCAGTACGGAACTCAGCTAGTTCCATCAGAATCAAGACTGTCAGACACAGTCACCCAGTTAATAGTATATTAATTATATAAAATTCATATTACTAGTATTCATATTTCGAAACTATCAGATACAGTCAATCAGACCAGTTCTTAATAATCAAAACTATCAAAAATATTTATTCCTTTATCAGTAATATAACATCAGTTCCTCAGTACTCAATCGACTTAGTCTTTCAGTATCCCAGTATTAGTAACCAGATATCAGTAAATCCACATTATCATAATTCATGAGTCAGTGTGTAAGATCTCATGAATTTTAGAATTGTCAATTTCTAGTGCACCAATGCCATTCCACCGTATTATGGTGCCTTTCCAGTTTGCAACAAAGGTAGCAACATAATTCCAACGCGTCGCGCCATCAAGCAATGTCCCGATTGTCCAATTTCTAGTGAACTGGCATGATTATGGCGCGTCGTGCCAGAATGTAAAATCGGGATTTTTTAGTTTAATTCCAAGAGCAAAAAGGGTCTTTTCCCAACCCCTATATATACTCCTTAACACAGGATTTGGCCTCATTTCACCCAAAATATCATTATTTTCTCTCAAAGTTATTCAATAACAAGAGCTAGGGTTCCAAAAATAAAACTCTTTCTTCTTCTTCAAGAGAAATCAAGAAATCAAGAATCTCTCCAAAAGTTTTCAAGAAAGAGTTGCTCTAAGGCATACAGATGTTGATTCTTGGGCCCTTTTTATCCAAGAAGCTCAAGAACCCTTTTCTAAATTTCAAAGCTTTTATGTTTATGAGTTTTCATATTTATGTAAGTTGAAATTGATGTTCATGCTATTATTGAGCTTTGATTCTTGTTTGTTTATTAAGTTTTAAAGCTTTAACCCTAGTATGTGATATTCATGTGATGTTCATGATAAACCCTATTCAAGTTGCTTGTTAAGTGATGTGTTCATGTCAATTAAGTGTAGAAATTGTTGAATAAAAAAATCATGCTCCCCATATACTTGATAAAATGCTTATGTTAATGAATTAGAGCCATTATAGCATGTTGACTAGAAATCTACAATTATGTGTAAGTCCATGCATGCCAAGTGTTTGTTGAAAAGCCTTAGTGAATGAATTGTGGCATAATAGCATGAAATTCCCTAATTTTGTGCTCTTTGATATATGGTAATACTTTAATAAATGCTAAGTGTTTGATGAATGAATTATAACATGATAGCATGAAGTTCCCCAATTATGAGTTCTCCAGTACATTCCAAGACTTAAATATGTGTGAAGTACTTGATGAAAGGCCTTGTTGAACGGAGTATTATCCAAAATCATATCCCCTAATATTATTACACGTTTAGGATTCCTAAATGCTTGAAGTGATGCCTTAGTGATTGTGATGGTGAATGATTGTCTATGGTCTTGATTATTCAAGAATGGTTATGTTTTACTTTTATGTTATCGAGTCCTGGGGTATTTATACCTGATAATTTAGCTGCTTTCTAGAGCCCGTGTTAGTTTTCAAGATAATTCCAGTTGAGCCATGATTCTCAAAACTCAGCGAGTTATAGAACTCTATATTCTCAGACAGATAAAGAACTTAAGAAATCTTAGTAATCTTTGTAATCATCGTAATCTCAGTATCGCTAGTAATCTAGCCTCAGTTTTGTCCTCAACTCAGATCTAGTAGTATTCAAGTGTTCAGTTCAGTCCTCAGTAGTATTCGAGTAATCTATCCCGATCTCAGTGTCGTTCAGTCAGATAACAAGATTTGATAGCATTTTGTTAGATACGAAACCAAGTGAATTCAGCTTAACTCAGTCAGATCATTCCAAAAACATTATTAGTATTAGATTCAACTTAGTTTGTGTTCAGTTAAGAATTAGTTCAGAGTCTTTCAGTTGGCAGTAGGAGCTAGCACCTAGTAAGGGCAGGGATAGACGCTCCCCATCAGAGAGGTAGAGTAGTTAGGAGCAATCCCTGAACTCCCAAACTGCATAGCCAGTGCAGGATGCAGGAGTCACCCATCAGGAAAGGCTGGTCACCCGTCAAATAGGCTTGACTATTATATTTCCTTAGGCTTAGCTTTTTATGAGTTTCACCCGTCAGATAGGCTTGACCAAAGAGGTATTTACCCATGGCATAATATTGAAACCCTTCCAACTGAGGTTACAGGTTGGACCCCACCAGTTGAGATTCGGGGCATGTCAGTTAAGTGACTACATCCCACAGTTAAAGTTTTAGTATCAATCTTTAGAAATTAGGACTGTCAGATACAGTTATCTATCTCAGTGAGGAATTCAGATAGTTCTATTGATTCATGGACCACCCGTCAAATAGGCTTGGTCCTATATAAAGTTATTCAGTATCAGATCTAAAGATCACCGGTTAGATAGGCTTGATCTTAGTCTCATAGTCAGTTGAGTAATCTCATTATCATATCTCGAGATCACTCATTAGATAGGCTTAATCTCAGTCTTACATGCAGTTGAGTATTTTTATTATCAGATCTAGAGATCACCCATCAGATAGGTATGATCTCAATCTCAGATTCAATTGATTAATCTCATGATCAAATCTAGAGATCACCCATCAGATAGGCTTGATCTCAGTTTCAAATTCAGTTGAGTAATCTCATTATCAGATTTAGAGATCACCCATCATATAGGCTTGATCTTAGTCTCAGATTCAGTTGAGTATTCTTGTTGTCAGATTTAGACATGATCTTTTCTTATCATTGATAGTAGATTTTGGAATCATCCATTAGAGAGGTTTGATCTCTAATGCAGTCAGTTGAGAGTAGAAAGCTCAGAATTCAGTCATTGATATGAGTAGATTCAGTTAATCAGTTTCAGTATTTTGAGTCACGATGATTTCAGTTATGGTCCATGCATTCATGCATGTATTCTCATTCAATACTCTCATAATTATTTAGTTAAGTAATTGTTCATGCATAAGCCCTTGCATTTATCCTTACCTCATCTTCATACTCGGTACATTCCTGTACTGATGCATTTGCGTAATGGTATTTATGTGACATCATAGGTTCATAGGCATGAGATCTAGAGGACCCTTAGTAGTTAGTCCCAGTCAGCAGCAGTAGACATAGCATTGAGTCCTCTTCAGTCGAGGATGATCCTTATTTTTATTATTATAGTATCAAATTTTGTTTATTTTTAGTATATAGAGTTAGTTGGCCAGTTTCTGCATTTATTATCTATATTATGTAGTTTTTAGGTACAGATATCAGTAGAGGGTTGGCTTATGGTCCTTCGAGATTATGACCACCGTGTGACATTTTAATTCTAGAAAATTAAGTCATTACACAGTATTATCACAATCTCAAATACAGTTACGTATTCATGCATGTATTCTCACATTCATGTTATTTAGTCAGTTAGTATTGTTCATGCATATGAACCATTGCATTCAGCTTACATTACTTGCATACTAGTACATTTAATTGTACTGACGCATTTACGCTAAGGTGTTTTATACCATAGGTTTAGAAGCATGCGCTCCAGAGTATCAGTAGCATTCTAGTTTTAGCAGTCAAAGTCAGCAGTGAGTCCTAATCATTTGAGGATGTTATTATTTGATTATTTCATTCTTTCAGTACTTAGTTTATTTTAGCAGATGGGGTTAGATAGGGGATTGTCCCATCAACTTTTTATTTAGATTGTTTAGTTTTAGAGGCTTCAGATTATAGCATGTTCAGATAGTTATTTCAGTTTTTTTTGGTATTTTTATACCATATTTTTAGTTATGTATCAGTATTGAACCTTATGGCCTTTCAGTTTATGTTTTTGCATTTACAATATTACCATTATTATTTAGGGCTCAATTACATATATCAGTCATGGTTAGCTTGTGGTCGTTTAGGATTATGAGCACCGTGTAGTATTCCGAGTACCAGATTTGAGGTGTTACAGTAGGATATTTGGGTTTATATTTTATTTTTATTTATTTTTTATATATATCTTCGAAGCTCAATCAGTTGTTGCCTACTAGTATTATATGTTTGTACTCATACTACACTTTTGCATCTTACAGATCATAGTACGAGTTATCGTTAATGTTGTGTATGTCATGCTTAGCATCCATGGTTTGGATAAAAGAAGTAAGCTCTCGACATTTGGAGTATACTTTTCTCTCTCTTATATACAAGACTAGTCTCTAAGTTGTATGCAGAGATTGGTTGTATCATTGTCCCTTTGTACTTCATTTTGTATTCTTAATATATTAGAAGCTCTTATACAGATTTCACCAGGTTTTGGGGTTATCTTATGTATGATATCCTTTTCTTAAATATATTCTATATTTTTTCCTCTATCTCTCTTGATAGTCCGTTACTAGTAGTTTTGGATTATAGTTTTGGCTTGCCTACTGGTGGATTATAGTAGGCTCCCTCATGACCTGAGAAATCGGATCATGATAAATTGATAGTAGAGCCTAGGTTCACCGGTGTATTAGTAAAAGACCTAAGTGTTTAGTAGAGTCCTATGGATTGGTGCAGAGATATCTGTAACCTATCTTTGCTAGACTATAGGGCATTCTTAGAAAATTCATCTCTTGAATCCTGATCGTGTATCTATATTGATATGAGCCCTAAGCTTATTTTTTTACTCTATTCTATTTCTAATGAATAATGCAAATTTATTGATAGATCCGGATGGTACTTCAGCATGTATTTTGGAGAAACAATAAACTAGAGAGTTAGATATGGATATCAAACTTCTTCAGTATCAAGCAAAGGATTTAGCGCTTACTCAGGCCCCAAAAGATCTTGTGACTACTTTATCTCTTTGAGGTTCAGCATTGGAGGAATCCTGAGTCTTTTGCAGATCCCTCACAGTCAGGGATGACATCTCGATCATCAAGTAGCTCTCAATCTAAAGTTGGTGTTCATTAGGGTTCCTTTTTATTTTAGGGTATGAGATTAGGTTTCTTAAGTGGGCTTGGAATATTCCTATGCTATATCTTTCTGAGTAGGACATGGTGTATAGATTTATTAGAGGATTAGCATTACCACTCTATTTAGCATCAGAGAACTTGATATCAGCTGAGTCTTTCTTTTTTTAGGTTGTTGATTATGTGAGGTCATAGAGAGAGCATGCATGAAAACTTTTAGAGGTGGTGATAAGAGGTCATGCCATTAGATAGTGCTATTGGTAGTTCATTCGGGAGTGAGGATCCCTCAGGTAGAGGTTATATTAACTTGCAGCCCTCAGTTATATATAGGTACCATTTCAAACTATGGGTGGTTTTCAGGTTAGTCATGATGGTCAAAGAGGGCAAAGTTCTCGTCCAACCTTGTAAAGTATTTGGTATAGGTATTCAGATAATGGCAACTGTTTTGGGTCAGTAGAGGCAGTATCACAAAGTATTTTAGATGCTCATATTAGTTTTAAAGAAATGGGACATTGGTTCAGAGAGTGCCCCAGACTTAAGTTGGTTGTTTAGACAGAGTTAGTGTGTATTCCCCACCAGCCTAGACTTCTTAGGGTAAGATATGACAATGGGAAGGATGTCTATGGTAGTAGAAAGTGCTCTCGGCATCAGTTGGCCAACCATTTGAGCTTATTTCATATATTTCTCTAGGTTAGGGCTTTAGGAGTTTTTTATGACTGTAAAGGGATCAATTATTGGTCTAAAGAGTGTTCCTAATATGGGATTTCTAGTCATTCATCTTATTCAGATCAACCTCATGATGTAGTGGCGTCTTCAGTTAGAGATAGTGCGCTTAGAACCTCAATTGACTATTTGATCGATCGGTCAGAGATTGGACCAGTTCAGATTATTCTCCTCTAGACTCATCAGGCATTTAATTATAGATTTCAAATGATAGGTGTGATTTGATTCCCGTATTTACCTTTTTTATTTATGTGTATTGGGTTTTTCATATCCATTGATGATTATATGCATTGATGAGTTCATCTTTATTGTTGTGTGCCTTGCTATCAAATTCATGATTATGTGGCTACCTAGTGGATTGTTTCTTTATGTAGTAGATGGAATAGATCTAGATTGATATTTTCTCCCTAAGGGTGTAACATTTGAATTTTGAGTCCCATTTATCTTAGAACATTGGTCTTATTGTGTGGCCCTTGCGTGGTACTTGCTATTGATTCTTATTTTGGTACTACCTAATTTTTATATTAATGTTTATATTTCCTTTATTATTGATATTTTTTATGTAATTGATCCTCTTTGTTATTGATATTTTTGATGTGATTGATCCTTACTTGGTAGATGGCTACACTAATGGCATCTAGTTAGAAATTCTTCTTTTTGGTGGTTCTAATTTATTGGCTGAAGCAGCTATAGCTTGATTGGGTGATTTCTTGTCTAATAGCAAGGTGACTTCGGGTGTTTTCCTTTTTTGTTGACTGTGCTAGACGGATTGTGGAATGAATTATGGTATTAAGTGTAAGTAACCTTTTTTGGTTCTATTATAGTTCTAGAGTTGACAATTTGGTTATATTTTTTTCTTGAGTTTTGGATTCTTAGACTTGCCTCCTGAGTTGCAAAGGTTTTTGTATCGGTTATCCCTCTCTATATATCCCATTTGTGAGATTGACCAATTTGGGGTCCGTTCTTTATTTGTGGATATTACATGGTTCTATATTGGCTTGATATTAATGTCAGAAGGTGTTAGATTAATCTCATGAATTTGTTGAATTTGTCTCCTAGTGATGGTTTGCCATTATTATTGGCGTAGATTTGGACACTTTATTCTTTCCATAATGTGGTTCTTCTCCTAGTGGGGTTAGAGAATTGGAGATAGGTGATAGTTTTTATGACTATTTCTTAAGTTGGTAAATTGAAAATTCTTTATCTTGAGTTGGTTTGTTCATTTTCTGGTAGTGGTGTTGACCTCGACATTGGTGTTGAGATTGGTGTATTCTTCCTCGATGATATGATTCATGGATTGATCGAGTCATGATTGTCCTACTTATGTGGATTCAGGAAATCCGCATTTTAGAATAGTGTCGGCCTAATAAGACTTGGTAGAGTGCTTCTCCTTGATATTTCTATGAGAATTCTTTGTCAAAATAGAGTATAGAATTTGTTAGTTTCCATCTAAAGTTGCATTTATTTGAGTTGATGAGTTTTTTCCTTTACTAGTGTGGTTTGCGGCCTTGTGGAATTCTTGAGTATGTTTTGCTAATTTGTACCCTCCAGCAGACATAGGGTTGTTTTTTTATGTTTTCAACTGGTGATTTATCCCATGTTGGGATTTTGTTCTCCAACTATGTTTTGATTTTGGATCGACATGATTTAGTATGGATGTGTCTGATTCAAAGAGTGTGGTCGATGTGAGTGTTTGACTTTATTTTGGATTTGTTGGCTCAATTTTGGATTTGACGCCTTGGTATGGCTATTTGAAAGTTATGATAGATTGAAGATCTTGGTTGCCTCTAACTGTGTGTCCAGATAGCATTTTATGAGATTATTCTTATGTTTCTCGTATATACTTTAAATTGATCAATGTTAGTTCTTTGAGTTTCTGTGTTGAGATTCTGTAGGTGAGACTCGGTTGATTTTCCACCTTGTTTGGAGTAGATAATAGGGGTAAAATAGTAGATAAAGGTTATATATGGATTTGGAGTTGGTTATATGACTCATGTCTTGGATTGATTTTGTCTTAGATAATCCTTTGATTGATTTGTGCGGGTATCGAGATGGTACCAGTGTGTTAGGGTTTTGATTTGCGTACATCATCCTTCCTCAGTTCTATTAGAGGTTAGTTGGTGGTTGAGGTTGAGTTTTAGCTGTTTAGAAGTGAAGTGAGAGAGCTGGTTGGAAAAAGGATACTTGTGGCAAATCCCTTGGAAGTATTCTCTCTTCATGGAGGTTATCTGGGAAGTCATGCTCAAAGCATGCAGCCCAGTACCTCATTCTTTCGAGATTGAGTTTTTTTTCTATCCATTGACTTTCGTAGATGAAAGTTCTTTTAGTAGTGCATATTGTAATGACACTCTCGATTATTTTCTCGATTTACATGAATTTTCGATATTTCAAGGCTTTCCGCAATGGTTATAGGTCATTTATGACTTGTTAGAACAGTCGGTTTAGTGATCAAATAGTTCGTTTAGACTTTAGGCTCATCTCCATGTCTTGGAGCTTTCATTGTTTAGGATTTGGTCTCAAACCAAAACTCCTAGTAAATGACCTCGGATAAGAATTCCAACAATGCCATCAGCTCTAGAACATTGATTTTAGGCTAGACGGACCCTGGGTTCAGGTCGTGAGGCTTCCGAACATGTTTTGGGCTATTAGGCAGATTTTGTAAAAAATGGAATAATAGGTATGGGCCCCACATTTAATTGAAATGATATTGGATGAAAGTTTTGATAGTTCCATTAAGTCCAGAACATCAAATTTGATGTGGTTACAAGGTTCATTTGTGTATACGAGGTTATGAATGAATCTCAAGGGCTTGAAGAGAACTTTGAAAAGTTCCAAGTTTCAACTATCAACTGATGTAGCAGCGATCACCAACCAAGGTCCACGGTCACGGTACCCTTGGCAGAGAGATAGTGCAATCTTCATAGTCTTATCATGATCACAACTCATATGGAAGGCGGAAGGTGGTGGGATCGCACACCTGCTTGTCTTGATAGCACATCCAAACACCTGGTCTGGGTATAAATAGACCACTTATGTCGCAAATTGGCCCATTTTTCATTCATATCTTGAGAGCAAAAACCCTATAGAGTGAAATTAAGTGGAATTAAAGTTTGTAGATTATTTGAGGAGCTTCGTTATCCATTATTCCATGATTTTCCTTCGAATTCAAGGTAAGATTCCTTCGATTTCTTGAAAAATTCTTAGAAATTAAGGGTTTAAATTCCTAAGCTTTGAGGGATAATTTAAGACCCAATTTTTGTTCCATTTGGTCTCAACTTTGGACCACAACTTCCTTGTCCTTCTAGGGACCTCATGACGGTTCCAATTTTTAGATTCCATTAGCACTCCCTACATGCCCATTCTTGACCCAAATTTTCAACCAACCCGTTACATGGCAATATGGGTCTCATTTGACTCCTAATGACGCGTAGATTATGATTTTGATAGCGAGGTGGTATTTCGAGATTATATAGTGAAGATGGACATTTTATAGATGATTCAAGAATTTGTTTTTTGGCATAGATATAGGCTTCTATCTACTCTTTTTCACAAGATGATATGTGTTATATATTGCTTGTGAATGTGATGTTAAGATTGATTATGAGTAGAACATCGTAACTTAGTCTTGATTATTAAAGTTTTGAGGATTAGAAGAGGTATCCTTTGGCCCACTTAAGGCCAAGACATGTGTTACCCCTTGAGGACTTAATTACAGTTATTAGGCATAGTTGAGACTAATGAGACTTTAGCATGAGATTAATGCATAACTTAATGAATGGCGATGGTTTTTTCCCAAATTATGTTATATGGCCTATAGATATGTTATGCCTCATAGATATGCTATGGATTATGGATGTGATTATTGTGATAAGTTTTGGATAGTTATGTGGGTCTAAGGTCCATATTATTAAAATATAATTATTTCGGATATATTATTGGGCCCAAGGCCGTGTTATGATATTGGTTGGATTCCAAAAAATGGTTTATCCTTATGATGGACGTGGTCGTAGTTGTAAACATGTTAATGCATATCATTACACTGTTTGAATATTGGTGATGGCGTGTATATATTCCCTATATCGATGATCACTAAGATGGTAAATAGTAAGATTCCAACAAAAATATGATTTTTCTATTTTTTCCTAAAGAGAGATTAAATCCCACCTTTCACCTTAAAATAGGCTTCTTCATAACGGAAATCGTACCAATTTAATGGATAAATTATATCCATTGAGATTGAAAATGATGTTTTAAAAATTTGGCCGAGATGGATTCTGGTAAATAATTTTGATACTACTAATTACTCTGGTTGTGAGAGATTCTAATCCTTTCTACACTTTTATAATGATGTACTCCTAAAGTTTACCTCGGGCAATAGATTTACAATTTTATTATAGAGGCCGTGTGATGATCTCAAAGATTGTACAATGACCTTGTGTATCATATCATCATTATTATAGAGGTTGTACGACAGTCTTAAAGGTTGTGCGAAGACCTTGTGTATCACGTCATTATTATAAAGGTTGTGCGAAGATCTCAAATATTGTGCGATGACCTTGTGTATCACATCATCATCATAGTTTTTCAGATTATATTTTGGCATTAATTCTTGCATGTACATTGCCTATCTCCAATATGTGACTATATCTATAAGCCTCATGGAAGGTTGAATAGGTATGGGTAACGAGTATAGTTTGTGGTGCGTTGTTTGTTGATTGAACCTTTTAAGCCTAGGGTGGTGGGAGTTCGTGAAAAGCTCAGTGAGGTATTGGTTGTCCAGGCTAGCTAGTTACTCGCGTTATCATTATTATTGTTATTATCATGGTGATGATCATTGTTATGGCTAGTTTGTGGAAACCTTTTTAAGGATCCGATATTGAGATTTGAGGTATGATTTTGGACCCTCTCATTTTATGATTATATCTTTATGCATGATTATCTAATGATTAAATGTATGGATTAGAAACCCTGAGTATCCTAGTACTAGATCTTGCTAGGATTATGAGGTCTTAATATGATGGCCTGATGATGTAGGTTATAACTTAAGTTGACCCTGATTATATATATTTATATATATTCTAATATATATCTACTTATATATAAGCTATGGTACTATTGTATCCATTCCTTTATTTATTTAGATTGTATGTTTATTCCTTGGCCTTGTATACAATTATATGTCCTTCTTTCATCGTTTATTTGTATATTGGCCAGGGATATATGGTATAGTGTTGAGATTCCTCAGTATGGCTGCAGTAGGATAGTTCACCCTTAATACTTCCTTAGCCTTATTATGCTAGTTGTTTAGTTATGAGTAGGATATTTTATCCTTATTGTCTCACTAGCTTTGTTGTGTGAATGCAGGATAATTGGGTTTAGATTCCATTTCTATTTATATGTTTTATATATATCAGCATTATCTTTGGAGCTCAATCGGCAATTACCTATTTAGTACCATTTGTTGGTACTCATACTGCACTTTTTCAGCCTGAAGATCATAGTATGGGTTATCGTAAATGTTGCGTGCGTCATGTGGAGCAGCCATGGTTCATATACAAAGAATGAGCTCCTGACGTTTGGAGTATTACTTTTCTCCCTCTTATGTACTAGACTAGTCTCTATGTTATATGCAGAGATTGGTTGTATTAGAGTAATTCCCTTGGTAGTTTATTTTGTACTCTTAATATATTAAAAGCTTTTGTACTGATTTCACCAGGTTTTGGGATTATCTTTTATATGTTAGCCTTTTATTACATATATTCTACATTAATTCCTTTTTCTCTCTTGGTAGTTCGTTACTAGTAGCTCTGGACTACAGGTTTGGCTTGCCTACTGGTGGGTTATAGTAGGTGCCATCATGACCTGAGAAATGGGGTCGTGACATGCACCTCTATAGGATTTAACCCCAACTTCACTCGAGCATCTCGAGCCCAACAACGACAAATTACAAGAATTGTAATTTAGGATTTTTAAACTCTAACTCCTAACAATGCTCAATTCACAAACCTCCCAATGTGTGTGACCCCAAATCTTTGATTTCCCTAACTTGAAGACAATACACCTGACTCAGTTTATAACTTACCGAACTGATATTACATCAACATACAAAACTGTATCCAACTTCTAATACCTAATGCCTAAGACCTCTTATCTTACTTTGTACTGGGACTAGGTTCAATAATATGTTGCTTCAATCTCCAAGTAGCACACTACCAAGTCAATTTTCCAATTGCATTTTTGCTTTGTAAGTGCATAAATCTTCTAAATCACACTTCTTCTATCTAAACACAACTCTCCAAGGAGTTATTGTTTCAATCAAACTCCTTCTTTCATCAAAACTCTTATTTCTTAGAGTTCTACTTCAAGTTAAACTCCTACTTTAATTCAAACTCAAACTTCTTGAAGTGTTGTAGTCAAACTCCAACTATTTAATTCAGCACAAGGTGATTATTTTGAGTTTATCAAATATAACCACTTATTCATTCCTTCATTCTAGAGGCTACAAAACTGGTCACTTTGGTAAATACACAGGCAAACCAATAGAATGTTGGAATACCCGGGCATGTACATAATTTAGATGATGATGACTTGGGTGATGATAAGTTGGTTTATCCTTTGAACAGACGATAGTCTAAAAATATCGTATCAGCAAATTAAAATTGGCAAGCAAAAGGTAGAGTGTACCACAGCCTATGGTGTAGTTTGATCTACATAATAATGACGATACTGGTTTAAATAGAGATGAAGTCATAGGATCAATCATCCCACCACTATTGGATCCTAGGGTGAAATTTAATATCACGAGTATGATGATCCCGCTACTTAATTTGAAGGGGTTATTTGGTCGATTACTCAGGGATGATTCAAATCTTCATTTAGTGAACTTCATCAATATTTATTATTTATTTGACAATCCTGGAGTGGGTAAAAATGCCATTCGTTCAAGATTGTTTTCAATAACTCTATCTAGGGAGCCAACTCTATGGCTGGCTAAGCTTATTCTATAACAAACTAAAGGCAACTAAAAAGAGCTTTCCTAAAAAGGTTCTTTCCACCTTCCAGATGTTACAATTGAGGGATGAAATTAGCAACTATAGGCAACTACCTAGTGAGGCTTTTAATGAAACATGGATAAGGTTTAAAAAGAAGTTGATGCAGTGTCCGAACCATAAGCTTACTGATAAGTATCTAATAAGGATATTCTAGAGGGTTTTGAATTCAATGACAAAGCCAACCGTATATATATTGCAGGAGGATCTTTCATGGATATCACTTATCTTGAAGTTGCAGAAATATTGGGTAAAATGAATAATATAAGTAGATCTTGGCATACCAAGGATTCTATGGTAGCAAGCAATACTTATGCTAGAGGGATGTTAGAGGAGCAACGCCGGAGAGAAGAAGAACCTGACCAAGGTATGGCTTTCATTAAGACATGGATGGATTTGCTCATAAAGCATTTGCTCTCGGGAAATGTAGAGAAGGTTAAAGTTGTGGGGCCACATAGTAGGGAAGCTGAATCTGATTCTGAAGAGGAGGTGATTTATTTAAATAACGAGGGGGGTTCTAGGCTAGTGACAAAGAAATCAATGTCAGAACTATTATGATAAATCTAGTTACAGAGATCATGACCAAGGAAGCTAGAAGAATAAAAATGATAGGAGTAGATTATATATACAACCTAGGAGTCATGACAATGCAGCAAATAATTTTGGGAAGATGTCTATAGAGAATATGATGGACAAATTATTAAAAGTATTGGAGTCAAAAGATGCTGGAGTTAAGAAAATAAAGAGTGACCTGTCAACCACAAGTCAATTAGTTGACTCACACTCAGCATCTATTAAATATTTGGAGCAATAGATGAGCCAATTATCAGCAACGTTCAACCAAAGAAAAAGCAGAACATTGCTAAGTGATACTATGCAAAACCCAAGAAATAATAGTTTGGTTATGGAAATTACCATTAGTAGTGGTAAGATATTATTTGGTCCATGTCTAGGAGCACCTTCTAATATTAATAATGTAGAGCTTGAAGAGGAGGTATATAAGGAGCCATCAGTGGAGTATGAGAAGTTAGGAGACTTTGAAAAAAATAATTGTAGAACAACCAGCTAAGCTGAAATAGGAAAATAATGTGGAGCAGAACAAACAAAAGGAAGTAGAGATTGCCTTAACAAGAATTCTAAACCCACCACCCCCATTTCCACATAAATTGAAGAAGAAAGCAGACGAGGGAAAGTTTAGCAAGTTCATGGATATATTGAAGTAGTTGACGGTGAATGTTCCTTTAGTTAAGGTATTAAAGAAAATGCCAGGATATGCTAAGGTCATGAAGGACCTTGTAGCAAAGAAAACGATAGCCATTTATGAGCCTGTGGATAACCTTTATCATTGCAGTGCTGTCGCTACTAGATCACTAGTGCAGAAAAAAGTTGATCCAGGAGCATTCACTATCCCGTGTACAATTGGAACATTTAGCCTTACTAAAGTGATTTATGATCTTAGCGCAAGCATCAACCTTATTCCATTAGTGTTTTTCAAAAAATTAGGTTTAGGATCTCCTAAACCAACTACTATATGACTATTAATGGCTGACTGGACCGGTGAAGAGTCCGGTGGGTATTTTACATAATGTACTTGTGAAGGTGTCCAGTTTTATATTTCCTGCAGACTTTGTAATTCTTGATTACAAAATGGACTTTGAGGTACCTATAATTTTGGGTAGGCCATTCTTAGAATCTGAGAGAGTGATAGTTGATATGGAGCTAATAAATTAAAATTTAGGCTCAATGATAAAGAAGTTAGTTTTGAAGTTTGTCAATCTCTGAAGCAACTGAAGGAAATGATTGTAGTTTTGTATCAACTGAGAAGATAAGATAATTCAACTCAAATCGGTGACTGGTTGGCGGGGTGTATGGATTACAAAAAATTAAGTTCTTGGACTTTGAAAGATCATTTCTGATGCCCTTCATAGACCAGATGCTTGACCGATTTGCAGGTAGAGGTTTGTATTACTTCTTAGATATATACTCAAGATACTTTCAAATATTTATTTCACTTTAGGATCAAGATAAAATGACATTCACTTATCCATACAGAATATTTGCTTTTAAGAGAATGTTGATTTGATTGTGTAATGCACTGGCCACCTCCCAAAGGTGTATGTTGTTCATCTTTTCAGACATAGTGGAATACATATTAGAAGTACTCATGGATGATATCACTATGGTTGGTGATTCGATCGAAAGTTGCTTGGTGAACTAAGGTAATGCATGGCAACGCTATGAGAAGTTCAATCTTTTCCTAAACTGGGGAAAATGCTACTTCATAGTGAAATAGAGCATAGTATTGAGGCATTAAATGTCATCCAAAGGAATATAAGTTGATCGTTCTAAGATTGAAGTCATTGAAAAACTACCTCCTCCTATCTCAATGAAAGAAGTATGTAGTTTCCTAGGCCATGCAGATTTCTACTAAAGATTTATACAAGATTTTTCCAAAATTACAAACCCGCTTTGCAAATTATTAGAAAAGGAAACCAAATTTGTTTTTGATGAGAAGTATTTGAAGGCGTTAAAATGACTTGAGGAGAAATTAGTGGCTTCTCTCATTATGATTGCTCCAGATTGGTTAAATTTATTTGAAGTGATATATCATGCGAGTGGGGTTGCACTTGAAGTTGTTCTTGGTCAAAAGAAGGAAAAGATTTTTCATACCAATTATTATGATAGTAAAGCTTTAAATAGAGCACAAAAGAATTACATTATTACAGAACAAGAGCTTCTATCTGTGGTTTATGAGTTCGAAAAATTTTTGGCATATTTATTGGGAACCAAAGTCGTGGTTCACACTGATCATCATGCTACACTGAGATACCTTATGGAAAAGGAAGACACTAAACTAAGGCTTATAATATGGGTATTATTACTTTAGGAGTTTGATTTTAAAGTCAGATTCAAACAGGTGTGAAAATCAAGCACCAGACCAACTATAAAGTTAGAGAATGAGAAGAAGAGCATGGAGAAGCCAAAAATTAATGATTCTTTTCTGGATGAGCAAGATTTTATTGCTACTCTTGATTTGGTGTCGTAGTATGCAGATCTTGTAAACATAGTTGTGTGTGATGTCATTTTATATAAGCTCACATTTCACCAGAAAAAGTTTCTACATGATGTAACTTGGTATTTTTGGGATGAGCCTTATTTGTTTAGACGATATGATGATAATATTATCAGAAGATGTATACCAGAGGTAGAAATTTTGAGCATCTTTGAGGCATTCCATTCATCACCATATAGGGGACATCATGTAGGTGATCGGATAATAAGGAAGATTTTACAAATACTACTAGCCCTCAATTCACAAAGATGCTTATGATTTTGTAAGGGCTTATGATCAATGTCAACGACAAGGATATATCTCTGAAATCATGAAATGGCAATTACGAAGCTATTGGAAGTGGAGCTATTTGATGTCTGGGCGTAGATTTCATGGGACCCTTTGTAAGATTTTATGGTCATAAATATATCTTGGTTGTTGTGGATTATGTGTCCTAGTGGGTGGAAATTGTTGCTTTGGCAGATAATGAAGGCAAAAGAGTAGTTGCATTATTAAGAAAGAATTTCTTTTCATGCTTTGGTGTTCCAAAACCCCTTATATGAGATGGAGGATCACACTTCTGGAACAAGATGTTCTGAGCTACATTGATGAAGTATAGGGTGAAATAGCACAAGGTCGGCATATATCATCACTCACAAACTAGTGGAAAAGTGAAAGTGTTAAACAGGGAGATCAAATATATCTTGGCCAAGACCATAAATACAAATAGAAGTGATTGGTCAATAAAACTTGATGATGCCTTTGGGGCGTATCAAATAGCTTTCCAAACGCCTATCAAAATATCTCCTTGCCAGTTATGTTTGGTAAATCTTGTCATCTACCAATGTAACTTGAACACAAGGCATTATGGGCACTCAAGAGGTTGAATTATAGTTGGAAAGAAGCAGCTGTTTTGAGGTTAGATCAACTGAATGAGATGGATGAGTTTCGTCTACACATATTTGAAAGGGCTAATCTATATAAGGAAAGTATGAAGAGGTATCACGACCAAAGGATTTAAGTCTGTGATTGGGTATTTCTCTTTATCTCTCGATTTAAGTTGCTTCCTTGAAAGTTGAAGTCAAAGTGGTCGGGACCTTCAACATAACCCATGCTTTCTATCTGGTATGGTTGAACTTAAAAACAAAGAAGGGAATTTGTTTGAAGTTAATGGACAAAGAATGAAGCATTCAATTGGCCCAATAGATGAGGTAAAGTTGTTGTCTAAGGTATATCTTGATGAATTAGGAGAAGTCAAGATAATTGAGTCATACCACGATATTAAATCAAGCGCTAATGGGTGGAAACCCAAATTTTGTATTGTAAATATTTTATTTGTTTTTAGATTTCACCATGGGTAATGTGCTTGCTAAGATATCCAAGAACAAAGTTGAGATTGATAAAGAAGTAGAATTTATAAGTTGTCAATATGTTGACAAGTTATCAATCTTATGGTCAACTTAAGAGAAAGAAATTGGTCAAATTTGGATAGAGTTGATAGCAAGGTTGATAAGTCATCAACAAAATGACAAGCCATCACCTCTTGTCGTCAACTAGAGCAAAGAAAAATGCATAAACTGGAGAGAGTTGACGACAAGGTTGATAGGCCATAAACAAAGTGACGACCCATCACTTCTTTTTGTCAACTGCAGCAAAAAAAGGCATAGTTAGGATACAGTTGACGACAAGTTTGGTAGGCCATCAACAAAGTAATGATCCATCACTTCTTATCGTCAACTAAATTTTCAGATTAGGTAAGTCATTTTGACTCGATCTAAACCCTAACCCGATCCAAATTGCTTCTGTTCTGATTTCCTTTAACCTTTGTTTTGATTAAAATTAAAAATATTTTCATGCCCACTCTTTATTTTGATCTTTTGTATATTTTAATTTCTATTTCATTTAATATTTATGAAAAAAGAATAAACTTGAGAAATTTACAAAAGTATAGAAGTTTGAATTAGTTGGGACTTTTCATCTCCCATTTTGTTTCAACTTCTAAAGTTCCCCTTTTCTTTTCAACTTCTCAAAGTACGTTCTATAGAAAATAGAACTCTTCTCCTTAGTGAAAAATCTCTGAATATATGCAATTTAAGATACAAAAGTTCTGTTTTTCCTGATCAAGCTAAATATTCACTAGTCGGTTTGTGCTACTTCAAGTTATCTTCAAGGTATGTTAAAAAGCTACCCTCTTTATTATGTAGAGAGGAGAATTTAATTAAAAATTGAACATGAAAGATTGCAGGTGTTCATGAACAACTTTAACCAATACAAAGTTTGTGTAGTATATCTAAATCAACAGAAGTTTGTATTGTCAAAAGTTGCTCCTAAACAAATTCCCATTAGGTTATGAAGTTGATTCTTCTTGTAAAAGGTTGAACTTTAATGATCTAGTGGGAAATTGGTAATTACCTGCACCAAAATATTCCAAGGTTATTGAATTAAATTGATGGTCCATCATGGTTAGGAAATAACGACCAGGGTTGATAAGTCATCAATTGGTTAACAAGATTATCAAACCCAGTCCCTAAAGTGGAAATAAAAGTGCATCATATTTTGTTTTAGGTTGACGACTAGGCTGATAATCCATCACCTAAGTGATGACTTATCACCTAAGTCGTCACCAATGATTCTGAAGTTTGGTGGATTCTACTTGAGGGTGATGACTAGGCTGATAAGACATCACCTAAGTGATAAATTATCACCTAAGTTGTCACCTATGAATCTGAAGTGCAATGAGTTCTGCTTAAGGGTGATGACTAGGCTGACAAGCCATCACCTAAGTGATGATTTGTAACCTAATTCATCACCTTCATTCATAAAGATTGGTTGATTTTACTTGAGGGTGAACAAAGTACTTGTTAGCAAAGTTGTTAACCAAGCTCCCAGGCTTTCTTTCTTTCCCTTTATAAAAATATTTTGGGTATACTACTATAGATAAAGCTATTCCTCCAAAAGGTCAACAAAAGCTACCAGCAAGCAAGTAACAAAAATCACCTCAACTCAGAGATTGTTTAACGAATCTGTGAATAAATAAGAAGGAATTGGAAAGCAAGGCTATTGTATGAGGTAGAGTCTTCGTATAATGGAACAAACCCTCCATTATGATCAAAGGGTAATAGATATTGAGACTGAGTCCAGCTCGAACTTTGAAAGTTCTAAAGAAGAAAATTCTCATGCTTCGAACATCCTATGGAAATAAAGTCTCCAATGCGAATGATATGATCAAGAGTAAGAACCCAGCTATCTGAGATAGTGTGAGATGTAAAGTGAAGGGTTCATCTAAAATCTATCATGAAGGATTGGAAGCCACTAGGAGACGAACTATTAAAATGCCTTTACACAAGAAGTCAAAATCATTATATCTAGGCTAAAAAGTCACCCTCAAATGGAAAGAAGATTCAAGGCATGTGATCTAGAATGGACCACTACAGGAGGAGACTTATATTATCTAATTATTATGAGGGAATTTTATGCAAATTATACTACATCCTTGGAGAATATATGCAAAAAAGGAAAGAGGTCCATAGATATGCCAAACATGGATCGGATACCAGTGCGAGGGATTATGGTAGATGTGCCTGATAGCACCATTAACAGATTTTTGCATAGAGCGGATTTCATACCTCCAACCACTAATCTTGATTTCTATAGCAGGATAAATGATAGAGCTAATCAACACCCTTGGTTGGCACAAATATTAGTAGAAGGAGAACACGAGTGGGTGAATAACCAAAGTGGAAGAATAACGAAAATTATATTATCTCATATAGAAAAGCTCTGGCAGGGAGTTCTATGATGCAGATTGATGTTGACAGCAGGTGACAACATATTAGGTGATGAGAGATCTTGGTAGTAAGTCTCATGTCTAGGTTCAGCTGAATTTTGGAGATATAATTCCTAATAAAGTTAAGATTCGAGAATAAAAACTGATATAGCATACCCTTTTCCTCGTTTGGTCAATAGGCTACGTAAGGAAGCTCATGTCCCTTTGATTTCAGGACTGGAAAATAAGGTAAAGGCAGAAGACACATAATTTTGATCGGAGAGATAAAAACCAGCCTACATTGAGTTTAGGCAAAGGAGCTAGTTTGGGAGATAATACTCTAACCACAGAGGAAATTCAAGCACCTGCACCTATCCCGTAATCTGCACAAGGGTTACAAATTTCATTAGCAGAATATTTTCATGCTACTTTATATGTAAGTACTATGCCTACACCCAATATGGAAGGACCAGCAATTATCACAGGTTTTATTGATATGTCAACCTCTGCTTAAGATTGAGTATTAATTGAATGGTCAGTGATGACATTGATATTATATGCCATGAGTGTGTGAGGTCTTTGTACAACTTTTATATTGTATGCATACATCTAGAATTGCCCAGTTTATTCTGTTACGTTGCAAGTAGGTATCTAAGAAATGAGAACAGGCCATTTTTTATTGTAGTCCACTTAGAAAAATGAACAACCCAAAAGATTTTTCGTAAATCCCTTTTGATCTTCATTGGAGCCATTATATTTGTCTTTTTTCATAACCTGAACACCTTTCCCTATTTTCACAGTTAAACCCTTATGTTGGCCCTAGTCCTCTCTTTGGACATCATACACATCAACTCAGGCAAATCGTCTAAGTTGAGGGTGGCTACGGTAGAGTAGATAATGATTAAAAGAGGGTGCAAAATAGTTGTCAAGGATAAAAAGAACAAAAATAATTAAATGATAAAGAAAATAGTGTGAAAGTGCTACGAGTAGAACCAACTCATGAAAATTTTTGCACCAAGAAAGGGAAATAAAGGAAACAAATAAATAAGCAAGGAAGTAGCTAAGTGTGAAAATAAAGGGGGGGGGGGGCTAATTCACTTATCCTAAATTTATCTTTCCAGCACTTAAGCCTTCAATGCAATCCAAGAAATCCCTATAGTGATCTTAGTTTATCTACTAGATGACCCAAGCAGAATGGTGAGGGAAAGCCGATGACATAGTAGGTGCATAATCCAAAACTTCTTTGTGAGGGTGAGCTATTTGATTCCTAGTTTATAAAAAATAAAAGTAACATTCGGTGCAAGAAACTCTTTCTCTTAGTGAGGGCATAAGAATGGTAGTTATGATTACTGACTATTTGGTCAAATACCCTAAGTGTAGATACCATTTTTCTTGTTTGAACTTTAAAGATAAGCATGAAATCTTGTTACCACTTGGAAAAAATAACACATTCTTCTTAATGGGTTTGATTTCAAAAATAGAAATGTTATTCTATCCATTAATGCTCTGTTGTATGCATAGTACTATATTATGTAATTTTATGAGGATAAACAAGTGTTTTAAGTTGAGTATGTTGATGTGTTGTCTTTTCAACAACATATATAAGGCTTCTAACTTGGAATAATTGTAACATATTAAGCAACTTGTGTTGTTTTTTGTTGTATTTTATTTATTTATGTTGGATAAGTCAAGATTTAAGAAAACCAAAGAAAAAGAATAAAAAGTTGTTTTGGTGACTAGATGTGATTAGCCATCAGCCAAGTGATAAACTCAAGTGACAACTATTATGATTAGCCACCAACTAAATGATAATCCATCAGCTTCATTGTCAGCCTTAAACAGTGTATAAAGACTCTAGTGATGACTATTATGATAAGTCATCAGCTAAGCGATAAGCCATCAGCTTCATCATCAGCCTGAAATAGTGTTTTGTTGTTGAAGAATTTAGTTGATGACTTGGTTGATAAGTAGCAACTAAGTGATAAGCCATCAGCCTTATCATCAACTGTTGTGTGGAAATATTGTTGTTTTAACTTTAAATTTTGAATTTTAAGGATATAAATAGCAGTTTTTAGGGTTTTCTTGGCATCTTGGCTATTCTTCAGAAACACTAGTTTACTTTTGGAGCATTTTGAAGTCTTGAATTCATTCTTTTGATTAAGTTTTTAGGAGATTCTGGTGAATCTTTGAAGGAGAACAACATTTGATTTCATCTTTTGTAAGCATAACTGTTTGAATTATGAAGTCATCTTTTGCAGTCACTTTTAAGTTTATGAGGTACTAAATCCCACAACCTAGAGTGGGAGCTATGATTAATACTTTGTTTATTTTTTAGTTTGGGTTAGATTTGAGTGATTGTGGGATTCATCTTGGTAATTCTGTTGTGTTAATTGTTTTCTATTGGTTGCAAACAATAGGACATGCCTTTGATTGGTTTGCTTGAAGTAAGAAATCAATAAAAGGTAGCAAATTATTAACGAGCATTTGGAAATATAAATTTTCCATCTAATGGTTAATGTTGTAACGAGATTAATCAACTTAAAATAAAACCAATATAAATAGAAAGTTGCCCTGATTTCGAAGAATTAGGAAACTTAATATCTAAGTAGGTTGAAAAATACTTAGATAAATTGTAGACGTTGATAATTTGGTGTTCCCCACAAATCTTAAAAATCATATTCCTTAACTGCTAATTAACATTGATATTAATCATAGTGATCACAACTCTAGTTTGAATTCATTATTGATTTGAAATTCCACAATAATAACTTTGAGTTTCTGTGTAAAACTGAAATGTTTACTATAATATATTATGATGAATAAAACCATTTAAAGGAAACTGACACAACCCGATCGAGGGCCTAGTCTTAATGGGTGTCCCAAGTCCGGCCGAGACCGGAGACCACCCCAGCTACCCAACCCAACCTCCAGTCGCCTGCCCTCAGTTGGCTGAATTCCGAGTATGTAGAAAGATAGAGAAACATCTCACAAAAAGACTCTGGGATAAGATCACAACCTTGACCGGCCCAACCTATCCCAACCCTCTTATACCAACAATCCAACCATACCAAAGGCCATAAACCAGGCCATAGCTAAATAAAGTAAAACCATGATAAGATAAGCGGGTTAACACTAGCATGATCTCAAGATAAGGATAAAATAATGCCATTTATAAAACAAAGTAAAACCATCCATATGCACACAACTATACATATAAATATAACCATATAGGGAAAAGGGACCGGCTTTAGCATGCCTTTAAAACCTTTACCTAGGCTGTATAGATTTAATGTCCTAAACCACCCACGAGCTATATGGTTCAGATTCCCTGCTGAAAGAGACCAGTGCATAGAGCCGTATGAACAGAAGAGAAAACCTAGATGACTAGTACATCCCCCAAAATATATTATGACATCATGCGCACGATCACCAACAACAACCTCATATTGGCAAATATGAGTTTCTAGTTTTGGTCCCCCCAAGACCTCTACCTTCCACGACTTTGCAATATATCCTGCCATTATTGCCCAATTAAAACCATTTTCCAAATAACCAAACCATTATCCAATTATTAACCAAGGTCATTATTAGTGGTATCGCCATACAAACCCTTACCTGCAAGTATCATCCATAGCCAACCATTTATAGGCTCAAGGGGACTTTCAAGTGTCATTTCTAATTACCATATTAAACCACTTAGGAGATTCTATGTACCCCACAAGCATACACATTTAGCCATTTACCTTTCTAAGCCATTTAAACCATGCATAACTCCTTTACCAAGTTTTAAAACATGAAAGAGTTCCATTAAAATACTCAATACAATGAACATATCTTTATAAGCATTTTGTCAAACACATTAGGGGTATAATATAACAAAAACCCATTCTAATTACCATTAAACCATTCTCATGCAATCTAATTATGCAAAAACACCATTAATGCACATAAAGCATAATTAAAACCATGGGAAACCATAACCAACCATTTAATATCAAAACCCCCAAATCATATTCGAAATCCAAAATCATACAATCAAAAAAGTTATAAAAACATTCATAAACACCATGCCTTTAGATAGAATTAATAATGAGTGAAGAGAACATGCCTTAAACCAAGATGATAATGGAAATAAATCACCATTACAAGCCCCCAGTCAATTCTGTAGTTGAAACCCTATCTTCCTTTGCCCAAAATCTTTTGAGAGAATTATAGAGTGTTTGAAAGAGTTTCTAAGTGTTAACGAATGGAATAATACGGTAAATAACTTCCCGAGTAGGTTAGAAGTCGTGGTACCTTATTAGAAAAAGTGTAGAAATATCCAGAATACCCCAAACTAAGTTGCACCAAAATCCCATCATAGGATACTACTGACCCTCATGAATTGTACCCTTCCAATATGAGTGATACCGTCTACTCATACCCTAGACTCAACCTTTAGATCCAACACTGTCCGATATACAACTCATCCAACCAAGTTATATCCAAATCATATGATCTATACCCATCATCCGTACCCCTGGCAGATTTAATGCCATGGAAAATTTAGACACTGTCCACTATAAGAGTCCATGGTACGACTCGTACCCTAGCTTACGACTCATGTTTAGACACTCGTACTCAGATCTAACCTAAGTAACTAAGTTTGAGTTTAAGTTAAGGAACCAAATGATCTGTAACTACCAATATGACTCGTACCCTTCAGACGTATCCATTCCAATTACCAAAATCCATCCCACCAACCAACATTGGTCAGCATACGGTTGGGCTATACTATTGGTACCCCAACATACGGCTCATACCCATGAATCGTATTAGTTCTAAAGATCAAAATTCCAAGAAATTTTCTAGGGTCCAGAAATAGGGTGTTTCAGTCTCCCTCACTAGGAACATTTGTCCCTGAATGACGGACTAGGTAGGGGTAACCACACACACGAGTTATTTGAATTATCAAATATATTTCCAATCTCTAACAAGGTTTGAAAACAAAGAGGCAAAGATATTAGTTTTTCCTTTAACAAACTCTGAAAATAAAGATGTGTTGAAGAACACATACCTTCCGCACGAATCCAAGGAGCAGAAAGCAAATGCAGATATTTGAACTTCATGTCTTGTTTCGCTTCCTATGTAACTTCTTCAACTTTATGGTTCGGCCATAGAACCTTAAACGAAGCCATATCCTTGGTCTGCAACCGGTGAAACTACCTATCAAAGATCTCATTTGGGATTTTTTTCATAAGACAAAGAATCTGAGATACCTAATCCTTCCAAAGGAACAACCAAAGAAGGATCACCAACGCACTTTCTCAACATGGAAACATGAAAGACTGGATTAACCAAGCTCAATCTAGAAGGTAACTTCAGATCATAAGTAACATTACCAACTCTCCACAAAACCTCATAAGGACCAACATACAAGGGACTATGCTCCTCTTTTTTACCAAACCGCATTACCCCCTACATAGAAGATAACTTGAGGGAGATAACCTACTAAGAGCATCAACAATCACATTAGCCTTACATGGGGGGTAGTGAAGACTCATATCATAGTTCTTGAGAAGCTCCAACCATCTTATTTTCCTGAGATTAAGCTATTTCTAAGTGAACACATATTGTAGACTTTTATTATCAGAAAGATATCCACGTGCACACCATACAAATCAAGCTGCCATATTTTCAACGCAAACAAAACCACTAACAGCTCCAATTCATGAGTAGGATAATTCCTCTCATGTACCTTCAACTGCCTAGAATCATAGGCAATCACCTTTCTATGCAGCATTAAAACACAACCAAACCCTACCCGAGATACATCACAATAAACCACGAACCCATCATTGCCTTCCGACAAAGTCAGAATTGAAGTCGAAGTCAACTTACTCTTCAACTACTCGAAATTCCCTTCACAAGCATCTGACCAAGAAAACATGACCTTCTTCTGAGTTAACTTAGTCAAATGAGCAGCTATTGATGAAAAGCTCTCCATAAACCGCCTATAATACCCAGCTAAACCTAAGAAGCTCCGAATATATGATGGAGTCATGAGTCTAGGCCATCTCTTCTCGACAACAAGCTTTTGCAGATCCACCATGATCCCCTCACTAGAAATAATATGACCCAAGAAAGTTACAGCGTTTATCCAAAACTCACACTTGGAGAACTTGGCGTACAACTGTTGTTCCTTTAAGGTCTGCAACACCACACGGAGGTGAATAACACGATCTACCTTACTCTAAGAATAAACTAGAATGTCATCAATAAACACAACAATGAAGAGATCCAAATACTGACAGAAAATTTTGTTCATTAGATCCATAAATGCCATCGGAGCATTAGTCAATCCAAATGACATCACAAAAAACTCAAAGTACCCACACCGAGTATGAAAATTTGTCTTAGGGATATCCACCTTCCTAATCTTTAAATGATGGTACCCAAATTAAAGATCTATCTTAGAAAAGAACTTGGCACCTTGCAAATGAGAAAACATATCATCCATCCTAAGAAGAGAATACTTGTTCTTGATCGTCACCTTGTTCAACTACCTATAGTCAATGCACATCTGAAAGGAACCATCCTTTTTGCGCGCAAACAATATTGGTGCACCCCAAGGAGATACACTAGGTCGAATAAACCCCTTATCTAGAAAATCCTTAAGTTGTTCCTAGAGTTTTCTTAACTCAACCAGAGCCATTCTATATTGAGGAATAGAAATTGGACGATTGTCCAAAGCCAAGTCAATGCCAAACTCTATTTCCCTATCCGGAGGAACACCGAGAAGATCATTCAAAAAGACCTCTAGAAACTCATTAACCACTGGAACTGAATAGAAAGAAGGACCTTCTGAGTTAGAATCTTTAATCCAAACCAAGTGATAAAGACAACATTTAGAGATCAATCTTCGAGCTCTAAGATAAGAAATAAATTCCCCCCTCCCCCAAGGAGCTAAAGGACCACCCTCCTATTCTATAACCAGTTTAGCAAGAAATCTAAAAATAACCCTATGGGACTGACATTCCAAGTTCTCATTACAAGAATGCAACCAATTCATACCCAGAATGACATCAAAAGCCACCATACCCAACTCAAATAGATCCACTGAGGTTGGCTTTCCACCAATAGATACCACACCTACCCTATAGACTCTCTTAGAAATAATTGAGTCACCTACTAGGGCAGAAACAAAAAAAGGATCCAAAATAATTTTTGAATTAAAACCAAAAGACACAGCCACATAAGGAGTCACATAGGAGAGAGTGGACCCCAGATTAAGCAAATAATACACATCATGAGAGAAAAGCTGCAATGTACTAGTGACGACATCAGGTAATGCCTTGGATTCCTATTAGGATACCAAAGCATACAACCTGTTCCGACCAATACTATAACCAGGAGCAGTAATAGAAGTAGATGCAACACCACCAGTTTTAGAAGCATAACAGGAAGCCACAAGAATCTTATTTGTCCTTGCATCAACCTTATTAATCAAACAATACCTGAGTAGATGTCCTTCTTGGACACACTTAAAGCATTTTTCCCTTCCTTCATCGTAATAACCCTGATGAGGACAACCACAAAATCAATAATGAAGGCATAAAAAAATTAACTGACCTCTATTTTGCTAATATTGCGCACCCTATGCCTTAAAATTATCACCACCTTAATGACGCATGTTACCCAACTAGTAAAGAGCACTAGTAGAAGAGAAGGAACCAGAACTCCTCTACTTATTTTTCTACTATTTGACACCATCCTGACCACTCTAAAACTAAGCATTCCTTGGTCAGAAAACCTGCTCCTCTTATCCTATCTATCCCTAAATTTTGCATGTTTCCTCTCTTCATCCCCCATTTGTTGCATATGAATAGTCAACCTAGAGATGTCCATATCTTTAATTAACAAGGCAATATTTCTCTCTAAAATCAAATCCCAATTCAACCCAAAAGTGAACTTCATTATTCTTTCCCGCATGTCAACAAATAAATCAGGAGCATACCTTCACATTTGGTAAAACAACAAGGCATATATCTTGATAGACATCTTTCCTTGCTTGAGGTTTGCAAACTCCTCCATCCTTGCTTCCAACAACTCTTAGGGAAAGAAATGATCTAAGAAGGCCTTAAAAAAAGTAGACCACAAGAGACTCTTCCATATTACCCCTATCATTTTCCCACTCTTCATATCATTGATAAGAAAATCTTTGAACTAATAAGCTATAAAGTTTCCCCTTCCACATTGGAAACCTGCATTACCTGAAATATCTTTTCCATTTCATCCAAGAAGCCCCATGGATCCTCATACACCTTTACTCTAGAACAAGTGGGAGGACCCATCTTCATAAATTGGCTAACACTTGTCGCCTCAACAAACAAAGCACCAGTTATACCCTGTTCATCCTGAGCAGCGATCATCTGAGCAGTAGCATGAATAGACTGACAGAATTAAGCATTAGTCACCTTTCCTTGAGGAGGACTAGTACCAACCGATGGAACTCTAAAACTATCAGGGATAGGAAAGTGAGATCAAAGATAAACCCCAGAAGTAGGATGCACCCCTTTAACATTACCCACTGATGGGATAAAAGAATTTCCTTGTGTTCCAAATCTACGATGCAAGATCTGAAAGACAAACAAATAATGATTAGTAAAAATTTTAGGGTTGAGACTCCAAGCTTGAGAATAGAATACAAAGAAAGTAAAATATTCCTAAATGCCTTTATCCTCTCCCTTATGAGTGTGTCGTGCTACACATCCCTAAAAGAGACTTTACTCAACATGGCTTTGTGGACTCTTAATTGACCATTAACCTAGTCTTTTATACCAATTTGGCATGACCCAACATGGTGCATTGTCATATGGGTATCCCAAGTCCAAACGCGACTGAAGACCAACCCTATTACCAGACCCAACCTTCAGCCGCCAATGCTGAGTTGGCTAAATTTTATGCATGTAGAAAGATAGTACAACATCTCACATGAAGACTCTAGGATAAGATCACAACTATGACTGGACCAACCAAGTCCAACCCTCCCATACCAACAATCCAACCATACCAAACCATAATAAAGGCCATAGCCAAATAAGTTCCAACACATAATATACTTAATCCTAAAATGAAATATGATAGAATAATGAGAAATTATGTTTGATGATGCCAGCCTTCCAGCTTATTCCAATGCTAAGGCTGACACTAATACCAACCCTACCCATTTCAACCCATAGAAGTACCATAAAGCCTCTAACCAACTGAGTAATAAAATCCATTGGGTCATGCCCCCAACTATATCCAAAAACCAATACCAAAAATAAGCCAAAGTGTTTACAAATATCCATAACATGAAATAGAGCCTTCCAAAAGGATTAAAGAACACCACTTTATTCCAAATAGTGTCCCCTAGTCAATTACTATGTAGAAGGAGTAGAATGGCCAGTTTCTGCATAGCGTGGGTATACAACCGCCAGTAGACAGGTTAGTGGGTGAACGCTAACATGATCTTAAGATAAGAATAAAATAATTCTATTTATACAACCAAGTAAAACTATATATATGCACACAACTATATGTATAAATATAACCGTGCCAAGAAAAGGGATCAGGTTTAGCATGCCTTTAAAACCTTTACCTGGGTTGTGTAGCTTTGTCGTCCTAAACCACCCACAGGCTATATAGGTTCAATTTTCCCTGCTAAAAGGGTACAGTTCATGTAGCCACAAGACCAGGGAAGAAAACCTAGGATGACCAGTATATCTTCCAAAATATAGTGTGACACCATGCATTCGGTCACCAAGACCAACCTCATTCGGCAAATATGAGTTTCCATTTTTTGTCCCCCCAGGACCTCCACCTTCCATGACTTTGCTACATATCCCAGCATTATTTCCTAATTAAAACAATTTTCCAAATAACCATTATCCAATTATTAATCAAGTCCATTATTATTGGTATCGTCATACCAACCCTTAAGTACCATCCATAGCCAACCATTTATAGGTTCAAGGGGAATTTCAAGTAACCTTTTTAATTATCATATTAAACCACTTAGGGAATTTTATGTACCCACAAGCATAACTATTTACCTTTCCAAGCCATTTAAACCATGCATAATTCCTTCATCAATTTTTAAAACCTGCAAGAGTTCTATTAAAATACTCAATACAATAAACATATCTTTATAAGAATTTTGTCAACACATTGGGGGGAAAATATAACCAAAACCAATTTAAATAACCATTAAACCATTCCCATGAAATCCAATAATCCAAAACCACCAATAATATACATAAAGCATAATTATAACCATAGGAAACCATAACCAACCATTTAATATCAAAACCCCCATATCATATTTGAAAACCAAAATCATAAAATCAATGAAGTTATGAAAACATTCATTAAAACCATATCTTTATTTATAATTAACAATGAGGGAAGAGAACACGCCTTAAGCCAAGATGATGATGGAAAGAAATCACCAAGACAAGCCACAAGTCAATACCCTAGTTAAAACCCTAGCTTCCCTTACCCAAAAGCTTTTGAGAGAATTATAGAGCATTTAGAAGAGTTTCTATGTGTTAATGAATGGAGTAATAGGGTAAATAACTTCCCAGGTAGATTAGAAGTCATGGTACCTTATTAGTATAAGTGGGAAAATATCAAGAATACCCCTACTTAAGTTGTACCAAAATCTCATCACGGAGATACGACTGACCCTCATGAGTCGTACCCTTCCAATATGAGTGGTACCCTCCACTCGTACCCTAGACTCAAACTTTTGATTCAACACTATTCGGCATACGAGTCATCCAACCAAGTCGTATCCAAAGCATATGATCTATACCCTTCATCCATACCCCTGGAAGATTTAAACCCAAGAAACATTTATACACTATCTACCATATAAGTTCTAGGTATGACTCATACCCTGGATTACAGTTCATGGTGAGACACTCGTACTCATATCCAACCTAAGTAGCCAAGTATAAGTTTAAGTTAAGGAACCAAATGACCCGTAACAACCAATATAACTTGTATCCCTAAGTCGTATCTATTCCAATAACCAAAATCCATCCCATCAACCAACACTGGCCAAGATAGATATGGCTCATACCCATAAGTCTTGTTGGGTCCAGAGATTAGAATTCCAAGAAATTTTCTAGGGTCTAGAAACTAGGGTGTTTCAGAAACTCTTGACTGTTGGTCAGTTAAAAATCATCTTAATTAACACCATATTCCCTAAGGGATTTGATCCCAATCTAGTTGGGTTATATATTTTAAAATGATCTCTTACAATCTCAAAAGAGAGTTATAATTTAGGCATATCACTATTCCATTATTATATACTTTATTTCTATAAACCCACTTAGTTTTAATCAAAATTAAGTCATGTTGTGGTGGAAACAAGTGTCATACCTTTCTCCATTCAAACTTGTTGAGTTCTTCTTGCACGAAAATTATCCAATCTTTATCAAGAAATGCTTCTTTCACCTTTTTGGGTTCAAACAGTAACAAAAAGGCTTTGAAAGTACACAATATTCAATCCTACTCTATTGGTGATCCCAGAAGTGATATCTATAAGAATATTTTTAATTGGGCGCAATCTTTGAAAAGCTATGAGTCATTCTAGTAAATTGTTCCACTTATTTTCTTTCCTTTCATGGGATTGTATAGTTGTTTTTATGGGTTGTATTCAATTGGTATCTTTAAAATCATAATTGGAATCTATTTGATTCCAACTGATATCTTTAGGAGTTCACAATTAGAACTAGTTATTTCAATTGGTATATGTCTATAAGGGATGAAACTTATGATTGTCATACTAATTATGATGAAATTAATTTGTTTTGAAATTATTAGTGCATTATAATGGGTTTTTTTATTTGAAGTTGATTGATTAACTCAGAATCTATGATAAGTGATGTTGCAAGTTTCCATGTGTTATGTGGTGTATGATAGAATTTGACTATGATTGTTGGTTGTCTTGTTGGTAATAACATAGAGGTTTGAATTGGTACACTAGGTGAATGACTTGGTACTTATGTAAATCGTAGTTGGTTGAATTTTAAATTTCATGAATTGTGAAAGGTTATAACTTGATTATGTGTTAATGAATAAAGAAAACTATTGTTATGTGATTTAAAGGGGAAATGGTAGGTAAAAATAGTACATAATTATGGAAACCCATGTTTCAAACAATGAGTATATGAATGAGTACCATAGAAAAGGAATACAGTTGTTTGATAGCATAAATTGATATAAGGAAAGTTTTATGGTAATTCATGATTGTGACTAGGAAAAATTATTTTAGTTTTGAATATTTTGTGATAGCTCAGGTTTAATTGATGACTGGATTTTCCATCATGTAAATGAAAGGATGAATATGATATCCCTAACATGAAAGTTAAATGTTTGATGTAGGCAATGTTGTCTATTTGAAATAACATATATATTTGAACATCATACTTTATTAACTTGGTGATTTTTAGTGTTGATTGATTAAATACTCGCATTGTAACAATAATGTGTGATTGATAAGGAAATCACGATATTATGGCAGAACTAAGTTCCCGAGTAATTATGAAATTATGGTTGTCTATTGATAGAAATATTCACCAATGTATTGATTACTATAATGACTTGTCATTGGCTATTTATTATTTGACAGTGCTTAAATTCTTATTATATGACAATAATTATTGATTAATAGTATTCCTTGGAAATGGTATAATTTAATTGCTAAGATCATTTCAATGAGATAACTTGATCATGATTGATGATCATTAGTTGAAGGGAGGGAATAAAGTTATTAGATATGTTCTTGAAATTTTATGTCCCCTTCATTGATGGTAATACATGATATTTATTTCTTCATGAGTGATTGGGGTATGTTGGGTAGGTGACTTGACAAGTTATAAGTTAGTTGTGAGGATAAATAAGTACAGCTTGTCCTCGAGTGATAACTAAAAAACTAGTTGGTTATAAATGATTGATTGTTGAGGGTAGAATAGACTTATGTAAATGGAGGTAGAGAATCTATGTATTAATAAAATCCATAGTGGTGTGTCGGTTAGTGGTTATACTTTAGATAATCTTTTCTTATGTGTTGATCATGGAAGGGAGAAAAGTTCTAGGAGGGATTGTCTCTAGGGAAAAAGATGTAGTTCTTGGTAATTCTATATCCATTATATCATTATTTAGGTTGTAATTAGTTGGGTTAAGATTTTTTATCGAGTTGGAGGTTAGAATTTTCAAACTAGGTAAGTCTTGGACCAAATATGAGCCAGGTATCACCAAGGGAAATCCAGGAATGGATTGGGTAGATATAATAAATCTTAGCTTTAGTTTATGTTATACAAAAAGATAAGGGACTCTAGGACCTTTTGAAATAGATTTTGGGTTAGTAGAACTCTAGATATAGTGTTTAATGTAAAGAGGTTAGTCAGGAATGTCAAAAATCTGAGTATTGGGTGGTGAAAAGGCAAATCTGGGAGAATTCTCAAGTTTATGCCGCACCTAGGCTAGTATAGCAACGTTCACGTTGTTATACCAGTATTATTCCCGCTATAGCAGTGTTGCTATAGAGGGATTGGGTTGATATAGAATAATCGATGTAGAAATTATTTAGTTTTCTCAGATTTTAGACGTTAACTCATCATAAATACTCAAGGATTCATTCTTATACTGATGAAAGGAATAACTAATTCATGCTTCTCTTTACCCAATACAAATTTGGGGATAAAGGGATAGTATATTGGTATCTATTGTAACGACCAATTCCATTGTAACCAAAATTATCTGCGGTAGAGAAATACAAATATCATATGTCATATGTTTTAGGATCAATTCTTTATCATGGGATTTAATATGTTCCAAGGTCATACAATACTCCTAGTACAAAGTTAAGTTGAAATATCCTTGTCGATTTAGTTTCGGCTAAGTTTAAAATAGGTTCAACTTCAAACAAGCATTACTCCTAAAATATAAGGAGTAAAGAGGACTAATACCTACAAAATTTAAGATCTTTGAGTCTTCTTTCTAATTAAATGAATTTTTTATTAATTTAATTTCTAAGTAAAAATTTATGACTGTTTTACTGAAGATTGTCTGAGCTGAAAAGACTAAGGCACCATAGTGGGAGGCACTACAGTGGCACTGGTATGGAGAGTTAGGCCGCTATAGTAGCATGAATAGCAGTTTATAAATCATTTTTATGAGTTTCAGTCCCCAAACCCCAAATGTTCACTCCTAAGCCCTAGAGAGGCAATTTTCCCAAGGTATGGGGGGAAATTCTTCATTGATGTAAGTTTCGTCCGTCCTCTTCTTCATTTTTCAATTCTTTCACATCCTAGAATAATTAGAACAACTCTTAATGGTGACATTCTTAAGGATTTCAACCTTAAGTTCATGATATTTTTGGGGAAAAAACTATGGGTTAGGTTAATATCACCTAGATTCACTCTAAATTGCTATTTAACAACCCCTAACATGAATTAGTGTTTCTAAAACCAGAAAATTATTGTTGGGAACCTTGAATTCAATTAATATGGAAGCTTCAGCCTAAAAACTCCATTAATGTAGTTGGGTTGTTCTTGAAAGAACTATTTTAATGACTAATTGACCCTTGGATAATTTTGTAGACCATAAATAAAGGCAGAGCTAGTGGGATTGGATTCTCAAAGTATATTTTTGAAGAATAGTTTATTAATAATTCTTATAATTGTTGTTTCTTATATGATCAATCAAATCAATAACTGGAAGAAAAATGAAATAAATTACTCAATAGATGGAAAACAAAATAGACAATATGATTCTCAAGCCATAACTTTCATGTTCAACCACAACTCTAGAAATGATGAAGTTAGATACTCATGAATCTTTTTGGAAGAAGAGATTTCTTGAATACAAGGCAAAAATTTAAAATAAAATAAAATAAATAAATTAAACCTTATTGTGAGTTTTGCCCTAGCCTTTTCCTTATGTAAATAGTTATTCCCTATAAAAATGTGTAGAGGGGATTTATGTAGAATTTAGAAACCATAGAATGTCAAAACCAATCCCAATAGGGTTAGTATAAGTTTTGGTTCGTGCCACATCACAAAAGCAGAGTTGTGGCGCAAGGAACAACCTAAACTAAATACTAGTGGCTAGATTTGTGCCAATCATTACTTTGGGGGAGTGGTGCAGGGCTTTCCTGAAAGCAACAGAAATCCATTCCACTACTTTCTTTGCAGCAGTGGTGCAAGGAACTATAATTTTTGCCCTTTTACACTAGTTTTGCGATGCATTGAGATGTAGATTCCTCCTTGTTTTTTTGTTTGATTATGCTATTTTTCTTCTTATTTAAGATCCAAACACCTCAACACACTCATATATAAGCAAATCATGAAATGCAAGCATAAATCAAATCATTTAAGCTTAAGACAACACCAATAATAGAACAAATGTAGGATGAAAGACGGTAAAATAAGGTGGTTTTTAGTCTTGTATCAACACCCCACACTTAAACCCTTTAATGGGTAGTGATTTTACCACTCATTCACACTCATTATTTGTGCACCTTACCTTATTTTGAATGAATAAGTGAGACATAATTGTTATTTAATGCACTAAGATCCATATTTTACAGGTACAAAGGTGATGAGATAAAAAGATGTTGATTGATCTACAAAAAAGAACAAAAAGAAGCAAGGAAGTGCAGTTGAAGACCTGGAGTAGAACATGGCCTCAGTTATCACGATCATGGGCGTCATCCCGCAATCATGCCAAGTCAAGCTAGTCAAAATACCACGATCACATGGAATTGCCTGCGGTTGTTGTATTACGGTTACATTAAAGACACCGCAATTGTGGCTTAGTGGGATTTCAGACCAAGGGCAAACTGTAAATACAAGAAGCCATCCCAAATTTTCCCAACAAAAGAAGACTCGAACCCTAATCCAAATCATTATTCCACAACCCTACCTCACACACTTAGTTTAGTTTTTTGTAATTTTTTTGGAGCTTCAAGCTCAAACTTGTACTAATTTGAGCTAAGAGACATTAGAGTGACTTCCAAATGTAGATTTGGCATCACCCATTGAAGATTCATTGGATTTTAAAATGTGATTTACCTTATCTTTATTTTTAATGAACAACTTTGATGGAAGTTTTAGTTTATTTTGTTTATTATGTTTATGATTTGCTAGATCTACCTCTTGGGATTACACTAGAATAGGATGCAATTGTATGTGGGTTGTGATGTATTTGTGTATATTTTGGTTTGTTGATGATGGGTTTTATTATTGCTTGATTAAATAGGTTGGGATTTGTGGGTGAAATCCCCAAATGCCCAAATGGGTTTGATGGATAAAAGTCCCAAGCTCTTGAAATCCCTAACCATCCTTGAAAGAGGGGTTTTGGGTGAACTTTAGGAACCCACATCATTCTTGAAATAGGGATGTGGGAACCAAAGCAATAATCGACAGTTCATGGAAATATCTTTCCAATTGTTCACTATCTTAGACATAAGGGTGATTAATAGGTTGACTATCCATCGGGTTCCATCTTAGAAATAGGGGTGCCTAATTGAGGTATTGGATGGATTTAACTGACACACTCATTAGGAACTCAAAAGGGTCAACGAGTAACATCTTTGTGGTTTTGTTGAAAAACTAGCCTCCAGAACTTTAAACCTAACCTACCGTATTATCAACAACTAGAATTTACATCAAATCATTACATACCTATGCATATCTTGCCCCTAGAATAGCATAGTCCCAAGATCCGTTCCAAATTTATTACACTCTAATTATTCTTAGTCTCTAATTAATCCTTTAGAAGCCCAAGAATTACTTTTATCTTTGAAAATATTGAAAACCTCATAAACATTTTGTACTATAGGTTTGAATTTGGCAAGCACCTATTATTTTGGATATACTTAATCGTCACTCATATTGTTTCTTGTGGATTCGACCCCGACTCCTAGTTGGATAAATATATTGACAACGATTGTCTTGCACTTAAATTGACGTGTAAGTTGGGCATTATCAAAAATGACATTGTTGCTGGGGAACAATTTGGAGTATTGAGTTAGTTTGAAATGTTAGATTACTTGCTTTAATTCAAGCATGTAAATATTTATTTGTGATTTTATTTTGTAGGTAGCTTTTTATTTTATTTTACCTTTCTCTATGTTATCTTCCGAAAAATATGATGTTGATAGTTGAAAATCCTATCTTGACGATCTATGTCCATATTATAATGTACGACACTTCATGAAAGATTGTGACTATGCTCCCTAGAGAGAGATGGATTCACCATCTCAATCCTATAAGGATTATAGGTGTTCTTTATGTAGTGGTCGAGATGGACATTGGAGTGATTGTCTAAATGCCCCATCCCTCATTATACTAACTGAATTACTAATTCTTCTTATGAGATTGATAGGTCTTATGAAGAGAAGAATGGGGAGAAACAAACCAAATCCACTGGCATTGAAGGAATGCTTCAGACCATTTTGGATCTGGTAACTACAACCGTGGAGAATACACAAGACTTGCATAAATCCTACGAGGTGCTTAAAAGGGTAAATGTTAAGGCAAAGGAATTAGGCAAGGACATAATTCTTGCAAACATCACAATCATGCACATTCCTCAAGAGGAGGTTTATCAAGAAAAGAAACCAAGCTATGATGATAAGCTTGGTAGCAAAGACTCCTCAGTGACTTTCCAATCTACAGAATCAAATAAGGAATAATAAGTCAAAATAAAAGGAATGGTGCTAGAGTCTCACGAAGAATCAGGGCAAATCTCTTATGAATACTCTAGCCCATTTTGGGGTGAAGATGACCAACGAAATGCAACTCCAAAATTAAGAAAAAGGTCCCATTTTATCCACCTTTCAACACTCTTATTGGTGGATTTGACGAAAGTCAATCCACCCAAGCAAGTGATGAATATTAGAGAAAAGGAGCAAGTTCCTTATATTTTGGAGTTTGACCTTCCAAATGGACATGCTAAAGCCCCAATTTTGAAGGCCAAGAATCTTAAAGATCGATGTCCAAGAAGTGGCCTTCTAATGCTTTCACCGTTGCCCAACAAACCCACATGAAAGTTTGATGCAAGATTGGGTAAGTGGTTCAAGTCTTTAAAGTGGCGCGATCGAGCATGCATCACCGTGCCATTACTTTTTCCCCAAGAGCCTCAGAGATTGAATGACCAAAAGAGGGGCAGAAGTTTAAATCCTCTAAGTGGAGACACAAATGAGGATCAAAGAGGCGTCGTGCAACGACGTTAAACCAAGCGCTTGATGGGAGGCAACCCATCATTTTCGTGTTTACATGATTTATTTTTGAATAAGTCATATAATTTTGATGTTTTGTAGGTACTTTGGACAGAATTGGAAGCCAAAATAGAGGAAAACTAAGTTTGAAAAGTGTGTCCGCCCTGCAGAAAACAGGGCAAAAAGGAGGAGTAAAATGCCCCAGGTACCGTGATCATGGCCTGAGGATCGCGATCGCAATACCACGATTGAGGAATATATGTCGTGATCGCGACATTCTCTCCAACCTGCACCTTGGTTATCACTGCGATTTTGGGGAGCCCGTTAACCTTCTTATTCTTTTGTGTTATGTAGAGATTGTCCTACTAGGCGTGCCAGAATTTCTTGGAAAGTAAAATTTTGAGTCGAAAAAATAAATAATTCGAGACAAGAAAATATTGCAACAATCATTTTATTGATTTCAATGTGTGAGTGTTATAATCTCTATGAATCCTCTGATTCGCCTTTTCAAATATAAATTTAAGGGCTTAAAGTTTGATTTTGAATTTGAACTTGATTTGTTGATTAGAGGGACTTGATCTTGACTTTTGCGTGAATTCAAGGGCTTTTGAGCTTGTTCTTGAATATTGTGGTCTTGATCTTGAATCTTGATGAACTTGATTTGAATGCTTGAGCTTTGTAGAGAAATTGCGACATTTGATCCACGAGCTTTCTCTTGCTTCTTGTTAGATTTTAGGGGTCCTTTTTCTGAATTATGAGACTCCTATTTATGGTTGTGGAAAATGAAGAGTCGTGCTGAAGATGGACTTTCTTTGACCAATCAAATTCAGGTGACGTGGCACTTTTTATGGGCTTTGATTTCATTGAGTCTGCTGCATCATTTTGACATGTGGCATGGTCGTATTGGCTCCTTCACTTGACTTAGCATGTCACGTCATTTGACACGTGACACTCCTTTGGGCCTTTAGGATATGATAATATCCTGGGCTTAACAAAGTGGTTTCATCATTTGTAGCTAAAATCACTGGGCTAGCCCAATAAAAATTAGATTTTAATTAAATTCATACATATTTGAATTTAAATAATTAATCTAATTATATTAATCCACAATATTTATTTGAGACTAATATATTTTGAATTTAATATAATCTGAATTTTGTACGAATTTAACTTTAATAAAATTTCATCGGCCACAGTATCCACAAGATCAAATTTACAGGTAACATTTGGTTTCTTGTGATTAGTGCTTGATTTTCAAAGATGATCTAAGAACTTTAATCTAAGTTACCAGCAGTTCTCAGCTCCGTCTAAGAAAATGGTGGAGAAGAAACAAATTAGGCTTCACAGCAACAGCAATTGCCGTTGCAGCCCCTCTTCCTGTGTCAACAACAATTCCATATGCATTTTCAGCTGCGACAGAGATAGCAGTGACTTTTAACTTTCACATCTCATTCAATAAAACAAGCTAAAATTAGAAAGCCCTTCTGATATGAATGCTTCATGATAATGTAATGTTTGCGGGGCGGTTACTGCATGATAATGCTATTTGGCATCCTGCCACCAGCAATGGCATGGACTATGATTAATAGCAAGGCAAGGAAAGTGAAATCAAGAGCAAGACCTGCCCTTCTCTCGAATCCAAAGCCAAAAAGGTCTTTTTTTTTTTTTTTTTTTTTTTTTTTTTTTTTTTTTACCAAAATTTCGAAAGGGATCATTTAATTTGAAAAGAAACCAAAAGAGACAAAACGTTATCGATTCAACGACTTGCAAGTTGCTTAGGGCCAGCGACTTACACGTCACCTAAGGCCCAGCGACTTGCTTTAGGACTTATAAAGAAAAATAGTCTACAATTCTAGAACTCTCCCTCTTCTTGAGTAGGATTGTTTATTATTTTAAGTTCTTTCAAAATTAAAAGCAATTCCTGTTTTTTGTTTCCAAAATTGCACAATCTCATGAGCTACAAGTAATAATGCTTATAAATAACATCCCAACACAAGAGCGTCATGATCAAAAAATAAAGTAGAATTAATAGCAGCATTTACCATAAGAACCTTTAATATCTCATTTAATTAATACTCTACTAATTAGAACAGTAATGTAGTAGATATGAAAAAGAAATAATAAACGTTTTATTCTATTTTAAAAGAATTGAAAGTAGAAAATATGAAGAAAAAAAAATAATTCTGTTTTGAAAGAATTGAAACAAATAAGTTTATCAAGGCATCGATTATTGAAACCAGAGTGATTGTAAAATTTGATAAGTTATTTATATCTATAATTTATGTCTATATCTATAATCTATAATCTATATATATACTATATTAAAAGTGTGAAGCAACTTAGAAATATTATTTGAACTTTTTATCCTTGCTTAAAAGTTTTTTTGATTTAGACAGAATCGTCTTTTTACTATTTTTTCCTAACACTTAAAAATTAGATAAATATATTTATCATAAAACCTAATCTTATTAGAAGTCATAAGAATTAATGACAAATAAAGTTTTTTCATTATTTTAAGAATTTTAAATTAATTAAATTTAATTTTAAGAAGTTTTGAAATATCGGAGATTAAAAATAAATATCCATTTCTAAATTTTAGAAAATTAGTACGGAAGAGGGTTTTATTTTGCCTAAAAAATAAGCCGTAATAGTACATAGCAGATTTGGTATTTGGCCAAAATAACAGGTATACTTGTTAGATTATTTACCATTATTTTTATAAAATATGACAATTTTTATTTGTCCAAAAATTAGGTAATTTTGATAGGACTACTACTACAACTTAGTTTGCCTAAAATAAGGTGAGTTTTTTTATTTTTCAAAGACTCCTACTACGTTTTAGTTTGCCTAAAATAACATAATATTTTAAATTTTACAGAACTATTTATTATTAGTGTTTATAATTTATGAAAAAATGTTAAATAACGATTTTGTGTAAAGAGTAGTTTTTTAATGAAGAACAAAAAGTTCAAACAATATTTCTAAGATCCTTCACACTTTTAATATATTAGAGAAAAATCTGAAAATAAATATAAGAAAAAATTAGGAAGTATTAAATTTTTAAAAGTTTTACGTACGAAATAAGAATGAAATAAATGATTTTGTAAAGATTTAACTTAAAAAATAAGGAAAAAATTTAAATATAGAAAAAAATAAAAATAACTGTACCACAAATATGGTTCAAATTGATGCGCTTCTCTTTGTCTCTGGCACCAAAGGAAAGAGTAATGCATGGCAAACATAAATGTGATGATCCATCAACCACTTGAAACTTCTGTTGATAAAATATGTGTTTACACTAAAGTATATGTTTATATTTACATTATTATATTAAAGTGTGAAGAATTTTTGAAAATGATTTGAACTTTTTACACTTCATTAAAAATCCACGCAATAGATAAAATTATTCAATTTTAAATAATTAAATATTACATGTGCGACACACGTGCAATTAAATTAGTATACAAGAAATTGAAATCGATACTAGTATTGGCTACGCTAAACCAATGCACCTGATATTCCAATATGCGTAAGTTAATATACTAAAGTTCATTTATTTTTCGCGCAAAAGAGCTGTGTGGCTTTGTTCGATCTTTTTTGGGTTCATCTGTTAACCCTCTCACGTGAAACTTTGCAGGTTTGCAAATAGAAATTAAAGTCATGCAAGTTGCTGGGCCCGGACAACAACGTTTTGTCCCCTTTGATTACTTTTCAAATCAAATCGTCCCTTTAAAATTTTTGGTCAAAAAAAGTCTTTTTGGCTCTGAACTCCCTTCTCTCTGTAGACTAGTTTCTTTTTTGACTCCAAACTCCCTTCTCTCTGTAGGACTAGTTGCTTGTGCTATAGTTGCACTACAAATTCTTCAAGACCTCTCTATGTTGCATTCTTGAACTGTATCAGACTGATGTGTAATTACAGAATGAAAAATCTTCTCAAAACCATAGAAAGCAAAAGCATCCCGAGACTGCAAATTTATCAACAGAAAAGACAATCACTCCTCTTTACAGCTGCATTACTTCGCACAACATAAAACATGCAGAGAAAAGTTCATTAATAACTCCTCAGCTTCTAGATAAATAAGAAACTGTCATGCCTAAACACTGAACCTTGGTTTCTGATCTTTTTTTTACAAAACACAGGTAGAAAAGAGCTCGAGTGAGTTACTTTATTCAACAAACCAAGACATAAATAATGATAACAAACAATACAAACTGTGAACATCCATCGGACTGATCAAGCAAGAGAACCATAAATGGGGGGAGCATAAATCTGCAAAATGACATTAAGGCGTTACGTGCCTTAATATGCCTTAATGACAACCACAAAATATCTTAGTTCTTCACTGTCGTTACATGCCTCAGAAGCATCTTGACAACATCAGAGGAGACTCTTGACGCTTCAGTCTTCAGGTGCTCGATCTTTTCGTCTGTTTCTAGCTCAAGCCGTTTGACATTAGCACCTGAGTCACCACTAGTCTGTAAATAAGATAAAACAGGAACCATGGTTAGTCAATTATAAAGAAGCCTATAACATCTCCTTTTTCCCACACATCCCCAAGGACAGAGAAGTTGGAAAATTGAAGCAGTTCTGAATGAACCGATTGTAAAGTGTCAGCCATTGAGGGTTAAATTTGGACCGACTTTTGTTATCATCACGTAGAAAAATGTTAAGAGCAGAAAAGTAACCATACTTAAGGATCTAAGAGGACAAGAAAACACAAATTTACTGGTTTCAAGAAAAAAGAGGACAAGAAAACATATAGGTGGGTTTGCTCAAATTACAACACCTTAATGTCATTTCAGCTAAAGATCAAGTGTAAATTGCAGCAAGTACAATGTAAAGCATTTAAAAGAAGGAAAAGACCAGGTGGAAGTCATTATTTTCAGTGGACAGCGAACATACAAGTTGATACCATTCTTATGCAAATAGGATCTTCTAGAAACTATTTGTTTCCTAGTTACCTGTTCAATCTTTCTCTGAAACTCGGCCTCCATGTAAGCACGGAATTCAGCTATCTCCTTCTCAGCTTCCTCCTTGGCCTGCTTCAATCTAGCCTGTTTAGCTGCATAAAACTCAAGTTAGCACAAATGCCCCATTTATAAAACAAGTCCCAAGCATTCACAGTGCTCCAAAGGATAAAGTCAAGTAGACCAGAGACAGCTTATAATATAAGTTAGACATAATTATAAGACACAAAAAAATGACATTTCAATTTTATTTTGTCAGAGTAAAGAGAAGGATATCAAAATATCAGCTTTTGTGGTCAACAATTTTGCCAACTACAACTCAATTATTAAAAGAACTGTAAACGCAAGTACACAACTAGCATATGCTAACTCTAGGTTAAAAAACTATGAAAGCACCCAAAGGCAATAAAAATTCACACCACGACAGGACAAATAAAAGTGCACTGCAATAGAGACAATAAGTATCATAGCGGTAGGAATTTGCAGCAATGGAGACAAGACTTGCAACTAGTTCATGTATATTGGCCATCATTTCCCCTAATTGATATGTGACAATATATAGTTAAAGCGACAGAGATGAAGGTCAAAAGGTAAGAAAACTGGATTCCTAAATGTGGTAAAAGCAGTTACCAGTCCTGGCAGTATTGACGATGTGTTGGGCTTCCTGCTCGGCAGCTAAAAGGAGTTGAATTCCATTCTGGCCACCCCTGCTAGATTCCATTCTCGTCTATAAAACTCAAACAACTGCAATGAAGAATGAAATGTATCTCTCTAAAACACTTGATCACATTTGAGACATAACAGTAAATTATTAGAAGATAAGAGGAATTTCCAAGCATGAAACTGCAACAAGAAAGAAAAGTCATAAAGTCTTTATTGCAGCATAATGATCAACTATGTCAAGTCAAAATTTATACGCAGTGGGGGTAATCAGTTAATTTGATAGCAATAACAGTGAGCGAAACAGAAAATCATAAGCAGTTAATCTACAGCACTATCAAATTCCAAGAGTAGATAAATGCACATGTGCAGGAGAAGACATTAATCATCTATTATTAATTTATTATATAGAGAACAGTGACAAATCTATTCTGGTATATGTTGTGGAACCTTTTGTTTTCTTTGTACATTTTAGAGCACATATAAAATTCCAATTACTGTAGATACTTGATTTGTTTTAATGTAGTGTCTTTGCGTGAGATTCTCTATCTTTCTTGTACAACATTTATATGTGGGAATTTTCCAATTTATTAAACACGTATATGGATGATTACTCAAAGAGGTTCACAAACAACTGTAGACACGAATCATATCTAGAACTGGGCAAATATATGCATTTCCACTTTCCAGTGTAAACATATTTTGATCAATAATAGTGTTTTGGCATCAGTTCTTGACTTCTTTTAGTTTATCACCTATTTTTCCTCTCCTATTTAAATTATTAAGAACTGATGGTCCAATATTTACTATTTCCAAACCTAGACAATCTAGAATAATCAATGTGGAGCTAATGGAGGAAAAGATTATGCGCTAAATAGTAAATAAGAAAGGAAAGCTATTATCATTCTCTTCTCAAAAGACAATCTTTTCTACTCAAGCAACTATTTTCTAATCTCAAAATTGAGGATTCATCCAGGCTTTCTTTCTTTCTTTTCGTCCTTAGTCTTATTCATCTGCTCTTTGGTCAGAGCCACAATACCCAATCTCAGTAAGCCAGATTCAAAGCATAACACCTAAAACATTGCGCCACAGTAATACTCTAGACCAAAAAATATCATGTTTTCTCTCTCCCTTTTAAATATAACAGTATGAAACCTTGATACATTTTTTCTGATAAAACATTGATATAAAGTACACATAGAGGGTGAATGATCACCTGATAGATCCATTCGGTCCATGACACATAACTTAATGTAATTGGATTAAAGAACTTGAATAACAATACTCCAAGAGTTATCTAAATGTTTTTTTCCTAGTCAAATAAAAAACATTGGAACCATAAAGCTGAAAGCTAGTAGTGAGGAAAAATTCTCTTTTCAATTAAACCCTTTAATTACGAAAAAAGAAAAAAAAAACTGAATCTTAAAAAGTTTATCGTGGACCAAAACTTACTTTCGTGCTCCATGCCATCAGAGAAACCAGATTGTAAAACGTAAGTATTAGTAAGAAAAATTACTAATACTATTTACTTCAATCATCAGATCACAATAAGAAGCAGCTTAAGGAAATAGACCACCATCCGCATAGAATTAAAAAACAAAAATTCAAATCTGGATCAGAAACATGTAAACATGAAGCAGGTCTTACAGAGACATTGAAAACAGATAAGAGTAACTATTATTATTACAATATAATTTTCCTAAAAGCATTTCAACAGGAACTATATATATTCGTCATAACAAGTCATAGAGGTAGATCAGAAGAAAAATCAAGTAGAATGAAAGAAATTGAGAGGAAAAATGGTCAAAACAAGTCAAATTGGAATCGGATCGAGATCTAGTCCAGAAAATTGAACTGCCAGAATATGAGATCGTTAAGCATTTTGATATCTGCTAATACTAAAATAATAAAGAACCTATGAGCAATCCGACTTCAGAATATATGAGAAGTTGGGTGAAAGTAGGAAAAGAGAGTACCTCTGTGGAATCGGAGTTGAGAATCGATTGCAGAAAGTTGAGGCGAAGCGACAACAATTAGACCTTATATATTTGGGCAATTTTTTCTTTTTCCCTATTGTTTTGTACGAGAGAAATTGTTATGTCCAAATGTGGGTGACTTTAAATATTTAATTTTAATAAAAAATATTTTTACAAAATAATTTTTTTTATTTTTTAAATATAGTATAAGTACTATTTTATTTATCTATATCTTAAATATATTTTTAAAATTTTTCATATTTATTTATCTCTCAAATTTTACTTTTTATTGCTTTTGTTTTCTATTTTTTTTAATTTTATTATTCTATTTTTTATTATTTTTACTTTTTTATTTTTTTCTTTAATTTTATTATTCTATTTTTTATTATTTTTACTTTTTATTTTTTCATTAATTTTATTTTCATGTTTTAATTCATTTATATCAACCTTTATTTTTTTTCTTTTTTCTCAAGTATTATCTATTTTTTTTCTTTTTTTAATTCATTTGTCTTTCACTTTTATTTGTCTTTTATTTTTATTTTTTATCAGTTCTCTTTTTTGTCCTCATTTTTCTCAAACTTTATTTTTATTTTTTTCTCTTATTTTTTATTTTCTCAATTTTCTTAATTCATCGCATTTTCTTAATCATTAATTTTTTCTTACCTTTTTTTCCCCACTCTTTTTTATTTCTCTATTTTGTTTGATCATTTTTTTCTTTTTTCAGTTCTTTTTTTCCCCTATTTTTCTAAAATTTTATTTTTATTTTTTCTTTAATTTTTATTTTTCTTAATTTTTTTAATTCTTTGCTTTTTTATTGATCTTTATTTTTTTCTTTCCTTTTTTTCTCCATCTTTCTTTATTTCTCTGTTTTGTTTGATCGTTTTTTTTTTCTCTCAACTTTTATTATATTTTTCTAATAAATAAAATATTGAATAATCCGCAAAGATGTCTTCTTTTTTTACATCAAAGCAAATTTAAGGGCATGAATTGTTGTTACGAAGTTCTTTGAAAATTCTTGAGATACGTTGTATCTTTAAGGCGAGAGTTATAGAATATCTCAAAAATAAAGGCATAATGTCGTAGTGTCAATTCTTGCCCGTGGGGCATAATTTATTATTTGAAAGTCCTTGAGCTAAGTCTTGCCTCTAAGGTAAGAGTTGTAGAACATCTCATAAATGAAGACATAACGTAGTAGTGTCAACACTTGCCTGTGAGGCATAATTTGTAGTTTGAAAGTCTTTGAGCTAAGTCTTGCCTCTAAGGCAAGAGTCGTAGAACATCTCATAAATGAAGACATAACGTGATAGTGTCAACTCTTGCCCGTGGGGCATAATTTGTAGTTCGAAAGTCCTTGAGATAAGTTTTTCCTTTAAGGCAATAGTTGTAGAACATCTTATAAATAAAAATATAACATGGTAGAGTCAACTCTTGCCCGTGGGGCATAATTTATATTTTGAAAATCCTTGAGCTAATTAAGTCTTGGCTCTAAGGCAAGAGTTGTAGAACATCTCATAAATAAAAACATAACGTGGTAGTGTCAACTCTTGCCCATGGGACATAATTTGTAGTTTGAAAGTCCTTGAGCCAAGTCTTGCCTCTAAGAAAATAGTTATAGAATATCTCATAAATGAAACATAACGTGGTAGAGTCAACTCTTGTCCGTGGGGCATAATTTGTAGTTTAAAAGTTCTTGAGCTAATCAAGTCTCGCCTCTAAGGCAATAATTGTAGAACATCTCATTAATGAAAATATAACGTGGTACCGTCAACTCTTGTCATGGAGCATAATTTGTAGGAAAGTCTTTGAGCCAAGTCTTGCCTCTAAGGCAATAGTTGTAGAACATCTTATAAATGAAAATATTACGTGGTAGAGTTAACTCTTGCCCGTAGGGCATAATTTGTAGTTTGAAAGTCCTTGATTAAAGTCTTACCTCTAAGGCAAGAGTTGTAGAACATCTTATAAATGAAAACATAATATGGTAGAGTCAACTCTTGCCCATGGGGCATAATTTGTTGTTTGAATTTCCTTGAGCTAAGTCTTGCCTTTAAGGCAATAGTTGTAGAACATCTCATAAATGAAAATATAACGTGTAGAGTCAACTCTTGCCCATAGAGAATAATTTATTATTTGAAAGTCCTTGAGCTAAAGTCTTGCCTCTAAGGCAATAGTCATAGAACATCTCATAAATAAAAACATAATGTGGTAGAGTCAACTCTTGCTCGTAGGGCATAATTTGTTGTTTGAAAGTCCCTCAGCTAAGTCTTTCCTCTAAGGTAAGAGTTATAAAATATCTCATAAATCAAAAATAATGTGATAGTGTTGACTTTTGTCCATGAAACATAACTTGTTGTTTGAAAGTCATAAGTCTTGCCTCTATAATATAGTAGTGTCAACTTTTGCCTATGAAACGTAGCTTATTGTTCGAAAGTTGTAAGTCTTGCCTTTATAATGTGATAGTGTCAACTCTTGTTCATGAGATGTAACTTGAATGGGAGAAATCGAAAAAAAAGAACAAAAATAATAAAAATTACGGAAAAGGAAGAAAATGAAGAAAAATATTAAAAAAATAAAAATCAAAGAAAATGTAGAAGTTAAGAGAGAATAGAAAAAAAATAAAAGGTTGATAAAAAAGAAAGATTAAATAAAAATCAAGGTCGAGAAAAATTTAAAAAGGAAAAAATCAAAGAATTTTTTATTTTATAAAAGTAGATGTTGAAAGGTGTAAAGACAAAAAGTAAGAGTTGAGAAAAACTAAAAAGAATAACAAAAGAGAAAAGAAAAAATAAAAAATAAAAAAGGAAAAAAGAAGAAGTTGGAAGGAAAAAAGGAAAAACGTAACGGTTGAGAAAATTAAAAATAAAAAGAGAAAAGAAAAAATAAAAATCAAAGCAAAATTAAAAAGAGAAAAAAAATAAAAGTTGAAAGATATAAATATGGAGTTGTTATCTATTATGAGGATCATTTATATAATTTACTCCATTGATTAGTGGCAATTTTATCCAAAAACATTAGTTAATAGGTAAAGGCTATTTTAAGAAAACTTTTTTATTTAGGGCTAAAATTTGAAAGTTACCCCAATTTAGGTCTATTTTTTAGATTTACCCATTGAAATTTGGGAGAAAAATTAAGGCCCAAGGGGATTGGGCCAAGAGGGCCAATAATGGATTGGGTTGGACTGCTGGTAACCGTTATAGCGGTAAGGAGCAGCAACCTAGCCGAGGATTTTAAAAATCCTCTTTCTTTTGATTTCCCTAGGTTACTTTCTTCCTTCAGAAACTCTCTGAAAAATTCTCTCTCTCTAATCATGAAATTTTAAAGGTCAAGGTTCATGAGGATTGTTTCGAGACACACTCAGAAGAAATTTGACATAGGAATATGTTTAGCACATACGAGATAACTCACTCCTCTCCACAATAGTATGTGTCGCCTAAGAGGTAAGTTATGATTCACTTTGTAGCAATTAGACTTGGGTTAGATCATCTAATATTAATAGTGATGTCGGGAGCATCGTGCACTAGACCTTCAGGCACAAAAATGGATGAATTAACACATTTAAAATCTAGTTAGGCTCGAATGTGTTGTATTACTGTACTTTATGTTAAAGTTTTTGAGTGTGATAAAGGAAGGATAGAAGGATGGAGTGAAAATGCGTAGCTTGATATATTTCGGGGCTTGAATATATTGAAAATTTGAATGAAACACCATGGAATAGTAAAAAGTGAAATTAAAGAAACTCAATTGATTCTAAATGTCTTAAAAGTTCAGATTACACTAAAGAAAGTGACTAAAAGGTGAGGTATGACAAGATGGGGGTTATTAATTAGCACAAGCGAATCTCATGACAGATGAATAACATAAAGAGTAATACTGTAAAGTGAAGAATAAAATTTTTGTTAGAAATAGTTAGGAAAGATTAGAGGTCAATGTGAAAATGTGAAGTTGGGGATATGAAAAAGAGGAAAAGTGTGTGATAGCGTGAATTTGGGCTACCACAGCTCGTTAGGAAGTATAACACTTGATGTCTATGGATTCACACATACGCACACACATATATGTATTTTTTTGTATGTGTTTATGTGTATTTTCTTGTGTGTGCACGCACGTATAAACTAAGGTCACTGACTAAAATAAGTTAGAAAATTGTTGTAACATGTAGATTTTCTTGACTTTGTGCTTGATTTATGAACTTGACATCTATGATTGCCTTCTAGCATGACTTGTGACTTAATGACAACACAACACTATATTTTATTTGCACTGTGCTGAATTACTGTGATATGGATCGGATATTACGTTAGTACGTATATGAATTATTGTAATGTGAGTCGGATACCACATCGGTATGGATATGATATATTGTGATATGAGTCGGGCACCACGTCAGTGCAATATAATATTGATGTTGGTGATAAGGTCTCTAAAAAGAGATAAGGAGAGATGAGCACATATCTTGCATACATGTATTATCCATATATTTTGATCGTAACTCTATTTTATATGTGCTCTTATACATGTTCTTGTTGTGGTAAGTGATAGAAAATTTATGGATGTACGTAGGTCCCTTGTCCAGGTCGAGTTGAAAGTGAGAACCTATTATCGTAGAATATGATTTGATGAAATTCTGATTTCATAGTGGTGTGATATAGTGATGTCTGAGATACTGAGTACTGAGATAATTGGGAGCAATGATAGTCACAATCCAAGGTAATAATAAGAACATGAGTAACTAGCTAAATTGGACATATAATACCTGACCGAGCCTTTCATAAATCTCCACCACTATAGGCTCAGAAGGTTCAATTAACACTCAGGAAAACAATAGTCCAAGCCCATACCTATGCAACCCCCCATAAGGCTGATAAATACAAGCTTCACGCAATATACTATAAACATCACTCATACCTATACCTATGTAACCCCCATATGACTAATAGATATGAGTGCATACTGGTGATAGGCAATGTACATGCATGAATGAATGTGAGGTAAATCCATAATATCTTAACCACTATATCATTATCAATATTATAATCAATATCTAAATCAAACTGGTAGATATGTATATGTATAAAATAAACATTATAATCAAATCCTCAACATCATCAATATCATCAATCGTTGGGCTTGACTCAGAACTCATATAATTAATACCATCATCAATCATCAGGCTTGACCCAAAACTCATATGATCAGTACCATTATCAATTATTGGGCTTGACCTGACCACGACAAGATCTGTGGCAAAAAGAGTGTAATCTATAAATTCATTGTCCTAGGTAAGCTTTCAGACTAAATCATCCTAGGAGTGTAGAAAAGGACAAAATCTCTTTTGATCGGAGTAAATAATAGTAGTAAAATTGTGGATCAAAATTTACCTCAGCCAAATCTTTAAAACACTATTTTCAATCTCAATGCAGATAAGTCATCCATTAAGATGGTATGATTCCTGTTATGAAGTAATTCATTTTTAAAATGACAAGTGGGATTTAATCTTTTTTATAGTAGTAAAATCATATTCTAGTTGGAATCGTACCATTTACCATATTCAGTGATAATAAATGTACCAAATCTATGCATGCCATCACCAACATTTAAACAATGAAATCTTAAGCATCAATATGTCGGTAAACTATGACCATTTTCTTTACGAGAATCGAATACTTCTCAGAATTGAATCATTCAATATCATAAATACGGACTTGGGCCTAATAATATGTCAAAAATAACTACAACATCATAATCACGGCCTAAGGCCCAAATGTATATCCTACATAATCATACATATATTCTTATCCACACTCGAAAGCTATATCAAGACTCACATCTATAAGCTATAACATTAATCATATCCGAAATCTATATCAATATCAATGTCTATAAGTCACCTCATATTTATAAGGAATTTTATATTCATAAGGCATATCATATCTATAGGCCACATCATATATATAAGGCATATCATATCTATGGGAAAAATCATATCTATAAGACATATTATTTAGCATGTCGACAAACCTTATCATTAATCAAATTCGAAAGCCATATCATGGCTACGAGCCATTAATCATAATTCGAGAAAACCATCACCGTTCATCAAGTCACAGAGTAACCTTATATTACAGGCTCAATAGTCTCAACTATGTCTAACATGCACAAATAAGTTCACAAGGCTAGTACAAGTCTTGGCCTAAGGTGGGCCGAAGGAACACTTGTAATCCTCAAAATCCTTACTTAAGTGGGCTCTACCCTGGACTATGCTGAGGTATCTGAATTGAATTTTAGAGGGTACATAAATCATAATTACCCTAAGATTGGATTTTCACCAAAGACATGAACAATTAAGTCAACTCCACCTAAATTACGATTTCAAGATAGCTAAATCGTTCAAATAAGGCTAATCATACTAATCACACTCCCAACATCTAAACCACATCTCAAATCTAGAATAATACCATAGTCATACCACTAATTCCATATCTAGCTAAGACAAAGGCAATGGGTTCATAACAGTGAAGTATTTCACCTTACGAATCAAATCACTCATCTAATCCCCAAACTTCACTAATTAAGACTAAGTCACTATGTTCTATCCATAATCAATCTTGACTTTCTTATTTACATGCAATATATAAAACATACCATCTTGTGAAGTAGAGTAGATAGAAGCCTACCTCGATGCCGAACCGAAAATCCATGAATCTTTCATAAACACCTGTCATCACTTCATGATCCTAAAATGCTGCTACGCTATTAAAATCATAATCTATATGTCATTAAGAGTCAAACAAGACCTATATTGCCATATAATGGGTCAGGTCAAATTTTAGGTCAAGAATGGGTTGGACCCATAATTGGAATCCAAAATTAAACTCGTCTCGAGGTGCTTCAAAGGATAAGGAATGTGTGCCCAAAATTTGAGCACAAACGGGATACAAATCGGGTCTCAAATCAACCCTCAGAGTTTAGGAATTAACAACCCTAACTTGTAAGAATTTATCATGAATTTGGGTGGAAATCAAAGGAAAAATCAGTGAAAAATGACCAAAAAGGATTTGGCAAGCTTACCTTAGCTTATTTGGATGATTTCGCACTCTTTTACCTTTCTTGAGCTCTCAAACTAGTGGAAAGAGTATTGGAAAATTGGGTTGAAGAAAGGGATTAAATATGGGGTCGAAAGTTGCAATCGTGACTCTAAAATTACGATCGCATTCTGCAAGGCATAAAATGCATGTCGCGGTTGCAATTTACCCTTTGTGATCGCAATTGCACCAATAACCTGATGCACTAACAAAGTTAAAAACTTGTTTTTGACCTTCGAACCTCATTCAGAGCCCTATGAACATGATCCAATAGTAAATTTTGATGGTAAACCACATTTTGGATCCTATGGAATCAGCAAAACTTTCATCCAAGATCATTTTGATTAAATATAGGGCCCACACCTATAGTTCTATTTTTAATATAATCCACCCAATAGCTTAAAATGAGTCCGAAAGCCTCGAGAACTAAACGTAGGGTCTTCCTAGCCTAAAATTAATATGTCAGAGCTGATGGTGCTGTCAAAATTCTCATCTGAGGTCATCTACTAAGTGTTTTGGTTCGAGACCAAATCCTAAACAACAAAATTTTAAAATAGAAAAATGAGCCTAAATTCCAAATGAACTGTTCGATCATCGAACCGACAATTCTAGCAAGTCATAAATGACCTGTAGGTGCTGTGCGAATGCTCAAAACACCAAAAATGCATGCAAATTTAGCAAATGACCTGGAGGGTCATTATAATATCCACTACCTAAAGGACTTTCATCTGTAAAATTCAATAGATAGAAAGATCTCAAAAGCTCAAAAGGATGAGGTACTGGGCCAACTTGCTCTAAGCATAACTTTCTAGATAACCTCTAAGGAGAGACGTGCTTCCAAGGGATTTTGCCATAGGTATCCCTTTTTGAACCATCCACCACACTTTACTCTTAAACAACCAAAAAAAAATCTTAACCACTAACTGGCCTCCAACTAAACTGAGAAAGGATGATGAATGCAAATCAAAACTGTGACACACTGATACCACATTGATACTAGAACAATCCCATAAAGGCTCATCCAAGCTAAAGAAAATCAAGGCATGAGTCATACAACCAACTCCAAATCTATATATAACTATTCCTTGCCTTTCCAAACCTGTTAATACTCTAAACCAAGTAGAAAGTCACCCAAGTCCTGTCCGTGCAATCTCATCACTGAAAACTCGAGGAACTGAAGCTGATCCACTAGGAATCCATATGGAAAACATGAGAATAAGCCTATAATGTGCTACCTGGGCATACAAATGGAGATAATCAAGGAAATACAATCTATGCCAATGCTATAACTAGTTCGGATAATAACCAAAACTAAAATACAGAAGTCTAAAGAATAATTGTTCATCACTGAATGATCTACTCTAGGATGTCCCATCAATCAAGAATAAAATCAAGTTGAATCCAACTCAAGCATACTACTCTCACTGAGTAGATTTTCCAAAATCTCTATGAAAATTAAAAACCTGAGCGTCAAATATGAAGGAACCAATACCATGTCCATAGACTATTACTTGAATGCTTATCAACCATACTCTATCCGAGCTCCAAGAAACCGAACCGGTAGCTATGGAGTAGGTTCATCCAGCCTATATAAGAAATTCTAACTGAGATAATTCTGAAATAAAGGTTGCACTCAAGCTCTAAAACTTCAAACTAAAATCTCAACACCAAGGCTGAACCGCTCGATCTTAACTACCTTAACCAAACTTGAAGATGGGTAAGCATTGACATTCTAAATCTATCAGAACTACCAAATCACCATTCCAAGGCGTCAAATCCAAAATTGATCCAATAAGCTAAACTAAGGCTAAATACTCAAATCTATCTTACAATCCAAATCAGACATATCCTTATTGAATCATGCCGAAACAAAAATTAAAACATAGCTGAAGAAAAAAAATCCCCGTAGAAGAACATGGAATCAACTACATATCTGCTGAAGTGCATAAATCACCAAAATCTACTTAAGAACTCACCAATGTTGCCAATAACACTAGTAATACTAAAACTCTAGCAACTCAAAGAAATACAACCTTTGTCAGAAACTAATCAATCCAATACTCCATCTCAACAAAGAATACTCATAGGCACATAGCACTAAGGAGAAACACTTCACTAAGTTTTATTAGGTCAAACAAATTCCAAAATAAGGATTTCCTAAATCCGCCCAAGTAGGAGAACCATAACTCACTTAACATATGAATCACCTTGCCGAGGAAGAAATTACCAAGCTCGACACTAATGTCAAGGTCAAGACCACTACCAAAAAATAAACCAAGAAACTCAAGATAAAGAATTACCATTTTGCCAACTTAGGAAATGGTCATAGGAAATAACATCTATTTCCAACTTTTTTAACTCTAATAGAACAAGAACCATATCACATCAAGAACAAAGTATGAAACTCCACACTAATACCAAAAATACGCCATTGCCAAAACATGAACCTGGCAATCTTGGAAGGCGAACTTAAAACCTCTCCTGGTCAATACAAAACCACTATCGGGTGATGAGCTAGCTAAATCAAAAAAATGAACCCCAAATTGGTAAATCTAAAAAATGAGCCACATAAATAAAGATAGCCAAAACAAAAGCTTTCGCAACCAAGAGGCAATTCCAAGAATCCCAAACTTGAGAACAAGCGATATAGCTAAATTACCAACCTGGAACCATAATAAAACCACAAAAGATCAACCTACCTTTGATACCACAGTTCATTCAACAATCGGTATAGAACAACCAATAAAATAGGAAAAAACTAACCTCACCTCGTGATAAAAGAGAAATCATCCAACCTAGCTAGCTTACCCAAGTCAACCAATAAGAACCACAAAGAAGGAAAAGATTCTAACTATATCAAAAGAGGATTAGTTATATCAAATAATAATAATAATAACAATAATATAAATATCAATATAATGAATAGGCGGTACCAAAATGAAAATTAATAGCAAGTGCCACTTAAGGGCCACAATAAGGCCAATATGCCAAGGTAAACAAGACTCAAACCCAAATGCTACACCCCAAGGAAATATCAACATGGATCTACTTCATCCATTTCTAAAATAAATAATCCAGGAGGTAGTCATATAATTATGAATTCAATAACAAGGAACACATCAACCAATATGAGTCTGTCAAGGCATAAAATCAATGATGGGTATGAGAAACCTAATACATATAAATAAAGGGTATGAGCAAGAAATAAAAGCACACCAATCATGGTGGAATTTATAGTCATATGTCTGATGTGATCGAGGGAGAACAAATTTGAACAGGTCCAAAATTAGACCGAACGACTGAATCATCAACTGAGGTGCTAAGTGCACTATCTCTAATTGAGGGTACCAAAACACTATGAGACTAATCTGAATAAGCTGAACGACCACTAATCCCAGTCAGGGATACTTTATGAACTAATTTCCTATCTCACCACAGCTAAAATAAGCTTTTGGAATACTATGAGGTGCTACACACTCTAATCCAGAATCATCACCATGTCTAACCTGAGAGTCACCCATAATTTAAAACACTTCCTACATAGAATCAATAGGCAGTAAGTGATGCTGAGCCCCACCCAAAGGATCCTCACTCTCAAATGAAATACTTATAACATTATACTAATGACATAATCTTTTATTGCCACTTCCATAAGTCTCAATGCATGCTCTCTCTATGGCCCTTACATAATCAACAACTATGTCCTTCTCTAAAGGATATAGAATATGATTGTGTCTGGCCCACTCAAGAAACCTAATCTCATACTCCAAAACTAACAAAGAACCCTGTTAAATACCAACAAATCCTACTCTAGCCTAGGAACTGCTCGATGAACCAATTGTTATCCATGGCTGTGAGAGATCTGCAACATGACTTGAGATTTCTAATACTGAATCTTAAGAGGTTGAAGTGATCATAAACCCTATTGGAGCCTAGTATGGCCCCAAATCCTCTGAATAACATTGAATATCTTTAACATCTATGCCTAACTCCTTGGTCCGATGCTGCGCTGAGGCTCTAAAAATATGTTCTAAAGTCTCATCCGCATCTATCGACATCTTTATATCATCCTTCTAGGACAGAGTAGATTCAAAGAATGTGCTTGAGGCTTATATATATAGACACACAACAAGGAGTCAAGAAATAAATTTCCTAAGGATGCATTATAGCCTCTTGAAGATAGATATTTAGCTCTTATACTAATACAATAGTGAACCTACGCTCTGATACCAATTTGTCATAATCCAGTTTCTCAAGTCATGATGGCACCTAATATAACCCACCAGTAGGTAAGCCAACATCATAGTCTAAAACTACTAGTAACTGACTACCAAGAGAATGAAGAAAGTAATATGGAATAGATACAATAAAATACTAATATACATAAGATAATCCTAAAATTTGGTGAAATCAGTACAAGAGTTTCTACCATTAATGAGGATACAAATAAGGTACTAAATGAATATACATATATAACTATTTTGAATACAATATAAAGAGTAGTCTAGTAAATAAGAGAGAGGAAAGTAATACTCCAAACACTAGGATCTCACCCTGCCATCTATGGAGGGCATGTACGATCATACGTTCCACTTATGGTCTATAGGTGTCAGCATATGTTTTAGAAAAGTGAAGTCTAGAGAAGTATTCAAAAGATTTTAGATCAGGGACACCTACATGGGACCACCTATGACCGCAGGTGCCACCTACGACCCATAAGTGGCTATTGACCTTAGATTTTCTTCTTGGTTTAGGAGTTGTTTCCTAGGGTTTCCTTGTACTCTCTCTCTCTGTATATATATATATACCATTTTGATGTTTTTAGTTAATTTACACACTCTTGATACTTACAAATATATAGTTAATTCCAAGATTCGATTTTGATCTTGGTATTATTTTGTATTGACTTTGGTTGATTATTCAGTTCAAGACTTTGGGTTTTATTCTTTGATTATTGTGATATTATTTAAATTATTTCAATTATGAATTCCTTTGATCATTTCACAACAATAAGAAGCTAATTCCCTTAGCTAGGGTTGTGGAAACCCTAGCCGAGTAATGAAGTATTGGCCTTGTAATGAACCTTTAAGTCAGTTTTCATATTTTCTCTTATTTTCACTGTTAGAGATTTCTCATAACTTTCCTAAGTTATTTATGACTTACTAGGACTGACAGTTTGGTTAACGAGCAGTTCATTTGTTTTTTTAGAGCCAATTCTCTATTTAAAAGTCTTTACTAGTTTTAAATGGCCATCGGGCAAAATATTCACCAAAATGATCTCGGATGCAAATTTTGACTATTCTAGCAGCTCTAAAAAATTTATTTTAGGCTAGGTAGACCTTTAGTTTAAGTTTTGATGCACCCAAGCTCATTTTGACCGATTTGTCAGAAAGTTGGAAAATTGGAAATATGGGTGTGAGAACCATATTTGGTCTAAACAACCTCAGATGAAAAATCCAACTTTGCCAATACATTCAGAACATTGTATTTATTATCATTACATAGTTTATTTACAAAAATTGGATTCCAAATGAACCCCATGGCATTGTTGGAAACTTGGAAAATTTTTTAAGTTTGCTGGTGCTGGTGCATTATAATCATACAAGGGCCACTATAATCTCCCTATGGAAATCACACAAGGTGTATGGTGATCGCCCTATTGTGATAACAATCCCTTGATGGCAATAGTAACATCTTCATACCTGATATGGGTATAAAATAACCCTTTTAGTCGCATTTTGGTTATTTTCTTTTTATTCTTGAGAGCCAAGAACCCTAAAAGGGTGTCATAACTCAATATTGAGTCTTGTGGATGACTCAGGATCTTGGTAAACATCTATTATCATTATTATCATCTGAATTAAGGTAAGTTTTCATCAATTTCTTAGTGAATTTTCTTAGTTTTTGACCCAAAGCCCCAAATTACTTGGGGCTTGATTCAACCCAAAGTTTGCTTGTTTTCACCCATTTCTTAAGGGTTTTTACTCTATTATCTTGATATCATGTTGGGTTAGCCTTGAAAATGTATTTTCCATAAGTGCGACCCACTTGGGATTTTACTGTAATTTTTGAACCCGAAGCATAATGGTGCAATATGGGTATCGTTATTCTTGTATTGATGAGTAGATTACTATTTTAATAGTATGATGACATTTTAGGACTATGAAGTGAAGATGGACATTTGGTGAATGATGTAAAGATTTACGGTTCAGATTTGAGGTAGGCTTCGTCTATTCTTCTTCGTAAGATGATGCATGTTATATATTGCGTGTGAACGTGAATGTTAAGTTTGATTATTGGTAGAATTACTTAGTTTGAATATTTAATTTTGGGTATTAGATGAGGGTTTTGACCCGTAAGTTGAAATGCTTAATATTCTTTTTGAATCCAATGACCTTCTCCTCTAGATTGAACTAATTCATAGAATGGATATGATATAATGCTAGGTTTGGTATGTGGTTTTAGTATTTAAAGTATGGTTAGTATATTTAACCTTATTTGGGTTATTTTGGTGATCTTGAAATCTTAGTTTGGGTTGAGTTGACTTAAATCCCTATGTTTTTAGATAAAATTCCTATTTTAGGTTCGTTATGGCCACTAGACATCTAGTAGTTGAACTCGATACCTTATCCTAGTTTGGGGGTGTAAATTTCCTAAATATGGTAATTGAGGATTAGAAGTGGGTTCTTCCAACCCATCTTAGGCTAATATTTGTGTTAGCCTTTTAACCTTAGTTGCGGATGTTAGGCATAGTTGAGACTATTGAGCCTTTAGAATAAGTTTATTTCATGGTTGATAAATTATGATGATCTTTCTAGGATTATGATTAATGGGTTATGTCCATGATATTGGGCCTTTAGAGATATTATTTCCTCTTAGAAGCGATATTTGGCCTTTAGAGATGTTATTCCCTCTTAGAAGTGATATTGGGCCATTAGAGGTGTTATTTTCTCTTAGGAGTGATATTGGGCCTTTAGAGATGATCTTCCTTCATGATACATGACCTATATATGTGAGAAGCTTATTTTTATTATACCTCCTAGATATGCGATGCTTCCTATATAAGAAATAAGTATAAATATGCCTTATGGCTTGCAGAGATGTTATGCCTCATAAATATGCTATGGCTTATAAATATGAGATGATGTACAGATATGATTATTGATATGGGTTCCAAATATATATATGAGCTGAAGGCTATGATTATGATGCGATAATAATTTTAGATATATTATTGGGCTAAAAAATGTATTATGATATCAATTGCACATCTAGGAAGTATTTATCCTTGTAAAGGATGCGGTTGTAGTTAATTATTATATATATATATATATATATATATATATATATATATATATAGATATTTATATACGCATCTCTTTGGTATGGGATGGAGGAATATGCGGTATGATGCTTATGGTTTTATTAATTTGGATACTGGTGATGATATGCATAGATTTGGTACATTAATGATCATGATATGCAAATGATGTGATTCTAGTTGAAATATGATCTTATAACTATTCTTCCTAAATAAGAGTTAAGCCCACTTTTCATCTTAAAAAATGGATTTCTTTACAATACCAACTATCTAACTTAATGGATAATTTATAAATATAAAAGATGCTTATAAAGATGCTTTACAATACCATACATAGGGCTAGCCAAACTCGAACCAATAGATGTACACATAGGCATCAAGGACAGAGGATGATTATGATGATAATGATTATAATAATAATAGAATATATATATATATACCGGACAAGGTAGGAGGATGATTATAATGAGGATGATTATGATGATGATGGTTATGATGATAATTGTTATAATGATGATGGTTATGATGTTGGTATTATGATATTGTGGATTCTGTTTCATTCTTACTTGTATGCATATCGCCTATCACTAGTATACACCTATATTTGTTAGCTCGTATGGGAGGTTTGCAAAGATATGTGTGATAATTATGCCTTGTGATACATTGTATATTGATTAAACCTTCTAAGCTTAGGGTGGTGGGGTACATGATAGGCTTGATTAGGTATTTGGTTGTCTGAAATAGCTATTTACTTGCGTTGTTGTTGATATTGTTATTATCATTGCTATGATCATTATTATGGCTAGTTTATGACATCTTGGTCATTGATTCAGTATTAAGAGTTGAAGTATGATTTTGACCTCTTTTATCTTACGATTATGTTACTATGCATGACTATCTAATGACTTGATATATGGATTAGAACCCTGAGTATTCTAGCACTATCTCCTGCTATGGTTAAGAGGTCTTATATAGCTAGTTTGATGATTTAGGCTGTACTTCGAGTAGACCTTGGTTATATACTTATATATATATGCATACTTAGCTATATGTAGCTATGTTATTGCCGTATATCCTTCTTTTCCTTTATATTATATACTCATTCCTTGGCTTTGTATAGTTATATGTATCTTTTTTCTATTCTTACTTGTATATTGGTAAGAGATATACAGTTTAGTGATGAGATATCTAAGTATAAATGGAATAGGATAGTACATTCTTACTACTTCTTTAGCCTTAATATGTTAGTCTCTTGGACATGAATATGATAGTTTATCCTCATTATCTCATTAGTTGTCTTATGTGGTTGCTAGACATTTGGGTGTAGTTTTCCATTCTTTTTATATGTTATATATATCTTCTTTATCATTGGAGCATATTTGATAGTTTCCTACTGAGTACCGTATATTTGGTACTCATATTATCCTTCTGCAACTTGTAGATCATAATACGGGTTATCACTATTGATGTGTGCATCGTGTGGAGAAGCCATTGTCAAAGACTTAGAATGAGCTCCTAACATTTGAAGTATTACTTACCTCCCTCTTTTTTACTAGATTTGTCTCTATGTTGAATTCAAAGATAAGTTGTATCAGTGTAATTTATTTCGTCAATTCAACTCTTGTACTCTTATTATATTAGAAGCTCTTGTAGTAATTCCACTAGGTTTTGGGACTTTATTATGTATTTGATTCTCTTATTTCATCTATTTTGCATTATATTTCACATTATATTCTATATATAATTGGGTAATCTATTACTAGCCAATTCAGACTACAAGGTTGCTTGCCTACTGGTGGGTTATTATAGGCGCCATCATCACCTGAGAAATTGGGTCGTGACAGGAATTATTCAATCATTGTAGATTGTTGTTGCTATAAGCGTTGTGGTTTTGTTCTAGTTAATTGCTTTCATAATGATGGAAAATGTTAGGATCCATCCTGTATTCACTATGAACCCGAGAGAGAGGTAGAGATTGGGAAAGGAGATCACACAATAGTAATTTAGGGTTAATTTCCAAAATAAGATACTCTGCATTATCTACTTAAGATGATTAACTTTTATCTAATAAACTTGAGAATGAGATGAGATAGTTGAAACTGGGGTCCAAGGTCAGGGTTAGTAAGACAACTCTTTGAGATTGAGAGGAGATGAGTGAAATTTACCAAAGTATGCTGAGACGTGGTTAATGATATCTAAAGTACTAAATTCTATATGCACAATAGTTTTATAGTTGGATTGAGGACGAGAAGCCTATAGAGTTAAAAGATAGGGGGAACACAAGCCTCTTGGTCATTTCTAACTGTTTACAACCAAAGCATTTGATTTCGATTACTGTTTACAACAACAACCCCCCATTAATTTTTAGTAATGCCTGTTGACTTTAGTAAACTAGAGAGATAATTCACCTAGTCCCTGTGGGTTTGGCCCCAACTTGAGTGCGTTACTATCTTTTGTTGCAACAACCTTATCTTCTATTGGAGGCGTAGTTTGGGCGTCATCAAAATTTTGGCAACATTGTCGAGGATTACAGTGCGATTGTTGATCAAATTTGTTGATGTTTTTGGGTTTTTTGTTTTCTTTATTTAGTTGGGTGTACACTGATGTATGCCTAACATAAGGAGTCAAGGAATTCCCTTACTCCTACTAAATCTTAACCCAGAAAGAAACTTACAACCTAATCGTATGATGATGGATCAAGTACGTGCAGGCCATCTTGAAGGGGTTTGGGATGAACCTAATGCTGTGCCTCTACCTCCTCCATAGAAGTTTAGGACATTGCTAATAAAAAATAGAGTAGTTATTAGTAGATGCAACTGCTAACTAGAGAAGGAATGCATTAGTTCAGCATTTATCTCAGGAGGTAAAACTCTCTAGATAGAGACCTAGAGTAGATCATCGAGCATCACTCAACAAAAATTAAGATAGAGTTAGAGGTCGTAGAGCTCATGTAATCCCAATAAATTAGTACTTACCACCTTATGATGATATAGAAATGGATATGGGTTACGTTAAGCCTACTGAGATAGGAGCCATCATTCCTTCTGCTTTGCCACCAGGTGTAAAGTTTGACATTACTAGTGCTATGATCCAGCTCTTGAACTCGAAAGGTATGTTTGCGGGCTTGGCTACAGATGACACAAATATGCATCTTGCAAACTTTATTGAAATCTTCACTTCATACACTATACTTAGGGTAGATAAGGAAGCGCTCTAGCTGAGGTTGTTTCCCATTTTGTTGACTGGTTAAGCTTCATTGTGGTTGGGGAAACTTCCTTGAGGACCGATTACTACTCGGAATGAATAGCACAGGCAGTTTTTAGACCGTTTTCCCCCTATCCAGAATGTTACAACTTAAAGATGAGATATATAACTTCTGGCAGCTACATTCTGAGTTGATGTACGAGGTATGGTTCCAGTTTCAGAAGAAGTTGATCATGGTACTCAATTATTGCATTTTAGGGACAAATTTGCTTCAAATATTTTATCGAGGCCTGACTATCAGTTCCCAAGCTATGGCATATATGATCACTGGTAAAGTATTTATGCGTCTACACCATGAAGTAACATCGAAGATTTTAGACCTAATCTCTATCACCAACCGAGGATGGCATACTCAGGAGGATGAGAGAGGAGTTGGCACTTATGCCATTACTGTTACCAATGAGTATTTAGTGGTTAATGATTATGTGGTCAATAAGATTGCGTAGCTTAGAATTGATATTGGGATCCTAACAAAGAGTTTCACAACAATTAATTTTGAGAAGGTAAGTGCAATTGGTTTATAAGGAAAGGCCTCTAAATATTATGATTCTAATTTAGCAGAGGAATCCAAGTATCTAGATCATGAGTTGGTAGGTTTCCAAGTTGAGGGGCAAGGAAACCAAGGTTGAAACTATCATAAAAATAGGTACAGAGATTATAGTAGAGAGCGTGATAGTGACTGGAGAATAAAGGATGACTACAAAGAAAAGGGAGACAGGTGTGTTTTGCTAGGTAGTCATGATACTAAGTCGAGGATGGAGGCGATGTTGTCAAAACTTATTAAGGGTTAGGAAATTCAGGAAACTTGCCTTAAAGGAAATTAGGGCAGATATCTAGAGATTGACCTAAAAAGTGGAATTGCATGCTACTACGATAACGTAATTAGAGCAACAATTTGGGCAAATGCCTACTACTTTGAATTAGAGACATCCAAGCACCCTTTCGAGCAACACAATTCAGAATCCTAAGAATGATGGTATTGTCTAGCTATCACCACTTGGAGTGGTAAGTCTACTATTGATCCCCTTTTGCTTATTGTTAATGAGCCAAGGAATGATAGTGCTGTGGTTGTTAAGACACCTGACGTGGAGTCAAAAAAGGCACCATGTGTTGATGATAGTGCTGAGAAGGACAAAGGTAAAGGCAAGGTTGATGACCATGTAGTGAAGCAAATTCCATGACCTCCCCTACCTTTTCCTCAAAGGATGAAGCAAAAGAAGGAAGAAGGAAAGTTTAAGAAGTTCATTGCCATGCTAAAAGAGTTGAGCTTGAACATTCCTCTTCTTAAGGCTTTGGAGGAGATGCCTGGGTACGCTAGGTTTATGAAAGAATTGGTGATGAAGAAGAGAGCTGTGGTTTTGAGGATATTGATGGATTGCACTACTATAGTGTAGTTATTTCTAAGTATTTGTCCCCAAAGAAGGGTGATCACAGAGCATTCATGATTCCATACACCAATGAGACATCCAGGTTTGCCAAAGCGTTATGTGACTTGGGAGCCAACATTAATTTGATGCTGCTGGCTGCATTCAAACAATTAGGCTTTAACCTTTAAAATTTTTGACTATGCAGTTGTTGATGGCAGAACTATAGTGAAGAAACCTATATACATATCGTTCGATGTTTTGGTGAAAGTTGACAATTCTATTTTTCTAACTTACTTTTTCATTTTGGATTGTGAGGTTGACTTCGAGATGCCCATCATATTGGGAAGATCATTCATGGACACGGGTAGAGAATGGTTGATATGGATAAGGGGGAGCTCAAGTTTAGATTCAATAATAAGGAACTCATATTCAACGTCCACCGAACTATGAAATAACCAATCGACGTAAGGATAGTGTCAGTTATTCATTATGTTGATGACCCAGAAGGATACTCTTTTGGGTACTTTAATGAATTCTTAGTAATCAAGGTACCCACATAATTCTGCAATGTTAAATTAAGCATCGTATGGTATACATCCTATGGGCTTGTTGGTGAATTCCGAGTAACCAACTTAGCCATGTCGTACCGCGACATTAAATCAAACGCTGGGTTGGAGACAACCTATATTCTAGTGTTCACATTGTTTTTAGTTTTTATATGTGAATTAACATGAGGAACAACCTGGAACATGGTATTACATTGCTTAATTTAGGATATTCTAGGCAAGGGGACAATGTGACCAACTCATAAAGGTCATAAGTCCCATGCGGGCCAGGTAAGTTGTCTATTAAATGTCAAAAAAAAATTTGAGGATATTTTTAGGGATCTCAGGACTTTAAGCTTGAGAACCTACTTATGATGTCGTAAATACCACTTATGAACTCATAAGTTGAATAATAAGTGTCAAAATGAAAACTCTAGAGAACCAAACTAGGACCAAAAAAATTTTGGCCACCTACGGCCGTAGGTGGTGCCGTAAGTGCCAAACTTTTTGGACTAGTTTTATTTTAAAAACTACACCTAATATGACCTTGAGTGAACCAAACCCGAAAACCCTAGGGATATTTAAGCCCCAAAATTAACCCTAAACCCCCACTAAACCCTCAATTTCAAATTCCTACTCAAATTTAAATTACCAACTTCCTCCACACTTCAAAATAAGACAAGAAAATTACTTTTTCTAGGTACCAACTTGTCCTAATTGCATGTATTATGTGTCAAATCTAGGGTTTCTTCATCTTTGCAAGCTTTACTTCTAGTTCTTGCAATAAAAAGGTAACTACTCTTTGCTCCTAATAGTAGTATATTATGCTAAACTTGAAATAAGTGAGTTGATATGTTCATCTGCATTCAAAATATGTAAAAATCAACAGACTTATATTTAGGAGCCTAGAATAAGCCTAAAAGATTAAATTTGGACATTGTTCTTTAATAAATATTCTATGATAATGCCCCAAATGGAAGTAAAGTTTGAAAAGGCAAAGGAATACCAAGAGTTTTGTATGCTGCATGTGTATTGAAAAGTTGATTCTAGTTTTATCTGCAACTATTGGACATGCTTGGACTGTGTATAAGTTATAGAGATGTAAAATCTAGGAAAAATTTGAGGTTTCACAATTTTTAGTTTTCTATAAATGTTGCAACCCCTTACTATCTTTCGGGGACTAATACTTTGTTTTTTAGGTACTATGGCCCAAAGGCTTCGAAGAAGAAGGTAGGACCATCGAGGTGAAAGGATGAATCCCATAAGCGAAGTGGATCAGTGGAGGAGTATCTTATTACCCCGACCAGAGCATCCCCCCCATGAACTAGGGGCCAGAGATAGGATGTTGTAAAGTATATTATTAAGGAGACTTTGGGCATCAAGCTCACAAAACAGTCATAGTAGGGCCGACAACCCACTTCTAATTAGACCAAAGCACAGATAGCCACAACCAACAGACTAGGTTTTTGGCCGAAGATAAATTTGGCCAGGATATTACCACCATACTCTCCCCAGCCTGAGGAGGGAAAGGATGATGATGATGTTGAGATGGAGTCTGAGTCACTTCCAGAGGTAGCTACATAGGACCCCTAGTCTGAGGAGGGGACCCAAGATAAGTTCGTAGCACCAGTTCTCGAGCCATCATCTGTAGTACCCCAGTCTAAGAAGGGTACTACACAGACATCCTACCTGGAGCCACCAGCATAGACAGACCAGGTTTTCTACCCTACTCATATCTTGATTAAGCTTATTAATGAGGTGAACCCGAGGTGGTGTGTTGAGGGTCTTCAAAATATTTATGAGAGATATATTTATGACTAAGACAAGATGGCCTAAGACTAAGACAAGCCAACCTAAGAGGACTATCTAGGAGGAGAGAAATATTAATTGAGCTTGGTTAACTGGAACACCACAGTTGTAGGCTATATTTAATTAGTATTTACTGGGGTAGATGACTAGACCCCTAGTTTTATATAGAAAAGCATTGGCATGAGAGTTTTATGCCTTCTACTATGCTACAGTATCTTTGACCACACCTAGAGGTAGTAGGCGGGCGCAACAACCCTAGTAAGAAGATATTGGTGAGAGGTGTCTTGGTGTATATTTCAATGACAACCATCTATTGAGCTCTTTTTAGCCTAATTATATTTATCCTATGTCTACAACAGAGTATAATCACCAGTTAAGATCAACAAATAGCAGATCTGATATGTGAGATATTAAGCATAAGAGTGAGGAGGTAGGTTTAGCGAGATAGATTTCCATTTATATTTCGCCTCTTGGTATGGATGTCCTATGGGTTAAGGGGAAAGGTGTGTTTAAAAAGGTAGTGCTGAATTATATTGCAAAGTTTTTGTGGTTAATAGTGCATTATCATTTATGTCCTACTGTAATAGATAGCTTACTTACATAGAATGGTGCAACACTGATTATGAGCATAACGGCTAGTTATGATATTTATTTTGCAACTATTATTAGGTACAATATGTATGAGCGTATTCATATGAGTTGAATACTCTGCCCTTTCCTTGCCTTATATAGTTACTATGTAATGAGGCTGATGTGCCTGAGGTGCCAGGTGTTGACCATAAGGATGAGGTAAGGGGTGTATCCAAGACGAGTATGATCAAGGATTCAACAAACCCGATCCTTGAGCAAAGATCACATGCACCTCCGGTAGTGATTCTGGCCTGGTCTGAGGGTCCATCAGTTCCTACAGAGCTAAGTACAGATAGGGTGGGGTTGTTGATATAGGTTTTCATTTTTGGATAGAGGAGTAGAGTAAGGCCCCTGATATGAGAACTCAGGGTAAGGTTACCCTAACTATATCTACTTCAATCCCAACTTCCACGTTGGATCCACTTGGGATATCTTCAATGCCCCCACCCCTTTACTACAATTGTTACCATATGTATGGTGTTTGTATTTCGAGTGTTCTTGCAAATCACAATAGAGCGTCAATATGCTACTACCACTCGGCTAGAGAATATTGAGGTCAGGGTGGCATCATTGTATGGACAGATCTGACCTTGGATTCAGATGACACTAGAAATGACTAAGACCAGATTACAAGCTATACACAGGGATGAGATGTTTGAGTTACGAGATGAGGTACATTTCTATAAATGCTTTTAAGGGTTGAGTGTTAGCCCAGTTCAGTGATATTGAGACACCCTATATGGGTGAGATTAGAAAGCAGGTGGCCACACTATAGACAGAGATATGCTTTTTCACTAAGTGTAATATTTCGTCCATCCCTCCAGTGATACCTCCAATTGTGAAATTGACACCTCCTAATGGAACTAGATATTTTGATTTATTCATGAAAAATGAGGAAACGTACCCATAGTTGGGACTAAGAGAGGTAGATAGGAGGTTCTACAGGATATTGATTTGACATTTGATTAGTCTCTAAAATGGGCCACACATGAGTCAAGGGAGACTATATTTGTGGATATGAAGAGGCGTGCTGAGCTAGCTATGGGTGTATCATCTAGTAATGCACCACCACCACCACCGCCTTTACTAGTCGAGATACCTCATAAGGGGAGCGAGTATGACACAGATACTTAGTGTATACCAGGTATGTCCTTATTTCTTTGATTTATTATTATTTTCACGGACTGGAGATAGTGTATAGTCTCTTAGTTGGGGGTGGGGTATACCATAGCTGCCGTGCATTTTTATTGCTGTGCTTCTTTTTCTATCTATCGTAGTATGATTGTAGAATCGTCATGTCTAGGTTAATTTCATGTCGTATTGTATTTTTTTTATGTAATTAGGAGATTATTGTATCTTGAGGGAAGTTGACATGTTTTTTGTTGATTTTTGAGATAACGATACCCCTCCAAAAAATTATTTTAGAACTATATAATATGTATATCTTTATGCCCATTGTGAATATCATTATGGCATTAGGATTAGGGATATAATAATCATAGCTAACAATTGCATGAACTGGATAAGTAGTAGCTTATGATGTGACTCTGTGCCATGTGTGTGTGAGATATTACTTAGTTTCCTTTGTGTGTTGATTCTAGAACTTGCCTGTTTAGTCTTGCCTAAGTTGTAGGATAGTCGGTTAGGAAATGATCATAGGTTGTTCTTGATATTAGTCCACTTTTAGCCTAAATGACCTTCCATGTATGAATAAGTATCCCCTGATCCCTATTTTGAGCCTGTATAGCCTGTTTTTTTTTCTTGTTACACCTTTCACCTTCCCATTTATATTACAATGAACTTAGTTTGGGCCTGGTCCTCCTTGGACATTGTGCACCTCAACTTAGGAAAATTTCCTACGTTGAGGATGGCTATTATAGAGATGCTCAATTAGAAGTGGGTACGAAAAAGGGTAGAATAAAAGAAAATATAGTAGGGCTGGGTGTGGTAGAAAAAGAAAAAGAAAAATTTTTGAAAGAGAAGGAAAATAATGAATAAAAGAAACCACACCGAACTTGAATGTTCTATAAAAGAATAAAAAGGGAGAAATAAGGGTGGAATAAAAGGAAATTAGTTGAAGTGGACCCAAAGTAAGTGTAGTGCCAAGGTGTCTTAGTAACTAAAAATGTCCAAATATATAATACTAGTCCCTCAAGACTATATTACAAGTCGAATAAAGTCCTATGGTGATCTTAACCCGACTGTCTGAAAGCTTAGTTAAAGAAAATAAGGGCAATCCTATGGTATTTAATGTGCATTGGTGGAACTTCTCTTGTGAGTGTAAGTGTCTCTTGACCATCCTCGCATTGACATATATGATTTCATATAAGTGAGTGTGACTTCTTTGTTGTGATGACACATGGGGCGAATGGCTAACTGCTTACTTGTTTGGGTAGTGTAACTTGTATATATGCACGGTTGTTTGTTGCTAATGTAATGCCATATCTTGATTCCCTTGTGTTACATTATTGAGCTTCATGTATATATAAAGTTGGTTTTGAAGTGTTGAAATAGGAGGGGAGGAGGTAATGTTTTGAGTTTAAAGTTGATGATTGACTATTGTAGATAGCTTAGGTTTCACTTAGTTAAGCGTCATATTATGTTTAATTGTATTGTGTTGCCTAAGGATATGCAAATGTTCTAAGTTGAGAGTGTTGATGTGTTATGGTTTCGTAGCACTTTCGATGCTTAAAACGATGAAAATATACAAGTTACTTAGGTCTTTTTGTTAGATGTGATGTGTTTTGTGTTATGTTTTGTAGGAAATCAAGTTTTGGAACTATCCTAAAGAAAATGAGTGAAAATTGAAGTTTTAGACACCCGTATATACTACTTATAAGGCGTAGATGGCAGAATATGTGTCAGAGAAGTTGAGAAATAGAGAAATAGAAGCAAAAAAAATTAACCCTGCCACCTATAGCCATAGGTGCCACCCACGGTCCATAGGTGTCAGAATATGTTGTAGAAGAGCCATGTATATAGAAGTATTCAGAATAATTTGGTCCTAGGGCACCTACATAGGAGCATCTACGGCTGCAGGTTCCACCTATGGCCCGTAGGTGGCCCAGTAAGTGGTCATCGACCTTAATTTTCCTTCTTTGTTTAGGATGTGTTTCCTAGAGTTTTCTTGTACTCTATATATACCTTTTTGATGTTTTTTAGTTAGTTTATGCACTTTTGATATTTACTAACATATAGTTGATTCCAGGATTCGACTTTGATCTTGGGATTGTTTTGTATTGATTTTGGTTGATTATTTAGTTGAAGACTTTGGGTTTTATTCATTGATTATTGTGATATTGTTTGAATTCTTTCAATTATGATTTTCTTTGATCATTTCAAAACAATGAGTGGCTAATTCCCTTAGCTAAGGTTGTGGGAACCCTCGTCGAGTAATGAAGTAGGGGAAATGGTCAATTCTTCTAGATTATTATTGTTGTATGAATTGTGGTTTTCTTTGAGTTCATTGCTTTCTTAATAGTTGGAAATGTTAGAATACAACCTATATTCACTACTAGCCCAAGAAGGAGGTATACATAGGGAAAAGGAGATCATAATAATGATTTGGGATTAATTTCCAAAATAAGCTAATCCATATTATATACTTAAGATGATTGAATTTCATATAATCAACTTGAGACCGTGAGGAGATAGTTGAAACTTGGGTCCAAGGTAAGGTTTAGTAAGGTGAAACTTTGAGACCGAGAGGATATGTGTGAAATTCACCAAAGTATGCTAAGAGGTGGTTGGTGATATCTAACTTACCAGATTCTACATGCATAACAGTTTTATAACTGGACTGAGCACGTGAAGCTTATAGAGTTAGAAACCAGGGGGAACACAAGCCTAGTGTTCATTTCTGACTGTTTACAACCAAATAATTTGAGTTCAGTTATTGTTTACAACAACAAACCCCCTTTACTTTTCAATAATTCCTGTTGACTTCAGTAATCTAGAGAGATAATTTATGTAGTCCCTGTGGGTTCTACCCTAACCTAAGTTGGGTTTCTATATCTTGCTGTTACCGCTTTATCTTTTATTGGAGATGTAATTTAGGCTTCATTAGCTAACTACCTCAATAAAGAGATAGTAAAGAAAGGAATTATAATATTAGGGTAAAAAACCATAATACCTAACCAATGGATAATTATACATATAAATATAACCACAAAGTAAAAGATCCAGAATCGTACCCCAAATTGCAATACCAACCCAATAATCAACTTGTTACAGATTAACCGTAGTAGTAATTACAGTCACAATCCAAGGTAAAAATAACAACATAAGTAATCATATAATCTGGACACACAATACCTAATCGATCCTTTGATAAATCCCCACTGCCATAGGCTTAAAAGGTTCAATCAACACTCAGTCAAACAACAGTCTGAGCCCATACCTTGCAACTCTCCATAAGGTTGATAGATACAAGCTCCACACAATATACTGCAAGTAGCACTCATACCTATACCTATGAAACCCCTCATATAACTAACAGATATAGGCGCATACTGGTGATAGGCAATGCATAAGCATGAATGAAGGAGAGGTAAGTCCATAAGATCTTAACCATTATATCATCATCAGTATTATAATCAATATTCGAACTTGACATGTGTATATATATATAAAATCAATATCCTCAACATCATCAATATCATCAATTAATAGGCTTGACCCGAAACTCATCTCATCAATACTATCATCAATCATCGGGATTGATCATAACTCATATAATCAATACCATCCTCAGTCATCGGGCTTGACCCAAAACTCATATCATCAATGCCATAGATATATGTGTATATATATATAAGTACATGGCAAGATCCATGGTAAAAAAGTGTAAATCTATAAATTCCTTGCCCAGGGTAAACTTTAAGACTAAATCATCATTGGAGTGTAGAAAGGGCCTGAAACACTTTAAACTTTAGTCCTTACAAAATTTCTTGACTCTTGAATCCTCTAATCATCATACGACTCACACCCTTGACTTGTATGGTGTTGGTACGGGTTTAAAACACTAGTCGTATGATGGTCAGTTTTATATTGGCCAAATTTTTATCTTGGTATGAAAAGACTCCATACGAGTCATATAACACTATTTGGTCCCTTAAAACACCCCAATACCTTAAAACACCACATCCTATAACACTATTTCGTCCCTCATTCTTTACTTGCAAGATCAAAACACTCTCCAAACTCTCTAAAAATCTCTCAAGAAGATTGGGCTAGGGTTTCATCAAAGTAGCCATCTAAAGGCTTAAGGATCAAAATCTCCCCGTGAATCTTCGTAACTCAGGTATGTGACTCTTCCTTCATTGTTAGTTCATAAAAATCATGTGTTTTGAACATTGTTCTTGAATCATAAATGGTGGTTTTGGAATCTATGGTTGAGGGTTTGAATGTATAATGTTGAGTATTATTCTCTCCTGATTTCACTTGTGTTCATACATATTTTTGATAATGGTTTTGCATATGTGGGTATATAAGAATTGTGGTTTAATGAATGGGTCATGGTTAACCCTAACTTGATGGTTTTTGACTTGAATAATTGTTTGATAATGGTATGCCCTCGACATGTTTGTGAAAATGCCTTTGAGAAGAATTTCAGCACATGGTGAATTGTGTTTCAAACTAATGCTTGGCATAAGAGTGTTAATGAAGGATAAATAGTTTTGTAAGGGTTTTGATGGCCATAAAATAAATTGAATTGCGATTTGAACTAAGGCATTAACCAAATAATATAAATGGTTGGTAAATGGTTTCATGAAGGCTTTGTTGGCCATAAGTTGATTTGAATTATAACCTTGGTGGCTTAAATGGCTAAATGGGTTCGAGCACCTAAATGTTGAATTGAATTGATGTCTTTGTATAGACAATGAGTTCGAGTCCCAATGTTGAATGATAATGGTTATAGCATGTTGTACACTTGCAGGAAGGTTTGGTATGATGATACCAACGGGAAGCCTTTGGTAAGTAATTGGACTAATGGTTGTGTGTATGCGTAAAGAATGTTTTAAATGGGCTTTAAATCCAGATATGTAGTTGGGAAATAAAAGTGGAGTCCTCAGGACTAACACTGGAAACCGCGCTAGCCGATATGGGGGTTTATATGACTGGGAGGTTCGAGTCCCCTGAATGAGTATATGAATGAGAGGTTTGAGTCAGCTATATTATATACATTGGTGCTAAGTCACCTTGATTATGCTGGGAGATTTGAGTCCCCTATAATGGCATATACAAATATATATATTCTTTGGTTCGTATGGTTACATGCATTGGGGCCCTTCCACTAAGGGGAGAGATGGAGCCATATAGCCCATGGGTGCCTTGTTATATGACGGTTATTCTACACAACCCAGGTAAATGTTTTCAAAGTTCATGCTAAGCTTGTTCCCTATCCCGGCATAATATATATGTATATGTTTGTGTTTGCATATGTTGATTGACTTGGTTTTACATAAAGGCATTATTTTATCCTTATCATTGAGTTACATTCTAGCGCTCCAATCACTAACCGTCTTCGGATGCTATATCCCTACACGATACAAGGACCAGAACTACTTCTTTTTTTGTGCAGTGATAGGTATTTGTATGGTTCATGAGTTGACATTGAAGTAGTGAGATTCTATTTTTTGGAAGAAGTTTATTTCATGATATTTATATTCTCTGTCTTAGACTTTGTTTACACCTAGTTTCTGCTATTGTCGGGGGCATGTCCTGACATTTTATTGACTTCATATTTATCAAGGCTTTGTTAGATTATTGTGGACATGGGTGTGTTGGTTTAGTGTGTTGTTTGTCGGATTGGACTAGACATTTTATGAGCTATATTTAGTCTTATTTTGTTCTATCTTATTATATGTTCGAAATTCATCCGACACTTGTGGTTGATATGTTGGTTAGGTTAGGTAGAGAGGGTGATCTCCGGTCCAAGTGGGACTTGAGATACCCGTCATGGGCAGGCCCTAGTTTGAGTCGTCATAGTACCAAAATCTCTCTTAGTTAGAGTAAATAGTAGTAAAACTGCGGACCGGAATCTACCTTGGCCAAATCTTTAAAACACTATTTTCAATCTCAATGCACATAAGTCATCCATTAAGATGATATGATTCCCATTATAAAGTAATCCATTTTTAAAATGAAAAGTAGTCTTTAATCCCCTTTTAGAAAAAATACTAGTAGGATCATATTCTAGTTGGAATCGTACCATGTACCACATTTGGTGATCATAAATGTACCAAATCTATGCATGCCATCACCAATATTCAAACAATAAAATCTTAAGCATCAATTTGTCGGTAAACTATGACCATTTTCTTTACGAGGATGGAATACTTCCCAGAACCGAACCATTCGATATCATGAACAAGGTCTTGGGCCCAATAATATGTTTGAAACAACTACAATATCATAATCATAGCCTGAGGCTCAAATGTATATTCGACATAATCATACGTTATATTCTTAGCCACACCCATAAACTGTATCAAGACTTGCATTATAAGCTATAATATTAAGCATATCTGGAATATATATCAATATCTATGTCTATAAGCCACCTCATATTTATAAGGCATCTGATATTCATAAGGCATATCAAATCTATAGACCATATCATATCAATGAGGTATATCATATCTATGGGAAAAATCATTTCTATAAGGCATATCATTTAATATGTTGACATTCCATATAGTTAATCAAATTCAAAAGCCATATCATGGCTACGAGACATTAATCATAATCCGAGAAAACCATCATCCTTGACCAAGTCATAGAGTAACCTAATATTACAGGCTTAATAGTCTCAACTATGCCTAACATGCATAAATAAGTCCACAAGGCTAACACAAGTCTTGGCCTAAGGTAGGCCAGAGGAACCCACTTCTAATTCTCAAAATCCTTGCTTAAGCAGTCTATACCCTAGACTAGGCTAAGGTATCTAACTTTACTTATAGAGGGTACATAATCCATAATTAGACCTAAGAAAGGAATTTCACCTAGGACATGAGCAATTAAGTTAACTCCACCTAAATTATGGTTTCAAGATTGCTAAATAGTTCAAATAAGGCTAACCATAATAATCACTCTCCCAACACCTAAAATACTTTTAAAATCTAGAATAATACCATAATCATACCATGAATCCCATATCTAAATAAGAAGAAGGAAATGGATTCATAGGAGTATAGTAAGTATTTCACCTCATGGATCAAATCACTTATCCAATCCCTAAACTTCAATAATCAAGACTAAGTCACGGTGTTCTACCCATAATCAATCTTAACATTCTCATTTACATGCAATATATAAAACACATCACCTTGTGAAGTAGAGCATATAGAAGCCTACTTCGATGCCGAACCACAAATCCTTGAATTGTACACAAAACGTCTGTCTTCACTCTAAGATTCTTAAATGCCACTATGCTATTAAAATCATAATATATGTATTATTAGGAGTCAAATGAAACATATATTGCCATACAATAGGTCGGGTAAAATTTTGGGTCAACGACAGGCCCACAGGGTCCTCAAATAGAATTCAAAATTGAACCCATCATAAGGTCCCTCGAAGAATAAGCAATGAGTGCACAAAATTTGAGCACAAACTGGACACAAATCGAGTCTCAAATCTACCCTCTAAGTTTAGAAATTCAAAGATCTATTTTTTAAGAATTTACAATGAATTTGGATGGAAATCTAAGAGAAAATCAATGGGAATTGACCAAAAAGTATTTGACAAGCTTACCTTACTTATTTGGATGATCTCCTACTCTTTTACCTTCGTTGAGCTCTCAAAATGGTATAAAAATATTGGAAAGAGTGTTAGAAATTAGGCTGAAGAAATGGATCAAATATGGGGTCGGGAGCTGCGATCTCAACTCTAAAATTGCAATCGCAATCTGCAAGGCATAAAATGCATGTAGCAATCATGATTTACCCAGCAGCAAACTGATGCATCAACAAAGTCAAAAACTTGTTTTTGACCCTCGAAACTCATCCGGAATCCTATGAACATGTGAATTTTGATTGTAAACTACATTCCAAATCCAATGGAATCATCAAAACTTTTATTTGAGATAGTTTAGACTAAATGTGGGGACCACACCTATAGTTTTATTTTTCACATAGTTCGCCTAATAGCCCAAAAGGAATCCAAAAGCTTCGAGGCTTGAACCAAGGATCCCCTAGCCTAAAATCAATATTTTAGAGCTTGTGGCATTGTCAGAATTCTCATCCGAGGTCATCTACTAGGAGTTTTTTTCGAGACCAAATTCTAAACAACAAAAACTTCAAAATTAGGAAATAACCCTAAAATTTAAATGAACTATTCGATTACCAATCGACAGTTTCAGCAAGTCATAAATGACCTGTAGCCACTATAGAAAGTCTTAAAATATTGTAAATATATGCAAATCAAGGAAATGTCCTGGAGGATCATTACAAATAATGATAATGATTCCCGAGGTTGTCGCACAACCTCTGTATACACCTTCAGATCTAAAGCTTCCCAACATAGGATCTATGGAAGGTTCGTCAACCCATATTCAACTAATATCTTTAACTCTTCTCTAGCACATACATAAGTAGAAAGTTTTAAGGATGTCATATTTTCTGTTAGAAAAATCCATTTTTTCTAGTATTATTAGTATTTCCATAACGGTACCGATGTTTCATGAATGAATATAATAGAAGGATATAATGATCACAACTAAACAAAATGAGAAATTTCCATATTCAACCACTATACCAACCAAGTGAGCCAAAATCCACTCATTAATCTAACCATCCATGAATCCAACATAATCCGTATGCCAATAGAATGAAATACATTAAAAGTCACCATTTATACCATATTAGGTCTTTTCATCAAACAGGATTATAACTAATTTCCACATACACAAGGCTAATAATGTCATATAGGACCTCACACGGTCACATATAGCAAATAATATTCTAAAACCGCCAAATAACATAAATATATAGGCCCCCAAATAGGCAAATTACAACAATATAGCCATTTTCTTGATTAATTCCTACACCCTTAACATAATTTTTTACTAATATTAACTATCCAACATAGTCTGAAGAAAGTTAAGCCATAACCTACCTCAAATAAGGAAAATTGGTCCGAAAGCCTTCAATCCAAAGACTTACTCCCAGAAACGAATTTTTTATCAACTAAGACATAGAAATATAGAATCAATGCATCAAAAAAAAGCCAACGATACCCATATTACCTAATTTTGAGTTGGGATCAAAATAGACTATGGAAAGGGGTTTAAAAAAAAGAGGATAAAATCATAATTTTATTTTTAAAACATGTTCCCCATACTCTTAGGAGTCTACAACTAAAAACCCAAGCAAAATAAGTTAGAAACGAGGTCCAAATCAATGAAAAAAATATTTGTAAGCTTTACTAGTAAAACCTCTAAAATATATTTTAAAAATTGAGAATTGAAATTATTTTGAAGTTGAAATTGAGAGAAAAGTAATAATTATGAGATTTGAAACTCACCCAAGTGAAAACAAGTTAAAATCGGGGTTTAAATCAAAGAAATACAACTTTTATGCTCTTTGGGCCAATATCCCCAATTTCTCACTTTTAAATCATGTTTTAACAATAATTAAATAAAACAAATTGGAGAAAAGTAATTGACATAGGTGTTTTAGAGCTTACCCAAGTTTAGAAATGGAAAGAGTTGCTTAAAAATGCGAAACAATAAGCTCCAAGTTCCAAAAATGGTGAAAAAAATATGAAAAAAATATTTATATTTATGGCCACAGGTGCCAGTAAGGCAGTCAACTAGCCGCTTTAGTGGTCTATTATTATAATGACCCAATTTTCTAGAACCAAAATGTCACATGGTGCTCATGATCCCGAAGGACCACAAGCTAACCCTCTACTGATATCTGTACCTAAGCACTGTGTAATATTGATAATAAATGTAGAAACTGGCCATAAAGTTCAAAACATCTAAAAATACTTAAAACTAAAAATTAAATACTGATATATCTATTCGAAAAACCTCTAAACTATCTGAACTATGGAGGTGATGGGACATGTCCCCAACTAACTCCATCTACTAAAAATAAACTAAATCTAATATGATAATAAAATAAGGATCATTCTCGAATAAAGAGGACTCACTGCTACATATACTCTTGCTGATTGGGACTGAGTTGCTAGGGGCACTTTGGATCTCGTTCCTCTGAACCTATGGTGTCAAATAAAACACTATAGCATAAATGTGTCAGTACAAGAATGTACCAAGTATGAAGATGTAAGGCTAAATAAAAGGGCTTATGCATGAATAATTACTTAACTAAATTATCATGAGTGTACTGAATGAGAACACATGCATGAATGCACAAATCATAACTGAAATTATCATGACTCAAAATACTAAAACTCAGATATCGCTTTACTGTCATCTGAAATCACTAATAATACTGAGATACTGAATAACTGAATCTTCTGATATTGATAACTGAGTACCAAAGTTGAGATTAGTCCTTCTAGCGAGTGATCTAAAAAACTAATGACACTGAAGCTGATTAACTGAATCTACTCATATCAATGACTGGACTCTGATCTTGCTACTCTCGACTGACTAAATCTGAGATCAAACCTCTCTAACGGATGATCCTTGAATCTACTATCAATAATAAGAAATTATTATGTCTGAGATCCAACCTATCTAGCAGAAGATCTCTAAATAGATAATGAGAATACTCAAATAAATCTGAAAATGAGACCAGGCCTATCTAACGGGTGATCTCTGAATCTGATAATAAGATTACTTAACTGAATCTGAGAACGAGATCAGGCCTATCTAATGGGTGATCTCTGAATCTAATAATGAGATTACTCAACTGAATCTGAGACTAAGATCAAGCCTATCTAACGGGTGATCTTTGGATCTGATAATACTAATACTAAATATCTTTATATGAGACCATGCCTATCTAGTGGGTGGTTTATGAATCAATAAAACTACATGAGTTCCTTATTAAGATAGGTGACTGTATCTGACAGTCTCGATTTCTGAGTTCTATCTGAAGACTGATACTGAAACTGTAATTGTGGGAGTTCTCACTTAACCGACATGCCCCAAATCGAAATTGGTGGGGTTCAACCTGTAACCCCAGCTGGAAGGGTATCAATACTGTGCCACGGGTATAGACCTCTACTTTTGTCAAGCCTCTCTAACGGGTGACCCTCACAGAAAGTTAAGCCTAAGGCAGTATAATAGTCAAGCCTTATTCTAATGGGTGACTCCTGCTCTTGCACTAGCTATGCAGTTCTTGAGTTCAGAGATTGCTCCTAATGACTCTGCCTCTCTAACGGGGAGCCGCCATCCCTGCACTCTCTTGGTGCTAGCTCCTACTCCCAATTGAAAGACTCTAAACTTAATCTTAATTGAACTTAAACTGAGCTGAATCTGTTACTAATCATATTTCTCGAATGATTTGACTGAGTTACACTTAATTCACTTGGTTCCATATCTGACGAAATACTGCTGAATCTCGTTATTTGACTGAATGATACTGAGTTTCTAACTGAACACTTGAATACTACTAGATCTGAGCTGAGTACTGAACTGAGGCTAGAATACTAGAAATACTAAGATTTCTAAGATTTCTTAAGTTTTGTATCTATCTGAGAGTACAGAGTCCTATAACCCACTGAGTTCTGAGAATCGTGGCTTAACTGAGATTATCAAGGAAACTGACACGGGCTCTTGACTGCAGCTAATTTGTCAGGAATAAATACCCCAGGATTCAATAACATAAAAGTAAAAAATAACCATTCTTGAATAATAAAAACCATAGACATTCATTCACCATCACAATTACTAAAGCATCTCGTCAAGTATTTAGGAATCATAAACACGTAGTAACATAAGGAGACGTACTATTGGCTCATGCTCCTTTTAACAAGGTCTTGCATCAAACACTTAACATGCATTAAAGAGCACATAATTGGAGAATTTCATGATATCATGTCACAATTCATTCACTAAGGCTTTTCAACAAACACTTGGTATGCATAAGCTTGCATATAATTAGGGGTTTCTAGTCAACATGCTATAATGGCTCTGATTTTTTCACATAAGCATTTTATCAAACATATGGGGAGCATGCTTTGCTTATTCAACAATGTCTACCCTTAATTGACATGAACACATCACTTAACAAGCAATTTGAATAGGTTTTATCATGAACATCACATGAATATCACATACCAGGGTCAAAGATTGAAACCTTATACACAAAACATGAATTAAAAACTCAATAATAGCATGAACTACAATTTCAATTCACATAAATCATGAAAACTCATAAACATTAGATTTTTGAAATTTATAAAAGGGTTCTTGAGATTCTTGGATGAAAGGGACCCAAGAATCAACATCTGCATACCTTAGGAAACTCTTTCTTGAAGGGTCTTTGAGGAGATTCTTGATTTCTTAATTTCTCTTAAAGAAGAAAAAAGGGTTTTAATTTTGTAGAAACCCTAGATTTTGATATTAAAGATGAAGAATGAAGTTATGATCCTTGATCGGATATAAATAGGGTCTTAAAAGAGTGGAAAAATACAAAAAAGTCCATTTAAAATTTACTTAAAAATACCGAACTAGAGATGCGACGGTTGAAGCGACGGTCCGTTGCTTAGTATGACGATCCATTGGATTGTCCGTTGCATATCGATCAGAAAAAGGATACACTACCTCGATGTGGCGGTCTAAGTGATGGTATGTCGTACACTCGACTGTCCGTCGAATTGTCCCTCGCATGTTGGCCAGGATGAGGCCATACTGCCTCAGCGGCGACGATCCTAGTGATGGTTCATCGAAGCCTTGACGGTCCGTCGTCCTGGCCGTCATACTTGGGCCAGTCACTGCTTTGTTTGTGATGGTTTGGACGACGGTCCATCGTAAGCTTGACGGTCCATCAACCCGGCAGTCACACTTGGGCGGTTTCGACTGCTTTCAGTAAAACGGCCATAACTTCCTCATCTGATGCCGGATTTTGATAAAATTGGTATCGATGGAAAGATTATTCAATGATCTACATGACAAAAAGTCGATATTAGGAAAATTATACATGGTTAAAAATATTTATCACTTGGTAATTCACTTCTCAATCTTTTAGGGCCGAATTTATACTTCACCTGATACGCTCTAAGGTTCAGACTATGAGAGAATTTTTTGAGGTCTTACAATTATCACTTTAATGGTATTTACTAAGAGGGTTAGTCTGCTAAAGAGGACAAAGGCCATTTTAGCACCCTACTTGAATGTGGACAAGGGCCGCTAAAACACCCTTGCTCCCAGTGCAGCTCGCCACTAAAGCAACTATACGATGCTTTAGCGATAGCCGCTAAGGCAGCTAAAGTAGTTCTTTAGTGGATGAACCAGTTGAGGTGCACTAGTTATGGAGACTTCTAATTCTCTAAGTCTCCACGGACCCCTCGAGATCTATCTGGAATCTCGAGAATGCAAAAAAATTATGCTACCTTATCAAATTTGATGCTCCAAACTCAATGTCAATATCAGATTTTCAAGAAAACATCATTTTTACAAAGTTGACCCTCGAAACTCAATTTCACTACTTTCCAAACCAAGGATCAAAATAAGATATAAAATCCATAAAACTATACCAACTATGTTACCATCCTAAAATCGATATTTTGAATCTAGTGGCATAGTCTGTTTTGCCATTTGATGCACAGATCAATAAATATTGACCAAAGTCTACATTTATTTCTTCTCAAGCTACCAAAAATAATATATCACATAAATTACACTGAAATGCACCAAGAACCATGATAATCATTCCTACACCCAAGAAATACCACAAAGCAACCACGTGGAAGGGTAAAATGGTCAAATCACACATAAATACATATGTCACATAAATCATCAAAAATTAAGTCATTGCATCATTCACTACTAAAAATTTAGTTCTCCTTAAACTAAAAGCTAGGAAAATACCCAAGTCATCAAAATTCCAAGGATAAAAACTATGCATATCAGACTCGACCTTTCAAGTAGTCTTATCTACCGATTGATGTCTCCACTGGACCTTATGTAATGACCCTTTAGGTTATTTTCCTTATTTCTGCTTATTCTCCATTAGATATTTTCTATAGCTGCCCTAATTTATTTATGACTTTCTAGAATTGATAGTTTGGTTACTGGGCAGTTCGTTTGTTTTTTAAAGCCATTTCTCTATTTTGAATAATTCAGAGGCCTAGAACTTGGTAGAAATATGGCGCACGTGAGATGACGATAGATAATGTATGCCGACATCAGAAATGGCTCAAAAATAATAGGCGAAGGTGAAAATCATGACCAAGGTAACACTTGCAGGACCATCGGCAACACAACAATAATAATTTGTATTAAAAGAGAAGCTAGTCTCTCCAGGAATGGGGGTTACTCAATAATATCTACTTTAGTTAGCTGAGAAAGTAACAGGGGTTAGTAGTGGCTCTGCAGCGAGAATAGTTACACTGGAAACAGGGGTTCCTCAGCCACTATTATAACCCAACTAGCTGAATGGATGATAGGGACTAGTATTGGTGCAAAATGTTTGACAAAAGTCCCAACCCAAACCCTCAAAATGCTCAAACCACCAAAACTCCACCCCACAATGTCAAAGATAGGGAGGGCTCAACGCAGGCGATGAGGAAGCTCATATTCTCAACAAGCTCCATACCAGCTAAGTAGCAAAGCAAGCTTCCAATGATGGGTAAGCAACTTCAATACTTCCCGCATGTAATGAAGAATGGGGTTAAAATGGTCAAATTGATTCTGGATGAAGTGGAAAAATAACAAAGAAAATGGGATTATGTATTAATAGGATATGTTGTTGGAAAAAATCCATCGTTTTAATAGATGTTACACTTTGTGTATACATTCTAGAAATTTATGGCAACACCTCAAGTTTTCCTACATGATGATGGATATTTCATATTTTGGTTTAAGAATGAAGATGATAGAGCAAAAGTCCTTAACAATGGACCATACATATACGGCTATCGAGCATTTGTGCTGAAACCATGGGTTCTAAATTTTCAGAGAACTAAAGAGTCTCTAAAACAAGTGCCACTATAGGTTATCTTCCCTAACCTACCAATTCAATACTGGTCTATCGAGAACTTGAGTAGAATAGCAAGCTACTTACCCTTGGCAATTGAGAGGAATTCACCAGTATATAACTTACCCTTGGGTCATATTAGGTGATTTTAATATAGGTCTCTCTGTAACTGACAGGCTTAATGGGGCCCCTATTCAACAAACTGACATACAGTACTTCCAGGACTGCATAGAGCAATTAGGATTAGGCATGCTACCTAAACATGGATGTGATTACACTTGGTGTAACAGGAGAGAAGCAACTGCTAGAATATATAGCAAATAGATTAATACTAGGACATGCAGCAAGGTTTATGAAGTTTGGGGATCTAGAGGCTGTATTCAGACAACCAGGATACTCAGATCATTCGCCAATCACTGTCAACATACAGATGTAAATACATATTACTAAAAGACCTTTTAGGTTACTGAATGTCCTATTAAGCTAAGACAATTTCTAGAGTATGGTGAGAGAAATTTGGGGGTATAATATCCAGAGGTATGCAATGTACTCAGTGTGGCAGAAGTTGCTGAGGATTGGAACTAAAGATCAAAATATAAACCAACAGATGTCCTCACTGGAGCAAAAAATACAATAGCTAAGATCAGAGTTGCAACAAGTGCAAGCAGATTTGAATGCTAATATGTTTGACATAACTTTGATCCAGCAAGAAAAATATGTCACTGCTCAACTCCAAAAGTGGGATTGGATAAATGAACAGGTGTTGAGGCAGAAGTCCAGGAAACTTGGATAGCATATAGAGACTCCAACTCAAAATTCTTCCATGCTTAGTTTAAACATAGACAAGCAAGGAACAAAATTGGGTCTATCTGTAATGAACTAGGAATGAGAATCACAGAGCCACTACAAATCCAACAGGAATTCACTCAGTTTTTTCAACAACTTTTAGGATCTGTAGCAAGTAAATTTTGCTTGCCTCAATATTGACATAGAAAGAGATGGTCCTTGTCTGAATAATAAGCAAAAGAAGTAACTAATACAGGAAGTGATAGAGTAGAAGGTCTTTTAGGTAGTCCAACACCTTCCCTGTGACAAGGCACCGAGTATTGATAGTTTTCCAACAGGGTTTTTTAAAAGTAAATGGTCAGTAGTGGGATAAGAGGTCACTAAGGCAATTTTACAATTTTTGGAGAATGAGAGGCTATTGAAGAACATTAATTGTGTAACCATCACCCTTTTCCCTAAAGTAGATAGTCCTAATTTTTTGAAAGAGTATAGGCCAATAGCATATTGTACTACTTTATACAAAATTATAGCTAAGATCCTCATGTAAAATTGAAGCCAATGGTAGATGTTATAGTGGATCACTAACAATCTGTATTTATTGAGGAAAGAAGTGTTTTAGATAATGGGGGCATAATATTCTAGAGTATGCTTGTTTTCCCAAGATGTTTCATGAAAATAAATATTAGAAAAGCTTATGACTCAGTTGAGTAGGGATTCTTGAGGATAGTCCTTGTTAAAAATGGCTTCCCTGGAAAAACAATTGAGTGGATACTGACTTGTATAACTACTATTAGTTATACTATGCTTGTAAATGGGAGCTTAACTAAGAAATTTGCTGCTAAGAAGGGACTTAGAAAAGGGGACCCTATTCCCCATACTTTTTGTACTGGTGATGGAGTACTTAAATAGATTACTGAAGCAGTTGAGGCATAATCCAAACTTCAACTACCACCCAAGATGTGCCAAATTGCAACTGACTCATATATCTTTTGTTAATGACTTATTGCTATGTTACAGAGCAGACCAATTGTCCATCTAATTAATTTTGGAGGCTTTTGAGCAACTTCTGTTTTGTCTCAAGGCTAAAAGCTAATTTAGAGAAAAACTCTTTTTATGTAGTAGGGGTAACCAGTGAGTTCAAACAACAGATCTTAAGGTATATGCAATTCACTTTGGGGGAAATGCCTTTTAAATGTTTAGGGTTATGACTCTCACCCAGGAAATTAACTATTCAACAATGCATGCCTCTAGTAGAGAAAATAGTAGCAAGAGTCAAATGTTGGACTGCTAAACTCTTATCCTATAATGGTAGATTGCAACTGATTAAACGTGTGCTTTTTTGAAATGCAAACATACTGGACACAAGTGTTCTTACTGCCAAAAAGGTCATATCCATGGTCACATATATTTGCAGGGTGTTCCCTTGGACAGGTGGTGTTAAAAATTCAAAGAAGTCACTAGTCTCTTGGGAAACCATGTTTTTACGAAGAGGTGTTGGATGGGTGAACATAATAGAGATTGAGAGGTGGAACAAATCTGTTATATGCAAACTATTATGGACATTATCAAATAAGAAAGACACCTTGTGGGTACAATGGATTCACAACTTCTATATCAAAGGCAAGGAATTGGAGTTAGTGAGCACACCTAAACAAGCATACTTGCTTTTCAGGAAAATATTTGATGCAAAGCAAGGACTCCCACCTAGAAACCCATTACAACATCTAGAACAGTTCATAGTGGGATCAAAGTTTAGTATCAAGAAATTGTACTGCTCAATGCTGCCATAATACCCCAAGGCGATATGGAGGAACTTGGTGCAATCACTAGGAACCATCCCAAGACACAAGTTCATAATATGGTTGGCTTTACATAGGAGGTTAGCAACAGTTGAAGGCCTTGAGAAATGGTGCATAAATGTAACTACTGGCTGTGTACTCTATTATTCAGGAACTAAAGAAAATTTTTAGCATCTATTATTTGAATGCACATACGCTAAATAAATCTAGAGAACCTTGTTAAAATGGATTCATATTCACAGACAAATCCACACATAGATAGCTAAAATCACATGGTGACTACTACTGTCCACACTTTAAAAGCAAGGTCACAGGTCCTCATATGTTTGTTTTCTACTACAGTTTATCAAATCTGGATGGAAAGGAATGTACGTATATTCAAAGATCAATGAAAGAACAACACATAGCTAATTAAATATATATGTCTTCAAGTCCATATAAACGGCCAACCACAGAACAAATGGAAAGATATACTAACAAATTTGAATAACTATCCGATTTAATGTAGTGTAAATTGGAATTGTAATAGTTATTAAGGACATGGAAAATTGTACTTTAAATATTCTAGTTAGACTAAAATTTTTTATTTTGACTAAAAAAGAAAAGTCTTCGTTAGTTCCAAATGCTTCTCGGGTGAAAACTTTAGTCAAACAACATTAAATATAAATTCTGACTATTCCAGTAGCTTTAGAATGTTGATTTAGGCAAGGAGGACTCTTGGTTTGGGTCCTGAAGCACCAGTGCACATTTTGACCAATTAGTCAAAAATTTAAGAAAATGAAAATTGGGTGTGGGACCCATATTTTGTCAAAATAACCTCAGACAGAAACTTTGACAGTGCCATTGAGTCTGGAATATCATATTTGATATGGTCACATAGTATGTTTGTATATACAGGGTTCTTAACGAATCTTCAGCACCTGATTGAAGTCCATTCCAAACTTGAAAAAATCTAGTACATCAGGTTTCTGGTGTACCGTGATAGCGACTCTTATAATCGTGATCACAACTCGCTCGAGTAGGCCTAGATTCTGTGATAATGTACTGATGGTTGTGATTGTAAATTATGTGGAAGTATAAATATATTACAATTGTGATATCTTGGGTTGTGTTATCAAAACTCGAGGGCCTGGGATGGTTACAAATGGATACTTTATTTCACGATTTTAGCCATTTTCATCTATTTCTTTAGATCTTAAATCCAAAAGGGTGAGATTGAGTAGGATTTAGGCTTGTGGGTGATTTGGAAGCTTGGTTAACACTTGATTCCGCGATCATCTTCCAATTTTCATGACTATCTTTTGATTTGAGGTAATAATTTACCCTTTTCTTGGTAGATTTTCCTAATTTTTTGTTCAAAACCTTGAGGGATTGATATTATCTCTAATTTAGCTTATGTTTCACCCATTTATAGGTAATAATTCCTTGAGAATGTGATAAGGTTGGGTTGGTTTTAGAAACATGATTTCCATGAGTGGAACCCACATGAGGTTTTGATGTAATTTTTGGACCCAAAGCACAATGGTGCAATATGGATATCATTATACTTTTATTGATGATTAAAATCTGATTATGATAGCTTGGAATCTTGCAAAAGCTTATCGAAAGGGAAAATAGATAATTTAGCGGATCTTATGAGCTTTCTTTAACGTCCAGGTAGATTAGGATGATTTAGCGGATCTATGAGCTTTCTTCAACATCCAAGTAGGATAGGTTTTACCTCTTTTTAGATTAAGCTAATTCATAGTAGTTAGATTTGGGATGGGTTTAGGTGTTGATTTGATAAATTAAAGTACTTGGGATTAGTTGTATCATTTAGGCTATTTTGACTATGGTTTTTGGCATGATTATCTTAGTTATTCTTATCTTAGGTGAAATTGACCTTGTAGGCTCTTATTAGGATGGTAGTACTTTAGTTGCTCAATTAATGATAAGGTTTCCTTGGACACTTAAGTTTAGGATGGAACTTATCCAAATCAGCTTACTTTAGGTGAAATCGACTTAGTGGCTCACTATTAGGAGGAATTGCTATCTTAGGACTAGTTGTGACTTATTTAACATCTAAAAGTGGATTTGGATATCTTTAGTATAGTCTATGGTAAATATTTATTGATAAATGATTTTAGGGATTTAGAAGTGGGCACTTAGACCCACCTTAGGGAAAGACTTGTTATAGTTACTAAAAACCCTTGATACGCTTGTGTACATCTAGGATGATGGTTATTTTGATGATATTTGGATGCATTTGGACTTGTTGGTTAGGATGAATGATGTTTGATTCTTATTGAGTATGCTATGAATGAGTTATTGATTAAGCTTATGATCATTGATAAGCTCTTGAAAATGATATTGTATTGGCTATTGTTTGGACTACCGAATATATTATTGAATAAACCCTTGATTATCATATTGGTTAATCCATAAAATATACTATTGATTGAGCCAACGAATGAGCTATTATCCACACTAGTAATCATTCTCATCGATAAATTAGCATTTATGCTTTTGTTAATTCTAGAGGCCTTGCTTATTGACTACATTGGTGATTCAGCCATTGATTATGCTATGAATAAGCTATAGTTTATCCCATAGATTAGATATTGATCAACCTAATGATAAGCCCTTAATTAGGATCTTGATAAGTTATTGCCTATGTTTTGATAAAGTACATTAATATGTTATGGATTATGCTAAAGAGCATATTTATTGATTAAATTAGTGATTATGACATTGATTATGCCAAAGATTTTGCTTATTTACTATGTTGACAATCATGCTATTGGTTATGCTAGAACTCATAATTTCAATTATGATTAATAATCATGTTAATATACTATGTTAATGGTTATTCTATTAAATACTATAATAATCATGCTATTGGCCATATGATGACGATATCATCTGGTAGAAGATCGGAGGATGATTATGATGATCTATGTCCGACAAGGCCGGAGGATGATTATGATGATATATATTTATACGCCCGTCAAGATTGGAAGATTATTTTGATGACATTATGAGGGTCACACATAGCAATTGATATTCCAAAACAAGATTAATATTCCAAATGTCATATAGGACCCCACACGATCACACATAACAATTAATACTCCAAAACTACCAAATAAAATCAATATATAGGCCCCCTACACCATAATAATATAGCTATTTTCATGATTGGTTCTCACACCCTTAACATAATTTTCTACCAATATTAACGCCCAACCCATTTTGAAGAAAATTAAGCCATAACCTACTTCAAATGCTGAAAACTGGCCCAAAAGCCTTCAATATAAAGCCTTACTCCCATGAACAGAATTAAGATATAGAAATATAGAATCGATATATCAAGAGAAAACCAAAGATACACATATTGCCTAATTTTGAGTCAGGGTCAAAATAGACCACCAAAATAGGTTTTCAAAAAAGAAGGGTAAAATTATAATTGTATTATTAAAATATGTTTCCCTTACTCTTAGGAGTCTACAACTAAAAACCCAAGAAAAACAAGTTAGAAACGAGGTCCAAATCGATGAAAAACCATTTTCAAGCCTTACCAGCAAACCTCCAAAATCCATTTTAAAAATCGACAATTGGAGTTCTTTTAAAGATAAAATTGAGAGAAAAGTGATAATAATGAGATTGGAAACTCACCCAAGTGAAAAGGGGATGAAATCAAAATTTAAATCGAATAAATATAACTTGTAGGCCCTCTGGATCAAAATCCCCAATTTTCCACTTTTAAATCCATATTTAAACTGGAATTAAATGAAACAAATTGGAGAAAAGTAATTAAAATAGTGTTTTAAAGCTTATACAAGCTTAGAAATGGAAGGAGTTGGTCAAAATCGTGAAACTCTAAGCTCCACGTCTAAAAAATGATGAAAAAATGGGAAAAGAAATATTTATACTTAGGGTATAGGTGCCACTAAAGTGGTCAACTAACTACTTTAGCGGTCTATTACCGCTTTAGAGATATTATCCAAGAGGGCCAGTCCATTTAAGCGAACAAGGGATGCTAGAGTGCCCTTACTTCTAGGGCAGTAGGCCTCAAAAGTGACCACATGACTCTTTAGAGCTAGTTGGTAAAGTGGCCAAAGTGGTGCTTTAGCGGCTGAACTGGCTGAGGTACACCAACTATGGAGAGTTGAAGTTCTCCAAGTCTCTGCAGACCCCTCAGAATTCATCTGGAATCCTGAAAATGCAAATGAAATATGTTACCCTATAAAATTTGATGTTTTGGACTCAATGGCGATATTGAATTTTCAAAAAAAGTCATTTTCGCAAAGTTGACCCCCGAAATCTAAGTTTACAACTTTTTGAATCGAGGGTCAAAATGAGATATAAAAGTCATAAAACCATTCAACCATGTTACCATCCTAAAATTGACCTTTCAAATATACTGGCATAGTCTGTTTTGCCACCCGATTCACATATAAATAATTGGTGACTGAAGTCAACTATAAGGCTTCTCAAGCCACCAAAAACCACAATATCACATAAATCATACCAAAATACATTGAAAATTATGCCAATCATCCTCACACCCTATAAATACCACAAAGCAACTATGGAGAGGGGTAAAATAGTTAAATCATATAAAAATAAATATTTTATATAAATTAACAAAAATTAAGTCGTTATATAGCTCTTCTTCTCTAACACACCATTTTTTTCTATAAAACAATCATACCCTACTCCCTTCCAGGGATCATCTTCAATCTCTTCTCCATTGAAATGTGAAACAAGCTTCCACCATTTTCTCAAGAACAACTTCACTGAAGGTTGGATATTAATTTAAATCTATTCTTCAATTGAGTTTTCATTGTTGGATCTTTTTCTACATTGTATTTTTTTCCAACTCTACCATCACCTCTCTTTACTATGATATGTAAGGACAAATGTGTATTAGATTGACGTAAGAATGTAAATTGATAAGCTTTTTTTGCTACATATGTTGTTTTCACCAAATATTTTATTTCAATAATGTACAAGAACTGTTTAACAAATATCCATTTTCTTTGCTATTTTCCGCTAATAACAGTTAATGCACTCCTATTCCTAATTATTCACTTTCAATTTTGATGATTATATTTGGTATAAAATAAATTGAAATTAGAAAGCTTTTGGATATAAAGGATTTTGTTTTAATTATGCAGTATTATCCATGCTGGAAACATTGATTGACTCATCAAAATATCCAAAAATATAATAATAATTATTTCCTAGTGGTTGTACATTGATTTCTTTTGTGTTTCTTTTATTCAATTGGCTAGAGTTTTCATTTTTTGTTTCTATATTAGTTAGAATATACAAATTTTTTTTTAGAGAATTATTCAAAAAATAGACAAAGAAGTGAAGAAAATAATATTGATATTTGAAGAATTCGGTAAATTAGAGATAGATTAGAGAATTGAAAATGAGAAAAAGATAAATATATGTAGCTGTAGGTCAATATTATCATTGGTGGGCTAACCAGGATGCCACGTCAGCAAAAAAAGGCCTTCAACGTGCCTTCGAAGGGAGAGTGCACGACGTCCCAACTAGATAAAAGGTGTCAAAATGATATAGTTGGAGGCTGATTTAGGTGTTTACATGAACAATGTACTCTTTAGGTTCCAAAGTGAAAGTTCATGATAAGTTTAGGAGTTTGGCGATGTGTTTAACCTTTTTTAAAAGGTTGATAAAGTTAATTATAGAGCTTTGAGGTTATCATAATGAAATTTACTTCCAAAAAATTAACATAGTGAAATCCATTTTATAGTAGCATTTTAGTCTTAATTGGATGAATCCTTAGAGTTTTTTAGTTGAGAGAATTCATAATTATCTTCTTCAATTATAATACTATTTTTAAACCAATATTTTAACTTTAGGGTTGATGGAACCATTGGGGGTCTACACTACATAGTAAGGGACCATGTCCCTCAAGATCAATCACAGGCAATCAAAAAATAAAGTGCAGGAAAACTAAAGACAGTGCAAAAAAAGTAAATGCACAAGGATTTTTATGTGGAAACCCAAAAAGGGAAAAGCCATAAATTTACCTCACAAGCACCAAATAAATCTACTATAATCAACCTCCTAATTACAGTCTAGATTTTATCCTAACTCTATGCTCTTTAAACTAGCAACAACTCTACTACCAGCTCCTCTTGGTAACTAAACCAAAGACTCTCTCTATACTGATTACCTCTAATCAGTCTCACACTTAGGCAGATCTACCTAATCAGCTCTCTCAATATGAATACAAGACATTACTCTTATAACTGGAGTGATTCTTTTATAAATCAACACTCAAGAAACTTAGTCACTCTTTACGCATATTACAAATATAAGAATATGAGCAATGTTTGAGCAATCTTAGATGGAGTTTTTGCTGCCTCTCTTTTTACTCTTTAGAAATTGCAAAAATTATTTGGAGAGGCGTCTCTTCCCTTTTATAGCTGACTGATGATTAGGTCTGAAAGATCATTTGACGAGACGTCCTAGTCAATACAAAATAGCACCTGAAAGTTTGTTACACAAAAGGAAAAAACTGCGCAGATGACGCGCACCAGATGTACTGTTCCTTGCACGTCTAGGTACCCGGCCCCTTCCAGTTTAGCTGCTCATCATAAAAACTATATATAGCAATTTTTACCCTTTTTGATGATGACAAACCAATCCATACAATTTGAGATCAATGCATATTCATCACATTTAATCAATGTGATTACCACCTGAAGATGAATTTTCCCATTATCATCATGCTTTCTCTTTCACGCAACACAAGGACCTGGTCCCTTGTTGTCCTTTGCAGTAAAAACTCTCCTTTGCCCTTTTATTATGCCTTATCATTCACTTACCATATCAATTTATTCCCCCTATCAGTATACACCACATGATTACACTAGAACACATACTAGCACACATATTTCTTAGCTCATGTCATGATACCTAGTCCCTGCACATCACACCCATCACATATAATCCTTACACATGAAGTCAGAGTATTCCTCCTTTTGGTATTATTAAAAAAAATCAATAGTAAACCAAGAATTAGTTCACATTGCAGAGTCTATCAACACACTCGCAAGCCTTTTTATCTTTTTATCTTCTTAGCAGTGTAAGTATAGAAATTCTTCTTAATGTTGAATAGGGCTACCTCCTAAATAGAGTTAGTTCACATTGCAGAGTCTATCTTCTGTTTCTGCGTTGAGTGCAAACAATGAATCATAGACAACTAGACCATTTTGCACTACTTTCATAGAGACATCTCCAGTTTTCTCATCATTAATTGAATCAGTGGAAAAATCTCACCATGCTACCAGAGCTTGCTTTACTGCGTAATCAGTTACAACCTTCCTTCTTGAATGTCAGAGACCTGGTACCTGATCTTTACTTTGTAACCTGCATCCTTGAGGTAATCCTAATGATCTATTTTGTGCATAGGATAGTCCTTGATAAAATGCTTAGGACTTCCATATTTATGACACCTCTATAGTGACATCTTTTCTGCTGCTATTTTCACTTTTTTGGAACCAGCTACCTTTGCTCTTTGCTCTAACAATTCCTTTTGCTAAGTAGGCAACATCAATGTTTTCTTCATTTGAACTTGACTTTGAGGCTTTTAGTGCTAGATATTTTTCCTTTTTGACTTTGTTCTTCTCTTCTCCATATTGTTTTTTGAGTTAATGAGTTTTCAAGTTTCCAATAAGTTCATCCATAGTGAGGGTCTTCAGACTTCTTGCCTCAGTTATGGCATCTACTTTGCTTTCCCATGACTTAGGATGAACAACCAAAATCTTCCTTGTTTATACAATGGAATCACTTTTCTTAAGTAGTGTAGCTTATTTGTGATGGAGGTGAATCTTGTATGCATTTATTTATTGTCTCTCTTTCTTTTATAGTGAAGGTTTCATACTTATTGTTGGCATGTCAAATTTAAAATCCTTCACATTTATAGTTTCCTTATGTTCAGTCCTCAAGCAATCCCATATCTCTTTAGTATTTTCACAAGATGAGATCCTATTGTACTCATCAGGACCTATGCCACATATTAACAAGTTCTTGGCCTCGTAGTTCTTTTCAATCTTCTTTCTGTCTTCATCATTGAACTCCCTCCTGCTTTTAACAACCATTCGTCACATCCCCTTATTTGACTTCTTTTATAGGAACATAAGGACCATCATGAATAATGTCCATCAGATAACTATACTTTGCCATGATGAAGTCAAACATCCTAGTTTTCCACCACCCATAATACTATCCATTGAATCTTGGTGGTCTAGTTATAGATTTTTATTTTTCTAGATTAGGTGGAGAAGCCATTCCAACCAAGACACTCTAGGTGTGAACCTTTTAGAGTGACCAGGCTCTGATAACAATTGATAGAACCCTTGGGGGTAAGCTTTCCACAGTAAGGGACTAAGTCCCTCAAGATCAATCACATGCAATCAAACAATAGAGTGCAGGAAAACTAAAGATAGTAAAGAAAGAGTAAATGCACAAGGATTTTTATGCGGAAACCCAGGAAGGGAAAAGCTACATCTTGCCCTCATAAGCACCACAGAAATCCACTATAATTAACCTCTTGATTACAGTCTAGATTTTAGCCTAACTCTAGGCTACTTACGCTAGTAGCAACTCTACTACTAGCTCATCTTGGTAACTCTACCAAGGACTCTCTATATGCTGATTACCTCTAATCAGTCTCACACTTAGGAAACTTCACCTAAGCAACTCTCTCATTGAGAAAACAAGACATTACTCTTATAACTTAAGTAATTCTTTTAGAAATCAACACTCAAGAACATTCACTCACTCTTGAAGCATATTACAAATATAAGAATATGAGCAATGTTTGAACAATCTTGAAATGGAGTTTTTTTGCCTCTCTTTTCAGTCAATAGAATTTGCAAAAACCATTTGATAAAGAGGGACCTCTTCCCTTTTATAGCTGAGTGATGATCAGGGTTGAAAGATCATTAGACCAGCTGTCCAAGTTAGTACATAATAGCACCTGGAAGTTTGTTACATAAGATAAAAAAATTATGCAGATGATGCATGCCAGCTATGCAATACCTTACATGTCCAGGGACCCGATCTCTTATAGTTCAGCTGCTCATCATCAAAACTACATATAGCATGAGTCCTAATACTTTCTTGAACAATTTCTACATGATATTATATAGGGAAAAAGGTCAAAGAATCCCTCTACTTTTATTGATTGATTAAATTTGCCCCTCATTATATATGGGGCCAAATATGGCCTTGTTGTTATACTATAGAGTCAAATACGCCCTCAGCATACCAAAATTTCACATATTTTCCCTTAAATTAGCTGAATCAATAAATCAAATTAAAAATTAACATTTCACTTAAAATTATAGAACTATGTCTTTTCACCCAACTCGACCCACCTAATAATTTTAACTCATTGAAATAACACCAAAATCCCATCTCTTGATCATTTAAATCAGTTAAAAATTCTTTATGCATCATAATAAAATAGATACATACAATTTTTGAATTCTACTTATCTTTTGCAATAGATGTAAGAATATTAAATTTAGAAATTTGTACTTTGGCCAAGTAAGGAACCATCACACATACCTTATATTTTTTCTCTTTCCCATCTTTTCTTCAGTAAACCTCAATCAATCCACAATTTTAAGTAGTATGTTTTGTAGGAATATATATGTATGGTGTTTAATTAGCAGGTAAAATGTTTGATATCGAACCATATACACAAAGGTGTGATTATATAAAAGAAATACAAGCAAATATCAAGGAATTGGAGAAATGGGATTGAGTATTATTTCAATGGGTTAAAACTATTGGGTTAATAGGGTTGGGTTAGAAGATATAATTGTGTAACTTTAAGTGAAATTGTATTTTTTTATTTGATTTAGAGAGTCCATCCAATTTAGGGGTAAATATGTGATGTTTGGAAATAGAAAGGGCATATTTGGACCCATAGTATAATGAGGGCAAAATTTAATCAATTAATGAAATTAGAAAGATATTTTTGATCCTTTTTCCTACTGTTCATGGTGGATTTCATATAGTTGAATTTGCAGGTGAGTTAAGAGAATGCGGTAGGATTTAACTTTACCCAAGGCTTGATTTGTTAGCAGTTAGCGTAGTTAACGATTAAGAGAACGTAGCAATATCAAAGAGACAATATTAAATAAGACAGACAAAAAAGCATGAGTGAGCCTAGGTCTTCCACAAGAGCTATCAAGGAACGAGATCTTCTATGGATGAAAGATAAGTGAAGCTAGAAAGCTATAACAAAGTAATAATAAAAAAAAAGAAACTTGGGGGCCAAGTAATTGTATTAATACTGAATGAGAGAGAGAGGAAGGAGAGGAAGATCCCTTTACAAATGATTAAGGTTGGCTATTTATAGTGTACAATCTTAAGCCTTAGACAACCAAACTCTAGTGGCAATGTCCTAAAGGATCTTCGCCTATGTGTGAATGCTGCCTATCCTGATTCATTAATGAGTTGGTTGTGTACTCTATTGGATCTATCCTATGAAGCTCATCCATGTATCTAAGGGACCTGATATTTTTGTCCACTATTTGTCATTTCGTGCCAAGTCACTAATTAGGAACTTTCTTAGTCCTTTAAGAGCGCATTCTAGTTGTGACATCCCTGAGAGTGTCCTTTGGTAATTATAACATCCGCCGCATATGCCAAACACTCAAATTATTTACTCGACCTATCCATAAGTGATTGTTCTAATATTATCTCATACATATAGTCCCCGTCCTTTGAGACATACTCCATCTAGTTCTTGGGAGGCAAAAATTGAGCTAAAGATCATTATCTTACTACAGTTCCTAAATACCACATCTGATCACAAATTGACCCTTAGACACCCAAATGTATGGTAATTTATTCTCTTTCCAAGGTTCTCTTTAGGTTTGGTTGCCTGTTATTTCCCTTTTAAAAGTTTAGTGCGCCCACCGCTCTATGTATTTAGTTCTCTTTCTTAAATTATCAAATATGCATTGAGTGAATTTTATTGATATCACTTTTCACTTCACCATGTCTAACAATTTGTTCAAAGGCGGGGATAAAAAGTCGATGTCCTCCAAGACTAGTATTGACAAAATCCTTCCCAATTCTTACTCTTTCCATTTGGACTTTAGGTCATTGAGTTATAGAAACACAAAAAAGAGGACATGCCAATAGGTGAATTAGGCTCCTTGATGAAGAAAAATAACCTAAATACCATCAGAAGATATTGCATCTAGCCTATTAATAATTCCAAGTTGAATCTCCCCATTCTTATGAGTTTGAAGCTATCTCAGTCTAATTGAATCTTTGTCACCTACCCATTTAATATAGGTCTAAGTGACCATGTAGATGAAGTGATTACTTTGTTTTGTAATACCTTAAAACTTTGCCTCATTCAGCTTGGCCTAGGGGTTTAGAGAGTCATTGCATGCCTCGAAGCACTCGCCGTCTCAATGGGCGAAGAGTTTTTGTTGAATATTCTGCTTCTTCTTTATTCTTATTGCATGGTTCAACGAGGGAAATTTAATTGTCTGGTCATGGTAGGAAATATTTCTTTGGTATTGAGGTTGGGCTAATAAATTTGGTGCATTGGCCCCTCTTCGTTCGTGTAAGAATATCATCCCGCAACTTGAATTCCAATCGGAAGTGATGTAGATGATCTCCCTTATCCCCCAGTCCTTTTTATGCTAACTGTTGATCATTAGTTGTTCCATGCATCTCCTAGATTAGTTTCTCATTAGGTAATGTCTTTTATCCATTTAGTTCCCACGGTGGTTCGATAAGATTTTGAGCACATCCGCTGTTATTGAATGCTCATGGATTTATTTATACAATCACCTTGGGTTGATATCTAGAAACCACAATAATTTTACTATCCCGTGTTCGTAGTTTATTTGTTATTCATATGTAGTTTTTGATGTATTTCTTTTTAGGTCTATTTTTTGGTTCTATAACTTTTCCTCCTGGGTGGTTGCCTTTAATTTGGTTAGTAGGGAGCATTGCAGGGGATTGGACACTTTCACAGCCACCACTAGTGGCCCTTTCTCCAAGGTCATAACTAATCTTACCAAGAAGAAGCCATTCAATGCAATGATGTTTAGAAGATGGGGCTCGTCACCGACCCATTATCGAGCACTCTTGTTAGAGTTGACCTTGAGATAAATCACTTTTTAGAGAGAACAAAACAATGGAGGGAGCGAGGGATTGAGTTTATAGCCTCGGAATGCCTTCTTCTAAGGGATCTCCCGTGACCCTAAATAGAAAGTATGTTGTCACGCCCGAACAAGGCCTGGCCGTGATGGGTATCCCAAGTCTGCCGTGGACCGAACACCACTCCTTTTGCCTAGTCGAACTAAATCAAATACACTAACAGTGGCTGAATTCTAAACATATAACAAGATAGTTAAGATAGGCTCAAGAAGTCTAAGATACATCAACAATCAATACCCAGTCCACAGCAATCCACGAAGCCTTTAAACCGAACCAAAAATCAATTTAAGTCAGGACATGCCCTCAAAGATAGCCAAAACATGCCCAAAGAAAAGCCTATGATAATAAATAAACTAAGAAATAATGAATTTTCAAAAGAAAGAGGCTCACCACTTCAAGCTGACTACTGACAATCCGAAAATCCTATCACCGCGCAGGAAAAATAGAAGTGGCTTCGGTTCTTATATCGCATAGGGATACATCATCCAAACACGATTAGTGTGTTGAGCGCGCCAGCATGTAACTCAGGGGAGGGATAAAATAATGCCATGATCAACAGTTTAATATCATCCAAATTCATTGCACACAGTCATATGCATATACCTATGATTCCGAAGATAGTGAAACATATACAGAAATATTAACAAATACAAAAAATTTAGAAATTAATGAAAAACAAAAAGAAATTAATGAGGAGAACTTAGAAAGTACCTACACAGAAATAAATACTCTTGATAAAAAAGATAATGAAAATATAATACCTAAAACAACAGAAATAAGAAAACCTATATATTATAAGAATAAGTTTAAAAAATATAATGAATATGATAAATTGATACCAAAACAAATAATTAATAAAAATTATAACTTTTTAGACCTAGACTGTGTAATAGATACAGAAAAAACAATACAATTATGGATAGGATATATGACAAAACAATTATTAGATAATAATATAAATATAACAGATGCACCGGAATATATAGAAAAAACACTAATAGGATCAGTAAAACTATGATTTTCAAATTTAACCGAAAATAGCAAAAAAGTATTAAAAACTAATAAACCTATAGAAGGAACATCATCAACAATAACTAAACTAACCCCTATAGAATTATTAAAAAAATATGAAACAGCTATAAAAGATGAATTTGGTAGTACGACAACAATAGAAAAAGAACAAGATGAAGAAAAAGATACAAATAGAAATTTAATGTTAAAATTAGCAATATGTAATATGTGTTATATAGATGAATATACTTGCGCATTTAAAGAATATTATTATAAAGGAGCATATAGTATAGAAGAAAGTAAAGAAATAAGAAAATTATATTTTAATAAATTACCCGAGCCATTTAGTTCAAAAATAATAAAAAGTTGGGAAAAAGTAAAAATAGTAGATACGTTAGGAGCAAGAATAAAATTTTTACAACAATGGTATAGAAACTTATGTGAAAAATATAGAGAAGAATTAAAAATGGAAAAAACATTAATAAGAAATTTAGCATGTTGCAAAAATAAAATAGCACCCCAATTTGGATGCGAAGAAAGATATTATAAGAAAAGAAAAAGACATAAGAAATATAAAAAATATAAAAAATCAAAATATAAATATAAGAAACCAAGAAAAAGATATTATGTAAAAAATTATAAATATAAAAGACCATATAAAAAGAAGAAATCTATAAAAGAATGTACTTGTTATAATTGTGGAAAGCTAGGACATTTAGCTAGAGATTGTAAATTACCTAAAAATCCAAAAAATAAACAAATATCAGAAATAAAAATAGATAATACAGAATATATGCAGATAGATTATATAGATTATGAATTAGAAAGTGAGGATAGTATATATGAAAACCACGAAGGATCAAAAATAAAAATAGTATTTTCTAATCTAGGAAGAAGATATAAGAAAATAGGTGAACATTTATATCTAATGTTAGAAAAGGAAGAATTAAAATTAGAAGATAAATTAACAGCAATGGTAAGAATAGAAAAAGAAAATGAAGAGATAGATAGGAAAAAGGAAATAAAAAAAATAAAACAACAAACTACGGAAGAAATATGAAAAATAGAAGAAACTAAAAATAGTATGATTGCTGAATTAGAAAAAGAACTACAAATGTTAAAAGAACTGTATGAACAAAGACAAAAAGAAAAAGAAGAAAAAGATAGAGAACAGAAATTACTGAACGAGATAAATCACTCGTATTATATTGGAAAATATCAGGAATAGAATTAACCCCAGGAAGTAAAATATTTACAGCAAGATGTAAAAATCTATATGTATTAACAACAAAACATAAAATAACAGGAAAAAATAAGATTAACAAAATACAAATAGAAAGCCCATTCGAACAAATTGTAAAAACAATAGATTATAATGATTATAGCTATAGAGACATAGATACAGAAGAAAATTTAGAAATGGTAAATGATAGAATAAGTACAACGAAAAGAATAGCTAATGAAAAACCAGAATCATCAAGCTCATCAAAAAGAACAAGTTATGAAACAAATTCAATAAGTAATTTAAACCAATATTACATAACAGGAAAAATAAATGAAAAAGAATATCTAATACTTTTGAATACAGGACAAGAAGAAAATTATATAGCAAAATATCTAGTAAAAAATAAAGAAATAAAGACCGATAATGATATGTGCCCAGATCTACCAAGAAGTTTAATAAATAGTAAAAATATAGCAGAAAAAGAAATAATAATAGGAGTTAGAAAAATAAAAATAGAATTCGAAGTAAAGGAAGAAATGCAAAAAGCAGATATAATATTAGGAATAAAATGGTTAGAACAAGTAAAACCATATAATATAGAACATACACAATTAACCTTAACACATAACAAAGAAAAGTTATTCTTAAAAAGAGCCTTAACATGAAATGAAGATATATGTATTAATGAAGATAGTAGTAGAAGGATATTACAGTAGATATTATACGCCTATGATAGATACAGGAGCAGAAGCTAATTTATGTAGATATAATTGCTTACCAGAAAGTAAATGGGATAAATTAAAAACACCAATAATAGTTAAAGGATTTAATAATGAAGGAAGCTTAATTACTTATAAAGCTAGGAATGTAAAAATACAAGTATGGGATAAGATACTAACAATAGAAGAAATTTATAATTATGAATTAACATCAAAAGATATACTTTTAGGAATGCCATTCTTAGATAAATTATACCCACATATAATAACCAAAACAGACTGGTGGTTTACAACACCATGTAAACAAAAAGTAAGAGCAAAAAGAGTTAATAATAAAATAAGAAAGAAAATTGATTGGATAAAAGGAAGTGAAAAAATTACACAAAAGTTAGAAAATATAAAAAATACTGAAGACACAATAGAACTAGTAGTATTTTCGATAAATAAAACAGAAATAACTATATTTTCAATAAATAAAATAGAAATAGTTCAGAAAAATTAGAACAAAAATATAGTGAAGATCCATTAAAAGGATGGGAAAAACATAAAACTACTATAAAAATTGAATTAATAGATAAAAATAGCATAATAACCCAAAAACCATTAACATATAATTTTGACGATTTAAAAGAATTTAAAATGCACATAGATGAATTATTAGAAAAACAATATATACAAAAAAGTAATAGTAAACATAATAGTCCAGCATTTATAGTAAATAAACATAGTGAACAAAAAAGAGGAAAAAGTAGGATGGTTATTGACTATAGAAATTTAAATGCAAAAACTATAACATATAATTATCCAATACCAAATAAGATATTAAAAATAAGACAAATACAAGGATATAATTATTTTAGCAAATTCGATTGTAAATCAGGATTTTACCACCTAAAGCTAGAAGAAGAATCTAAAGAATTAACCGCATTTACGGTACCACAAGGATTTTATGAATGGAACGTATTACCATTTGGATATAAAAATGCACCAGGTAGATATCAACATTTTATGGATAATTATTTTAAACAATTATCTAATTGTATAGTATACATAGATGATATATTATTATATACAAAAATCAAAGAAGAACATTTAAAATTATTAGAACAGTTTACAGATATAATAGAAAAATCGGTAATAAGTCTAAGCGAAAAGAAAGCTGAAATTATGAAAAACCAAATAGAATTTTTAGGAATATAAATAGATAAAAGTGGAGTAAAAATGCAACAACATATAGTACAAAAAATAATAAATTCGAAAGAAGAATTAGATATAAAAAAGAAATTACAATCATTTTTAGGATTAGTAAACCAGGTAAGAGAATATATTCCAAAATTAGCAGAAACTTTAAAACCACTACAGAAAAAATTAAAAAAGGATGTAGAATATAATTATAAAGAAGAAGATAAAAAACAAGTTCAAAAAATAAAATTTTTTTGTAAAGAATTACCAAAATTACAATTTCCAGATGAAAATAGAAAATTTATATATATAGTAGAAGCAGATGCTAGTGAATAGAGTTACGGAGGAGTACTTAAATATCGATATGAAGCAGAAAAAATGGAACACCATTGTAGATACTACTCAGGTACGTTCAATGAGACAGAAATAAAATGGGAAATAAATAGGAAAGAATTATGTTCATTATATAAATGTTTATTAGCATTTGAGCCATCTATTGTATATAACAAATTTATTGTACGAACAGATAATACACAGGTACGCTGGTGGTTAACAAAGAAAATACAGAATTCAGTTACAATAAAAGAGATTCGGAGACTAGTTTTGAATATATTAAATTTCACATTTACAATTGAAGTGATCAGTACTAACAAAAATGTTATTACAGATTACATATCAAGACAAAGCTACACAGACTGATAATATGGAGCTATTATTCGAGAGATCATCAAATGATTTACTCAAATTCAAAAGAGCTACGACAAGCAGATATGGAAGACGTCAGACAATGGATAATGACACCACTCAACCCAGAAAAACAATCTACCTCAAGAGCAATTAAAAAAGGATTTATTTCAGATGGACTACTGACAAGATATTGTAAAATAATTGGACACAAATATCCAGATCACCAATGTTCGAGGTGTAATGGAGAAGATAATATTATTCCAGAAGTACATCTAGAATAAAAGAAGACAAGATGCCTATTGGAAAGAAAAGATAAGAAGCAATAATGAAGATATAGCAGATACGACAAAATCAACGGAGACAAGATACTATTGAATTATTATTATTGTTGAAATTATTGTACAAACTTTAGACTTTTACGTAAAGATATAGATTTGTAAGTTTGTAAAAAATCAAAGGCTAGTAGGCTAGTTAGTAGCCTAGCCTCCCTTTTTGACTTTTAAGTTTTACATTTTAAAAACATGTAAAGTTTGATTGGATTGTAAAGTTGTGAAGTTACTTTTCGTTCTATAAATAAAGAAAGCAGAAGGCATTGCAAAGGCAAGCTTTCATGCGTTGAAGCAAACATTCTCTCCATTCCACAATAAATATTTTACTCAGTTAATTAAATAGACATATTTCAATGGAAAAAGCTATGGAGGAACAAACTTCAGAAATATCAAAACTACCCGAACAGGTATATTTATTTATGATTATGAATAGCTAAATTCATAATTTCCAACAATCATGATATGATAAAATAAATTCATATAAGTTACTTTATAGTAGAATTATTCGAAGAACAATATGTTAAGAAGTTTATTAACAAAGCGGAAACGGAAAAAAATCCCTAACGCCTATGCCATCCTAAAGGTGAAACCAATGAGGCAAGAAGCCGTGGCGGGGAGTAACCAGAGTAGAGGCGCTGTTTAAGGAAAAAAGTATCCGAATTACCATGTTAATAGTGACGGAAGAACATATTATTTAAGAATAATCTAGTATATAGTAAGCTAAGATGACCATATTTTGTTATGTACATGGTTGAAGGGAATATTTTGAAAAAAGCAATTTTATGAAAATGAATGATTATTTATCTGATGTGATGGTAGATAAATTTAAAATACTTATTTTGTATGCACTTAGAGATATAAAAGTAGTAGATATAAGAAAAATCATATTAGAAAAAACCTTTGGTAAATATTACATGACTAGAGTAAATCATATACCATATCTACCTAACTACTCTTATAAATACTTACGATGATAAATTACATGAAAAACATACAGTCACTAGAAAAACAGATAAAAATAAATATAGACAAATACATGGAAAATAAAGATATAAAATACATAGAATTCCTTAATAAAAATATGCAAGAACTACTAAGGCTAAAACAAACAACTACAAAATATTATAATAAAACCAATTTTAAAAGATAGATCATTTAGATTATCTTAAAGTTTTAATCTTATATATACTTAAAGATATAGAAATTATAGGTATTAAGAAAATAATATTAGAAGAAGTAATAGACTATGAAATAGAAACTATAAATTGGCTAGAACAGTTATACGAAGAAATTTACCCAGAAGGATATTATACAGATTAAGAGATGTTAGAATATATTAGAAAAACCAGAGAAAATCAAGAAAATCTAAATAATGAAATTAATTATAGAAACCGAATTAGGAAAATAATGGAAAACCTAAAAGAAAAATTAATATGGATAGAAAAAACCTGAGAAAATTTAGAAAAAAGTACATGTGATAGTTTATATAATTTAAAAAACTCACTACGAGAAGAATAACACAAGATAATAAATAACATTGAAAATCTGGAATTAGATATACATTACAGTACAGATAGGATAAATTATTATACAGAAATTTGTAACTCTGCAATTACTACAGGATAAAATAATAAACCAAACAAATTAATGAATATATCTTACGAAAAAAGTACATCATTAAAAGATATTGAAACAAAATTTAAGAAATATCCACGCACAAATAAAAATAGATTCACTAGATACCTAATAAATCTATTTTATATAACAGATATCCGCACCCCCCTACAAATGGTAACATGAACTTTAAAATGCTATCCTGGATTGTGTAGCTCAACCATCATAAAAAGGTACCAATGGGCTATATGGGCTCAGCTCTTCCAGCTGAAAGGGCCCTAGTGTATGTAGCTATACAAACTACAGAAATAATCATATGTATATACACACTATGGGGGACTCGAACCTCTCGATCATGAATCAAGGATGACTTAAGCATCCAGTCCTTTAACTTGGGGGACTCAAATCACCCAGTTATTTAAAAATGGGGACTCAAACTACCTAATTATTTTGACCCCCGCATCGGCAAATGCGGTTTCCAGTATTGGTCCCTAGGGACCTCTACTTTCACAACCAAGCTGCACAACCTCTTTAAGCCCGGTTAAAAATATTTTTTACACATTCCCATTAAATGAACCACACTATTCCTTAAGGCATACACTGTTGGTATTGTCATACCAACTACACTTTCAAGGTAAGATCATCATGCCAGTACAATTCCATTCACTTTGGGGAAAACAACCCCCTTTGTTCTTAAATCAAACAATTCTTTTTCAATAACGTGTTTATATCATGCAATGGTTCCCAAATATAGATCAACACAACTATACTCATATTCAAAGCCAATTTTAAAAGATTTGGTTGGGGTTATACTAATTCATATGTCCACATTAACGAAATTAGGGGAAACCATGATCACATAGTTTATTCACCATGGCCATGCACCCCACATGTTCAAAACCATCAGTTCAAACCATTCATTATTCATAAAACACATGTGAAAAGTAATTAATTCAATAATGTTCAATAACCCTCAACCCATATTTAAAATCATCAATTGAATCCCATGGGTACAATTATAAACACATGCTTTTGATGAAAAAAATACTTGGGGAAGATTAATATGACTTAAAGTAAATTATGGTGAGAAATCAACCCTTGAACCCTTAGATGACCAGATTTGAGAAACCTTAGCTTGTTCTTTAAATGGGGAATCTGAGAGAGTAAAGAGAGTGTTTATAAATGATAACGGTAGGAAATAATGGCCCCCAAGATGTTTTATGTACCTGGGGTCTAAGTGGGTAATGAGGTTAATGTCCAAAGTGCCCTTCATTAAAAGCTGAAAAATTATTGCCAGTGAACTATACAACTCGTATGGGCTTACTACATCTTGTCACCACTAGTCATAGTCTGAATAGTAGCTGAGGGACGCTAGTCATACCACACCACTCACCGGGAGACCTTACGAGTCATAGGGTCCTAGTCGTAACTAAGGCAGAAATATTTGGGGTACATACTGGTCACCCTACGATTTAGACTCCATGACTCATAATGAGTCTTTATAACTCAGGACCTATAGTCGAAATCAATATAGTAGCATAAACACTACTTACTGGTCAGATGATGATTTGGCTCCTATGGCTCGTCAGGACACCTTACGGCTCGTAAGGACACCTTACGACTTGTAAGGTGAGTCGTTGGTTGAGCAGTGAGTTCAAAATCTCAAAAATTTTCGGGGACTAAAATCTAGGGTGTTACATTCCCCCCCTCGCCCAGGATCATTCGTACCTGAATCATGAGACAAGGCATCCATTAGCACGATTTAACATAGAAAACAGCCACACTTATCATTAACAATGACAAAAAATAAAGACATTAAGGAATACGCATACCTTTAGCACGATTATCCTAAGTAGAAAATGGGAATGGATATTTTGACCTTATGTCCTCTTCAGCTTCCTAAGTGGATTTTCAACCTTGTGATTTCTCCATAGAACCTTCACCGAAGACACATAATTGGTGAGCAATAGGCGGTCTTGCCGATCCAAAATCTTAATCAGGGCTTCCTCATAAGACAAGGAATTTGAAAATCCAAAACTGTCCAAAGGGACAACCAAGGAAGGATCACCCACACACTTTTTTAACATCTAAATATGGAACACCTGATGAATGGAATCCAAACTAGAAGGCAACTACAACTTATAAGAAACGTTGCCCACTCTCCATCAGATAAAGTACAAGCTAATATATTGGGAATGGAGCTTCCCCTTTTTTCCAAATCTCATCACTCTCTTCATGGGAGATACCTTCAAGAATACCAAATTGCCAACATCAAACTCCAACTCCCTCAGCCTCACACCCGCGTAGGACTTTTGGAGACTTTGTGTAGTCATAAACCAATCCCTAATCACCTTCATATTATCTATATCCTGATGAACCAAGTCAGGACCAAATAACCTCGCCTCACAAACCTTAAACCATCCGATAAGAGACCGACATCTTCTACCATACAAAGCCTCAAATGTATCCATCTGAATACTCGAGTGATAGATATTATTAGACTCAAACTCTATAAGAGGCAAATGATCAACCCAACTATCACTGAAGTCAATCACACAAACCCTTAGCATATCCTCCAAGGTTTGAACAGTCCTTTTCGCTTGTCCATCCAACTAAGAGTGGAAAGTTCTGCTAAAATTCACCTTACTTCCCAAAATACTCTGAAAAGAATGCCAACAATACGACAAGAACTGCATACCTCAATTAGATATAATGGAAATTGGAGCACCATTAAAATTGATAATCTCTTAAATGAAAAGCTTAGCTTAATCTCCCAAAGAAAAATTAATCCTTATAGGCAAAAAATGAGCAGACTATGTCCTATCCATGATGACCTAGATTTAATCAAACTGACTACGAGATCGAGGAAGATTGGTAATAAAATCCATGTTTATAACTTCCCATTCCACACAAGAAACTCAATCTCTTGAGATAATCCATTAGGCCTCAAGTACTCAATCTTCACTTGCTGACAAACCATACACTTAGCGGTGAAATTTACACATATCTTTTCATGTTCTTCCATAAATCAATCTTTATCAAGTCATGATACATCTTTGTCGAACTAGAATGAATGGTATACCTCAACTCAAAAATCCTTTCCCATAACCCATAGACAACGAGAATGCATAATCTCCCTTGGTACCTTAGGATACTATTATTAACAATCTCAAAAGCTAAGAATTTTGCTGACCTACCTCATCCGTAATTTGCGTCAAGGTAGGATCCAAAACTTGCTTCTTCTTTACCTCAGTACCGCGAGAAGACTTTCCACCTCCTGAACGATCATTCAACCATCCGCAAAATCCAAAAGACGAACTCCACCATTAGCCAGATAGTGAATAACCTTTACCAAACCATGCTTCTCCTCATTAACTTGAGATAAGATCCCCGTGGATAACCAACTAAGAGCATCAACAACTATATTATCTTTACCTGGATGATAGTGGAGATTCATATCAAAGTACTTGAGCAACTCAAGCCATCTTCTTTGCTTGAGATTCAACTCCTTCTAAGTGAACACATACTATAGGCTCTTGTAATCAGAATATATATCAACATGAACTTCATACAAGTAATGGCGCCAAATCTTCAAAGAAAAAACCACAGCCAATAACTTCAAATCATGAGTTGGATAATTCTTCTTATAAAACTTAAGGTATCTAAAAGCATACGCCACCATCCTACCATGCTCTATCAAAAAACAACCAAGTCCCCCATGGGAACATCATAATATACAACAAAACCATTAGTACCTTCGAGTAGGGTCAAAACTAGATCCAAAGTCAACTTATCCTTCAACTTATCAAAACTACCTTCACAACTATCGGACCACAAGAACTTCATCTTTTTCTGAGTCAACTTAGTCGATGAGGCAACAATCAAAGAGAAACTCCCCATAAAACTCTTATAATACCCATCTAAAACCCAAGAAGCTCTAAATATTGGTTGGAGTCGTGGGTCTAGGCTACTTCTTAACCACCATAACTTTCTGTGGATCCACCATGATCCCCTCACTAGAACCAACATGACCTAGAAAAGTAACAATATTCAACCAGAAATCTCACTTTGAGAACTTAGCATATAACCGCGGATCCTTAAGGGTCTGCAATACTATATGGAGGTTATTGGCATGATCCTCTTAATTCTTCAAATATACAAAAATATCATTAATGAACACAATGACAAACAAGTTAAGAAACTGACGGAATACCCTATTCATAAGATCCATAAATGCCATCGGAGTATTAGTCAACCCAAAAGATAGGACCAAAACTCAGAATGGCTATATTGGGTATGGAAAGCAGTCTTAGGGATATCTACTTCCCTAATATTCAGCTAATGATAACCCGATAGAAGATCAATCTTATAGAAGTACTTAGCACCCAGAAGCTGGTCAAAGAGATCATAAATCCTATGGAGAGGGTACTTATTCTTTACCTTCACCTTATTCAACTGGTGGTAGTCTATACACATTCAAAGGAAACTATCCTTCTTACACACAAAAAGAATAGGAGAACCCCACAGGGAGATCTAGGGTGAATAAAACCTTTGTTAAGAAAATCTTCCAACTGCTCCTTAAGTTCTTTCAATGAAGTCAGAGCCATTATACAAGGAGAAATAGAGATAGGATGGGTATCCAATAAAAGGTCAATCCCAACATTAATTTCCATTTCGGGAGAAATACCAAGAAGATTGTCAAAAAATACTTTGGGAAACTCGCTAACCACGGGGATAGACTGTAAAGAAGGACCTTAGAAACTAGAATCCTTAAACCAAACTAGATGATATAGATACCCCTTGGAAAGAAATTTCTGAGCTCTAAGATAAGAAATGAACCTTCCCTTAGGCACCAGAGAACTCTCTTCTATTTTTATAATCGGTTTATTAGAAAATTTGAAAAATGACCTCATGAGTCTAATAATCTAGAGAGGCATACCATGAATGAAGCCAATCTATCCCTAAGATAACATCAAAATCTAGAATATCCAACTTTATCAAATCCACCGAGGTCTCCCTACTAAAGATAAATACCACACAATCCCTGTAAAATCTTTTAGCAATCACAAAATCACCTACTATGGTAAACACAAAAAAAGGGTGTGATATATACTCAGGATCGAAATAAAAATAAACAGCCACATAAGGGGTTACATAAGAAAGAGCAGGCCTCAGATCAAGCAATCAATACTCTTCACAAGAAAAAAGTTGTAATGTACAAGTGATTACATCAGGAGAAGCCTCAGATTCCTGACGGGTGGCAAGATCATACAGAAAATTCTGACCAAAATCGGTACTAAAAATAGTACTCTTTGGTGTAGGAGCCTAAGAAGTAGCAATAGGGACCTTATTAGATCCAAAAGAAACTTCTGAAGGACAATCTCGCTGCATGTGACCAAGATGACTATACTTAAAGAACTTTATTATTCCCTCATCACATACTCCATGATGGCTCTGCCACAAAAACAATAAAAAGAATAAGATGGGGCTGAATGAGTTCCACTGGCCTGAGACTGGGCACCTTGTTCCCTAAATCTACTGTGAGTTTGAAAGAGACAATCACCAGATGACTTAGGATATGGATCACTAGCCATAGAATAAGGACTAAAATTTCCCTATTTCTTCTTAGACCACAACCTTCCATCCCTACCACTATTTTTATAACCTTCTTCCTATTTAGTATACCTAGATTTCTTACTCTTACTTTCCCCTATCTCAGCTTGCTTTTTCTTTTCCTTCTCAACCTATCGCATATACACTACAATTCTAGAGATATCCATATTATTATTTAACAAGGTGGCCTTGCACTTGAAAACCAAATCACGAGACAAGCCCGAAGTGAACTTTCTCATCCTCACCCTCATAGATGACATGAACTCTGGAGCATAACTAGATAACTGATGAAATTTTAAGGCATACTCTTTCATAGTTAATCTGCCTTGTATCAAATTCACAAATTCCTCAGCCTTTGCCTCTCTCAACTTCTTAGGAAAGAAGCAATCCAAAAAAGTACTAGATAAGTCATTCCACATAGCTAGCTTAGCATCATCTCCCCTTATCTTCTCCAACTTCTCATACCACTAATATGCTATATCCTTCAGTTGGTATGCAACAAACTTAACATCCTTAGAGTTAGAAGCATTCATAACTATGAAGATAATTCCATATCATTAATGAAATTGTATGGATCCTTTGCAACCTTTGAGCTAGTGAAAGTCAAAGGGCTCAACCTCATAAACTGGCCAACTCTAGTAACCTTAAAAGATTGAGCAATAGAAGTAACACACTTAGTCTGAGAGGATACCAACTGGGTAAGCAAATGGATTGAATGGAAATATCAAGCATTAGACACATCATCCTGAGGTTTTTGAGAAGGGCTAGATGGAACCGGTGGAACTCCACACGAGTAAACAGGAGCTGGACCCCTGGATTGAGTTTAAACATTATAAGTAGGATGATCTATGTCTACATATTGCCAAGAAAGAATAAAGAGTTTTTACGAGCATCAAATATTTTAGGAGGAATGATCTGAAATATGAATAAATGACAATTAGAAGAGATTCAAGGCCTTAGACTCTATAGATTGAATAGAACAACAAGAAAAGAGAAACATTCCTAAATGTCTTGTAGCTTCTCGCTGATAGGTGTGGTGCGCTACACACCCATACACGATACTCTACTTGAAATGACTTTGTGAAAACCTAATTGACCATAAACCTAGGCTCTAATATAAATTTTGTCATGACCCAAACTAGGGCCTAGCTGTGATGGGCATCTCAAGTGTGCTGTGGACCTGAGACTACCCCTTTGCCTAGTTGAACAAAACATAATACACTAACAATAGCTGAATTCTGAATATATAAAAAGATAGTTAAAGATAGGCTTAAGAAGTCTAAGATACATCAACAACCAATACGTAGTCCACATTAATCCAAAAGCCTCAAAACTGAACTGAAAATCAATTGAAGTTGGAATATGTCTTCGATGATGGCCAAAATAGGTCCAAAGGAAAAAATATGATAATAGATAAACCAAGAAGAAACGTCCTTCCAGAAGAAGAAGGATCACCACTTCAAGCTAAGTACTAACAATCTAGAAATCCTATCAATGCCCAAGAAAAGTAGAAGTGTCTCCGGTTCCTGCATCATATCGGGATACAACATTCAGATATGGTTAGCGGGTTGAGCACTAGCATGTAACTCTAGGAGTGATAAAATAATATCATTATCAATAGTTTAAAATCATCAAAATTCATTGCACACAATCATATGCATATACATATACATGAATATAACACACTGGGCTAAGGAACCAGGATTAACGTAGAATTTAAAATATTAGCCTAGATTATATAGCTCAACCACTATAAAAAGGCACCTACGGGCTATCTGGGCCTAACTCTTCCTATTGAAAGGGCCTCAGTACGTGTAGCCACACAAACCGAAGAAATAATCATATGTATATATGTACCATACGATACTAAAACCTCTCGGTCATAAATCAAGGATGACTTAAGAACCCATTAATTTAACATGGAGGACTTTAACCACCCAATTATTTAGTAAAAGGGATTCAAACTATCCGATTATTTCGATCCCTGTGCGGTAACTGCAGTTTTTAGTTTCGGTCCCTCAGGACCTCTACTTTTATGACCCAGCTACACAACCCTCTTTAAGCCCAGTTAAAATATTTTTCATGCATTCCCATCAGTTGAACCATAACATTCCTTAAGGCATACACTATTGGTATAGTCATACCAACCATACTTGCAAGGTAACATCCTTATTCCAGTAAAATTCTATTCACTTAGGAAAACAACCTCCTTTGTTCATTAAATCAAACCATTCTATTTCAATAACCTCATTATATCATGCAATGGTTTTCAAAGATAGTTTAATGCAAATATACTCATATTCTTATCTTTTTGACTTCCAATCTCTCACCATTTTTAGAACTTCATGGCTTTCCTGTGTCAAGAGTCTATTTGCCGACAAGTTTAGCTACTCATCGTGCTTCTCATAAAGCCTCTGCTAGCTTAACTTAATGTACAATGCAGTATCATATGGATCCTTTGAAAATTTCCATTGAGGTTAACTTGACATCAAGACTAATGGGAGTAGTTAAGTAATTAAATCTTTTGGCTTCTATGAGAGATTGTCAAAATATAAATACTGCCTCAACAGAGTGATTGATCAATGGATGGTTGATACAAAAAAGACCACGGAAGGCACAAGAACTACAAAAAAATAGTGCATAAATTGAAAGCAACCCAAGGACCCTTTTGAGTGCTAGTTTTGGCCAACAACAACAACAAAAGTATCACAAGTTTACAAGGTGTTTTATCACCAAAACAAAAATAATACAACAAGAACAAGATGAACACAATGAAAACAAGATTCAGATTCAATAAGAACAAACGATTGCAAGATTCAAACACTAACACAATTGTAATAAAATTAAAGATAGATAGTAAGAAATAGATTATTGCAAAGATTAGGAACTAAAGAGTATATTAAACTTAAAAACCCCTAATGAATGTAACAAAAACACCACACTCTTATGGTGACCGCCAAGTTAATCAACTCACCTCAAGATCCACCATTTCCAAGCAAAGAACAATATTGGCTTTTCTAAGCCCTAAACTACAATGGCTAGTCCAAGCCCCAACTAAGAACTACACTAAGGTGGTCTACTCTCAAGAGTGAGAATTTTTAACGTCTCATATTTTCATCATTCAATAACTAGTAAGAGAAGACCTAAAATGTCCTATTTATAGTATCTTACAAAAAAAGACAAAATGACTACACTACCCTTAATGATAGGGGCGGCTATGGAGTGCATTTTTGGCGAAGTGAAGTGATAAAAATATCCTCAATAAAGATGACCCAAAACCATGAGCCATTAAGTATCTAAAGTTGTGAGTCCTAAAGTCTTCAATGCTCCAAGCAATCTTCCACTCATGGACCTGATATATGGTATGCTCCATGGTAGGCTCAAAATGGGTCCTCCATGCATGTTCTCATATACTCAAGGCGACCAAGTCTTGAGTCTCTATGTGTTGGCCTCCAAAGATGTCATCAAAAGATAAGATGGCCTTTTGTCCCATATCATCCTCCACTTTTTTGAAAAAGATTCGACCTCGAATCCAAACTTTGCAAAAATGAAGAGAGGACAAACAAATACAAACTCCTCATGGCATGAGGGTTAGGTTTAGCACAATAAATCATCTCAACATGACAAGGTTGCACATATTTGAAATATAACCAAGGATCCTTTGAATGAAATATTAAAAACCCAATGAAAGATGTACAAAGGATTTGGTTATGGGTTTCACCAAGAGTGATACTTTTCTTGTCATATAGACCAAGCAACAAGTTGGGTGCACCAACCTCACCATTTATACATTTGGCATTGGGGTCAAACGGGAAGAGTGGCCATAGAAATGGGTCTAGACAACACTCTCCTTTCCCGTGGTCTCCACCCAAACTAAATGATAGACTCTCTATAATAGCATATATATCATCTAAGGAAAATAGAGAGTAGAGAAAGGTATCACTCAAGTCGACTTCTACTAAGGTGTCTTCATGTGTGTACTCACTACTAGTTTCCCAATCATCACCATGAGTACTCTCAACAATAAAGTCACACAAGTAGAAAGAGAAGTAGTTTCCAAGACCACACATTTCTTTACCTTAAGAGTACTCTTATCTTTCAAGAAGAGATTTCCATCTTTACGTGGAATGTTGTCACACCATAGTGGGTTAGATATAGGCTATAGCTTCCTAGGAAAGCTATGCCATTATTTTCACCACTAGGTCTATTAGGAGTGTTTATGTCATCTTCAAACAAGACATTATACCTAAAGAGAGCATGATCTATTTCACAGGCAAATTTAGAACAAACACATTCATCTCTCTCTAAAAGATTAATATCAAGTTTCGAAGAGATTTCAAGCACAAGATTATCCCTAAGAATAGCTCTCAAGTTCACTCACATTTTGTTGACCAACATTTTTAAATTCTTCACTTACTTGAGTTCTATTAAGAACATCACACATAACCTCAAGCGGCAGGCAAGTTTCACACATAAGTTGATCAACACCAATTACACAAGATGATATAGTTTCATTTAATATATTATCTTCAACACTAAGTGGACATAAATTTCCCTTACAAGAAGAGTTAATTTTGTCATCAATAGGAATAACTAGTATATCCACACTCACAACATGTACATCATCAACAAGAGGCAAAAAATCATTAGACTCATAAGTAAGTAAGCTACAACTCATACTCAATGGGATACTAGCCACAAAATTATCATTCAAACATACCAAAGTGCAAGAGTTAGCTATTTTACCTTGAAGATCTTGAGTAGATTCCTGTTTGTTATGGTGTGAAGGTCCTCTACAAGCTTTGGTAGAAACTTCTCTTCATTATTTCTCTCCTTCTCTTTCCATATTGGAACTTACACAAATGTCCTTAGAAATAGAAGGACAAATATCGTTAGCATGGTTTGGTGGTAATTCCCTCACTTTTCTTCATAAAATCTCTATTTTTTCCACTCTCAGATTACCACCTTGTACAACCTTACTCCTCTTAATCTTTTATCTCTCTTCATCATTCGGATTGGAGTAGGTGAATACTTCTCTATGTAGCCCAGGTAGAATGTACATCATAAGGTGGTTTCCCCATTGGTCTCTTACAACATTAGGCCAATCTTGCATATATGGAACCTTATGTTGTGCAAACCAATTGGCACCAAAGCATACAAGACCGTAAGTCAAGGGAAGTATATCTCACCACACCTCCTCATGGTATTCAAATTAGGAGAAGATAGCCTTTACCTTCTCAGTAACCTTAAACCCGTCCAAGGAGTATGGAATATGTAAAGGCTCTCAAAACAACCCCAAGTAGTCAACCATGGATGAAAGGATGTAGTTCCTATAGTACCTATCATTTAACACAATGAGGCAGCCCGGCATCCCAAAAATTGTAACCTTTTCAGAGTGTACACTCCTTCTCTGATCAACATTGTAAGGCACATGAGTAGCCCTTAATTTTGGAGATGCATACCCTCTTCTTCTCATTGGACAACTTCCACTAGATCTAGTATAACCATTCACACTATATCAACCTTGATAAGAAGTAATACAAGGTAGAGAATATAAATCTTCACACTCTTCACGTGTACTCTCATCATAGATCTCATAAGCTTTACAAACAAAAGGGTTATACCTAACACCAAATCTAGGTTTGGAGTGAGAAGTGTAAGACTCCTCATATTCCCCAACGTCATTATAAGATCCATCGTGAGGTCCCATATTATCTATAAATTCACCATAAGAGCTGGGCACTTCATTCACCTCATTTTCTTTCTCAAAACCATAATTCTCAAATCTGCTCAAGTTTTGATCATGGCTATTTTCATAGCCTCTATAATCTCCTTCAACTTTGTACCTATAAAAACCCTCACTTCAATCATAGCCTCCCATGTCGTAGCCACAATAATCCCCGGATATCAAAGACATATTCCCTTATATCACCTTTGTACCTAAACAATGAGCAAATAAAATTAGTAGTAAAGCTTTTCACCAGCACTCGTATACACTCAGCTTTGTGATTTCCACAACTGGAGCGACGAATATTGAAAGTTGCTTATACTTTAGTAGTCAATAGGATGTCAATTCTACGTGGCGGCCAGAATGGATTCTTGTTTGATCGACTCAAGCCATAAAAACAAAATTCACTTACAAACTTGAAACAAAGAAGTTACTACGAGTTAAAAATTAGAAAAGCACAAAAATATCAAAGACACAAAAGAAATAGATACAAAAACTAATTTACAATTTAGTAGGTATTTACTAGTTGCCAATTAGTATAAGAATCGACAAAATGAAACTAAGAATCAACAACAAGAAACTAAGAATCAAATATTTTGAGCCAAAAGTTTTGGTATTGTACGGAATTTGGTGATGTGGTAGTCTAGGATTGTTTGTGGTTTTTGAAAGGTTCTTATTTTTCCCCAACTTTGAAATTTTAGTTTGAATTTTGGTTCTTGAAGAGGTTTACCCACCCCTGGAGAAGACAACAACAAGATTGGAGCCCTTTTCACCTTTTAAAAAGGTTTGACTTGTCTTACACCTTTTGGCAAGACACTTTTTTGAGGGGTTGGTGGACTTTTCCTCTTTTGGACACCTAGGAAAATGGTCTTTCTTTCTTTTGGTAACTAGTCTTTTTGGTAGATATTTTGTCTCCCTTCCCTTTTGATAGATTTTTAGGGACTAATTTCAAGACAAACATAAGGGCTTCTCTTCCCACTACTTGTGTTTGGATTAAATAATACTATTAAAGAGTCTTTTTGCAACTATACATGAATATTGGTCTAGAACAATAAGAACATTCAATAGGAGTTTGAATACCAAGTCTAACGTTGAGCTCTAAGACTAACAACATCTTTTTCAAACTTACAACCCACAACCAAATACTAACAACACGAGTTAACCACACCTTCAAATTTTAGTCCACAAAAACAACACCAAAACACACCAATAATGTTCAAGTTTGGAACCGCAACAACAATACTAACAAGAATCGTTTAAGATCAACTTGGATCTTGACTCAATGATGCTAGTGAAGAAAGAATATAACACAAGAAACAAAAAACAAGTAAAAATACACCAAGATCTAGACTTAAAATTCGCCCAGACAACTACAACAACACAATTTCGGCCAAGAAAAAATAATGGACACATTTGCTTCATTTTTATTTTTCAGTTTTCTAACTCCTTTTTTATGATTTTCAAGTTTATGATACCATGATTGATCTTTTGGAAACAATATAAAGACATGATATGCACAATGGTAGGCTCAAAAAAGGTCCTCCATGAATGTTCTCGTATCCTCGTGGCGACCAAGTCTTGAGTTTCTATGTGTTGGCCTCCAAAGATGTCATAAAAAGATAAGATGACCATTTGTCCCATATCAATGGTCATGCTACCTCTAGGTTAAGTGTGTATCCTTTTTTCAACTTTTGATTGGTACTTTCACTACACCAAAAATGATCTTTAGTGAAAATTAATTAATGACAATAACTTAATAGCCACTAAATATATTTTTTTACAGGTATGTACTAAGTGACACTTACATTTTAGCTGTCTTTCTAAATGCCCCTAAAGCCTAAAATGACTGTGTCCAATGGCAATTAACTAATGTCGATAAAATTTTAGCACTCTTTATTAAAGAGTATATTTATTGCTGCTAAAGGTTGTTGTTTATGTATTACTTTGATGAAGTTTCTTTATCATCTATTTTAGGCTAGTATTTTGGTTGTAAAGGGTCTTTGATAGGTCCCAAAAAGGAGAAAAGATCTCTTATCATGATGTTCCATCCTTGAGAAGGATATAACTGCTTTGAGAGATCGGTTAGCTTCTTTAAATGTCCTTTATCAATAGGTATCTAATCTCAAGGATCTAATAGCTGAGAGGAACATAACACTAAAGGAGATAGATGGGTATAGCTGTGCCAAAGAGATTAAGGAATTGCATCATGAGAATGGTGAGTAGGCCAAATATATAGAGAGGCTATTAGGAAATAATTTAAACTCACGGGGTGCATTAGATCTGCTAAATATGCACCGTTAGTCCTGTCCATGGCTTTTCATCCTTAGAAGCCATCTTAAGATAAAATCCTTAGCTTGATGAAGAAGGTTGGAGTTTTGTTTGAGAAAATTAGACTGAGGGATGAGCACCTTGGTGTGAAGAGCCCGATATACTTAGATTAATCTCCTTGGGGTCCTATAGGAAGTTTGAGCTAGAGGATTTTATTTGGACAAAGATTTTATCGAGTCTTAGTCCATTGTCGATCTTGTCAATCAATTGACCTCCGATTTTAAAGGCTAATTGTCAGAGGGTATTTTATATCAAGGATTTAAGGATTAGGGACAATTATGTGTCCTAAAAATTAGGTCTTATTATGTTTTCTAAGCATATGATTTTGTGTGATTGAGGCAAACTTAAATTAGATAAACATGCGTAAGTGGTTGGTTTAATTATTAATTTGTTTCCTATTTTCTAAGGTTAAAATATGTCCTATTGTGCTTGTTGATTGGTTATGAGTGAGGAATACAAATTAAATATTTGGAGAATTGAGAGTAATAATTATGTTGGTTGTAACTTCCTAGTGGTGATTGTTGAAATCATTAAAAGTGAACCAAAATCTTTAATGATACCTGTCAGGTTAAAAATAAAATAAGAAGATAATTATAACCTACATACTTGGTGAATAAGTTATTTAAGTAGTTGAAACTAGAGTAAAAGGTTTTGAGATTGCTTGCTGACATTTATAGAATTCTTCAGACTTGTTGGGGAGTATTTTCTTCTACTAGGGGATTATAATGTTCTCGAATGATTTAAGTAGGGTTGTGAAGTTTTCTGAACTGGCATATCTGAGGTACATTTTGATATCATTAGTAAAATAGTTAATGGAAAAAATTATGCACATTTAAACTATGTTACTCTTAAGGCACGACAAGGAAAATAGAACCGGTGGCTACCTTTAGATAGAGGGGTTTGCAAGTTGAGGTCAAAGAAGAGTGTATCTTTAAAATTTCAATGGATGAACCATTCTGTGGATGAGGTGTTGAATACAAACACACACACAAGTGTACATGATCATACAAGTAATATAGGATTGAGAGTCCAGATATCATACCCACAGGGACTTATCGATAAACTATGTTTATAAATTAGACTAATCCTTATCATTTATTCAAGAAGTAAATCCCAAAATATGTATTTATGAATTAACTAAACTTAAAAAATAATAATAATAGAAAATAACTAATGAATAATTAACCAAGAAAAGAGCATGTTCTTACATAATCAATGGATGAATCGATCTAGGATTATGGTTTCACTAACAATGATGTTTAGTATAAATTTCATCAACTTATTCTATTACCTAGTTGTTGATTTACAGGGTTAAATTTATAATTCGACATCATTAAGCGCGGATGTCATAAGTTAATTCAAACATATTTATTTATCCTCTAGTTTTGTAACCAAGTAAGGTGATCTAGATATATTTCTATTCTAGCCACAAATTAATTATTTATATACTAAAGTAAAGATCTTACTCATATATTATCATTCTATCTCATTGATTCTCCTTTCGGGTTCACAGTAAGAATATAAATTTATTTTAATGGTAGCTAAGCATTAAAATAGTAAGCACACAAATATAAGAACAACTATAAAGGAAAATCAAATAAAAAGTTACTAAACAATTTTATATTGTCAGCTATCATAATCCTAGAACGAGAAGTTTAGCTCCACAGAGACATGGAGCAATTACAACAAATCATCCAAAGAAATAATATAAAAATATATAATAAAGGATAAGAAAAGATAGAATGAATATTCTCCTGCCTCCATGACGACATTTAGCTCTCTCCAGGTCAAAAGTTATATGTAAACTGATTTATGAAATATTTATAGGCATATAACAAAACTTCAAATAAATAATTGAGTTCAAAATGGACTAGAAAAAATTAATGATAGAGTGGGATCCTCCGTGCCACGTTGATAAAGTGGGGCGTGACACGCCATTGATGAAACAATCACTGGGCATGTGTAAATTTTAAGTTAAAAGCAAGAATCACTTTTTAATATTTTATTAAATTTATTCCATTTAGCTTCCTGCTTGTTTTCCTTCTATAATTACCATATTTAATTAATTTTGGCTCCAATTCTCTTCATCTTCACACCATTTAAATCCTACAGATTAAAATATAATATTAAGCACAATTCGTAAAATCAATACTCAAAAAGGACAGATAAAAATACAAAATATGAGGTACATAATGACTAAAAGTTTATAATTTTGGCCTAACATCACCACCCTACACTTAGAATCTTGCTCATCCTTGAGAAACAATAAAGCTCGTCACAACAAATCAAGCTAAGAACGCCACCAATTTGGTTGATACAAACAATTAAACCATGTAAAAAATCAAAATGTCAAGTACACTTCTCGATCCTTATGCAAGAAATACATACAAATAACAAACCTCTAACCTTTTAACCTCAAAGATGGACTCCGCTTCATCAAATTTAAGTTCGTTCACCTACTTATGTCAAAAAAAGTTAATAAATCACCAATCTATCATGAAAATAGATCCCACACAAGGAAAAAAATAGTCCACCCACTCAATTCAAAGATTGAGTATAATTTAAGACTTCATATCAAAGAACAATCCTCACACTCATAAAAGAATTCACATGTATGAACAAAGAACCATTGGCTTGCCCATTATGTTCATCTTCAATAACTAAGTGTACCCGAATAGAATCAAATATAAGTTTAACAGATTGTAATAGTGGCTAGGGGATGGATAAGAAAACTATATAATAGTGACTTACACTTTCCTAAGCACTTTACACTTTTTAACCTTCATCACTCATTATTTTCTTCACTTTATTTTCATCCTCCTCTTCAACTATTATTTTCACTAGTATTCTCATCTTATCAAGAATGCTTTGATTATTATTTTCTTTCACAAATAACTTTTCTCTCTCTTTTCATGTCACATTTCCTAAAGAGGGACTTTTTATCACTTTGTAGCTGCCGTTGGTTACTTTTTTAGTGCTCAACCACTTTTTTCTTCAGATTTATCAAATTTATAACAAGTCTATGCTCAGTGCTCAAGGAAATATAGTTCAAAAACTAGGGACTCAATAAAAAAGATCAAAGCAAAAATAAGGCTACCAAACAAAAGGATACAAACTCAAAGGGGCTAACTAGTGGTATAATATCAGAGAAGGCTAAAATTTCACAAGACAAATAAAAGAAAGCCTATCATCTTCTAAATAGAGCACCACTTTTATTTCACTTCAATAGCAAGCAAGGCAAGTTCTAGAATAAGATGCAAAATATGAAATGTGCAAGAAATCCTCACACGCATGACACAAGTATCAATCAACATGGATTAATTCCACTTCAAAGACAAATAGTGTCATAGCGAACTATAAAATAAGATAAGTTGTATACAGAGTCACAACCATGAGCCTAGGTATCAAAAATCTATTTTTTATTTATATTCAAGCACTCACAAGAAAGTACTATTCAATCTCAAACATAAATTGCTAGTATCATAGAAGAAAAAAATGTGGTCTTCTCTTTCTTACCAAAAAAAATTTACTCATAAAAAATAAAAGATACTCAATTCAAAGGGACTCTCCTTGAAAAAGAATAAAAAAATCAAGGGGTGGACAAAGTATGCTCTAATAAAGACTAAAAAGCTAAAAATCACGAAAAATTAGTCTAATCTAAAGAATAAAAGGAAAATCTTTTTGTCTCTTTAAATTTTTTCAATTATTTTCATTTTTTCTTAAACCTAAAGCAAGAAACTAAAAAAATAATAAAAGAAAATTGTACAACATACTTCAACCCTAAATAAATATCAAAAGACATCCCACCCCATACTTGAATCATGCTGTGAAACAAGGGTTAATGATAATCCTTGAGGCACTCTAGGACCTCACTAGAAACATTTTTCTTCATGTTCAATCAAGGTTCGTACGCACCCCACACTTAAGCTCAACCATTTTCCTTAAATTCAAATTTTGGGTACTCAAACTTTTCCTAAATCTAAAAAAGAAAAATAACAAAAACAAATGACACTAAAATAAAAATAAAAAATAAAAAATAAATAATTACTTACTAGATATTGGGTTGCCTTCCACCAAGTGCCTAGTTTAACATTGTGGTACGGCCCATCAACTTTTTCCTCTATCTTGAGGATATAAATTTCATTCCCAAAATTGTATCCATCCTTTTTTCTTCACTCATAAGGTGGTGGTACAAAGATGAAGGAACCAAGTATTAGATGGTGCATGTTAAACTACTTGGCCCTAAAGTAAGGCATATTTTTGTATTTCTCATTTGGTGCAAAGTTAGAATATAGTATTCTTGTTCCTCATCTTCACACTCTTCAATTATTTCAAATGACTCCAAATATATATTTTTATCTGAATATAATGTAGAAAAGTGCTTTGAATGATAATCAACAAATTCCACTTTTAAATTTACACCATTCACAACATGCTCACTCTTATTCACCTTCTCAATGCTAATCTCAAGAAAAAGATGGTAGTTGAATGGCTGAAATTCTTTTGTCTGCTCCATGTGTTGGCTAGTATCCACCACAATTGGTGAAACCACATATCACTTACTTTCTTGAAAATTTTGACAAAAACTCTCTCGGTGGGGTCCTCTACAAAAATAATAAGAATCATCACTAGGTGACCACCATCTATCCTAAGCTGACATATCAAGAAGAATGATAGAAAGGTAAAAGAAACTAAAAAGATAACTATGTACAAAAAAACTATATGTAACTCCAAAAAAAGTCTAATCTAGCTAAACACCATCTCTCCTAAGCGACCATATCAAGAAGAATGATAGAAATGTAAAAGAAAATAAGAAGACAACTATGTACAAAAATACTATATGTAACTAATTTTTTTTTTAATTTAGCTAAACAATTAACTCCAAAGTCAGACAACAGTGCCGAAAACTGATTACGTTCAAACTCACATGCAAGTTTACACCATCGTACAAGTAATATAGTATTGAGAGTCTAGATATCCTGTCCATAGGGACCAGATGATTAACAATTTTTCTAAATTAAACTAATCCTTTTTATTTATTCAAGAAGTAAATTCTAAAATATGTATTAAAAAATTAACTAAACTAAAAATAATAATAATAAAATAAAATGACTAATAAACAATTAACCAAGGAAAGAGCAAGTTCTTCCACAATCAATGGAAGAATCGATCTAGGATTATGGTTTGGATAACAATTATGTTTAGTATCAACTTCATCAACTTATTTGATTATCTAATTGTTGATTTACAGGGTTGATTTTATGATTTGGAAATGGTCATCCTCTAACCATCTGTTCAATTTAGTCTCACAACTACATCGTTGAGCAGGGATGTGAGAAGTTAATTTAAATGTATTTATTTATCATCCCATTTTTTAATCAATTAAGGTGATCTAGGTTTATTCCTATCCTAGCCACAAATTATTTTTTTTTACTAAAGTAAAGATCTTACTCCATATATTTTTTGTTCTATCTCATTGATTCTCCTTCCAGGTTCACAATAAGAACATAAATTTATTTTAATGGTAGCTAAGCATTAAATTGGTAAGCACAAGAATATATGAACAACTATAAATGATAATCAAATAAATTAAACAAAAAATGAATAAACAATCATATCATCAACTATCATAATCCTATAATGAGAAGTTTAACTCCACATAGACATGAAGCAATTATAACAAAACATCCAAAGACATGGATAAATTACAACAAATCATCCTAAGAAATAATTTAAAATTAAAGAATAAAAGAGAAGAAAATATGAAACCAATATTCTCCCATCACCGCGGTGGCTTCTATCTCTCTCTACGTCAAAAGTTGTATGTAACTAATTTTATAAAATATTTATAGGCATAGAAAAATTTCAAATAAAATAACCGAGTCTAGAATGGACTAGAAAAAATTAATTATGGATGGCTCCTCCATGTCACGCTGATAAAGTTGGGAAGCCATTGGCGAAACAATAACTGGGCAGGTGTAAATTTAAAGTTAAAAGCAAGGGTCACTTTTTAATAATCTATTAAATTTATTTCATTAAGCTGCCTACTTGATTTCCTTCCATAATTTTTCATCTTTAATTTTTTTTGGATCCAATTCTCTTTATCTTCACACCATTTTAATCCTACATATTAAAATATAATAGTAAGCACAATCTATAAAATTAATACTCAAACAGGACAAATAAAAATACTATATATGAGGGAAAAAAGACTTAAAATATATAATTTTGGCCTAATATCATGAGGAAACTTTGAATACCGAAGAGGACATGTGTAGCAAGTATCCCCTTCTTTTCTCTATGTTAGGAAACACTTCTTTCCTTTTTTCCTTTTTTGTCTATTAAAAAAATGAATGAGGGGTAATCTGGTATCTAATGTAATGAATCAAATTGGTATCTTATGTAATGAAGAATCTTATTGATATAGTGTTGGTTAGGGTGTAAGTGCCCGAGTGAAGTTTTCCTGAGGAGTTGCTAAAATCTCAAGCTAGGATGGTTTTAGATGAAACTAGGATGTTGTGTGGTTTATAGACCCCTTGTTCCTTATGGGTTAATGATTGATGTTTATGATCTTAGTATATGATAGTTTAGGGGTATAGTAGCTATAGAAACTTTTGGAATGAGAATTAAATTCAAATAATTTTGGTTATAGTGTTTGTTGCGATAGAGAAAATCTGTGTGGTTGAAAAACACAAACTATGTTTTGAAAGGGTAAAATCCAAAATTCTTTGAGTTAATATCTAAGCTCTGTTTCAGCAGCCCTACTATTACTATAGTGGGACCACTGTATCAGTTGGGTTGATTGCTATAATAGTAAAAATATTAATCGAGGGATAGTTATTACCGGACTTTCGACTGCTACAGTAGAACTGCTATAGTGGTTAGACCAACTGTCATAGAGATCAGTGCAGGGTGCATCAGATATTCATAGTGGGCCACTAGGCTGCTATAGCAGTGGGCTACTACAATGGTCATCGGGTAGTTCTAATGCCCGATTCTTGATTTTTTATACCTCATGTCTCCCTAGTCTAAAATTTCATCCCAAAACCTAGAGAGGTGATTTTCTATTACCTTGGGCAATTTTTAACTTTAAAGTAAGACTATTTCTCTTTTCTAATATTTAACCCATTTAATTGATAGAATCTTTAGAATAGTGAATTTGTGGATTAAATTTTAGGTTCATAAAATTATAGGGAAAACCTATGGGTATCACCTACAGTTACTTCTATATTGTTAACTAACACTTCATAGGGGGAATTTTTTATTATAAAACATGATTGTGGTGGTTGGGAACCTTGGATCCAATAAATATAGGACCTTTGGCATTGAAACTACTTAAAAAAGGGTAATTAGAATAAAACTGTATGTATTTAGACAATATGAGAATTATAGGCCTACTTAATAATTAGTTAATCCTTGTGTAATGTTATTGATCATTATAAGGGTGGAATTGAATTTCTAAGATTTTTATTCAAAGTGTAATTGATTAATTACTCTTATAATTTCTTGTTTATTAGATGATTGATATTTTAAGGGATGAAGAAACGAAAAAAGTATCTATGGTGTAGGCTGCTTGTTGCAGCACCTTGGCATTGAGGTAGGTTATGGTTTATGAGTAGTAGACTTAGCTTAGCTAAACATATACACTATGTAGAATTGATGGGAGTATGCATGATTAGGTTTCAGACATTATGTTTGATGGATACATTAAAAAATTAATATTATAAAGATATGATGTGTGTGGTAATATGCTTATACATGAATGGATTGAGGTCTAAGAGGTATATTTAGGACTTTCTTGACATGTTGTAATACAAATAGTGTTAATGTGGTTGAACAACAGTTATATAGTATGTGTTTATGTTTGTGTTGTTAATTATATTTGAATGAGATTATTATTGTGGCTGGTCGTTATTGGGATATTAGGGAGGTTGAACTTATGTGGTCCTTGAGTTATTATTATAGGACGGTACTAGTGTATGGATAGCAGAACTAGCCAAATTGGATTGTAGAATGGTTTAGCATAACAAAATAGTGTTCTAAATTTTGAGGTTTAGATAAATAAGTTACACTTATTCCATGATTATCGTGTTCATGGTTGTTTGTGAAATGGTTTATACTTTTGTTGCATATGTAGTTGTCTATTACATTGTTGGTTGTTACTATTACACTTATTGACTTTATTGAATTACTTTATATCATGATGTTATTTTTGAGATTCCAAAGTGGAGGCTATGGTGTCAATTTTGTTAAATGTGAACTCCAAAATTGAATACTAGTTGATTGGTCTTCATACATATTTATGTTGACTAATTTGTTGGTTTAATGATGCTTGAGTGAATAAGCAGTTGATTGTTAAATTTGATTGTATTTCATGCATAATTGTGAATTGTACGTGTGAAACTAGGTTCCCTTATGATATTGTCCTAAGATATAGAAAAGTGTGAAATCATATTATGGCATGTTGTGAAAAGTAAGGATATAGAGATAGGATATAGAGATAACCTTATAAATGATAGTAAATGGCTTGGATCTGAGGTGAGCATCCAGACAAGCATTTATGATGGCTGGGGTAAAATGTCTGTATTATATTTACATAATTTATTTATATATTAAGGAGGGTCAGTTACCATACCTACATGGTCATATATATATATATAGAGAGAGAGATAAGGAGAGAAAGAGACAAATATATATAGATATAGATATATATGTTACGGAGGATCTGGTATGTCACACCTCAAATCCCATATAGATGGACAAGTACTTGACGCCCCAAGAACCCAAGAGAACCAACTTATAACATGTGGCTACCATGTCTATAAATATGATATTCATAAAGTTTTGATAACATAAGCTACCAAGATAAAAGACCAGCATAAATAGGTCAAAAGCCTATATGCATAACTTGGCCATTGAGGTCCACAATTGTTAAGAGATAAGACATAAATACACTTTATACATTAGTCTACAAAGCCTCTATAAGATAGAAAAACTTATTCTAGGCTCTGCCTTACTCTTAACAACTATACAATACCAAATGTATATATCAAAGACTCAGTGAAGCCCCGAATCAACTTGGAGCTCATTAACAACAAGTGAGTATCATGTTCTCTTACTAGGGGGGGGTCTATTAGGTGGAGTACTATACCTATAACATAAAATACACCATCCCATTAGGGACATCAGTATGAAATAATGTACTAATATGTAAGGCATAAAGTAACCATATGTAAGACATTATCGAGTTTTGCACTTTCATCTCTCTTAGTTCAAAAGAATTAGATAAATGATCATGTAATTTGGTTGAGAAACATTTAAATATATTAAATTAACAGATAGCCTTGTATACTTTGTATAAAAAGAGTCCATTACCGTTAGCGACCCGACTATGTCCTGAAACCATGGTGAACACAAATCTTAGTTCTCTCTATCAACTGAGTACCTCTCCTAAAATTCCACTATTGTTACTTAAACATATTTGGAAATTAAATGCACAACACTTTTCATAAACCCCTATTTTTATGGAAGTTTAATGGTAGTCAACTTAATAACATAAGGCTTGGGTTTCACCTTAATCCTTGGTAATTTAACCTATGATGAGCCGGTTATTTGCAACTCATTAGTCCTAAAAATGGTGATAAATTAAGTTCTCAATGTCAATTTGAGTTAGTATGGTTTGTTTCAGGGTTGAAGATGAAAAGTGGTTGATAAAGCATAAGCACGCAAAAAGATGGAGAATCAAAATTAAAATAAAATAGAGTATCAACCTTGATGTATGGAAGATCACCAATGTTATCGGTGTATCGCCAATATGAGGAAAATTTACTCAAGATCCAATCAAATCAGTTTTGCTATGAGGAGAGGAAATTCAGCATATCACCAAACTATTCGGCAAAGCAAACTTCCATCGACAAAGTCATTAGGTGAAAATAACTGAAGCTCAAAGTCAAATTTAGTTTGGGGAACAAAAGTCACATCAACATATCACTGTGGACTTCGGCAATGCCCTAGTCCTATCGCTGATGTGAGCATAGTGAAATTTTTGTAAATACTTAGCCTATTTTTTCTTCTACTATAAATAGTTTTATTGACAACTTTGAACTCTATCCTTTTTCAATTTTGAGATTTGGAAGTTTGTTGTGGAAACGTTAAAGTGGAAATTTGGTTTATTGCTTGTTCTTTTACTTTGGATTTGGATTTCACTTGTGAATATTTGGATTCAAAGTAAGACTTCCATGAGAATATGGGTATAATTCCTTTTTTTCTTTCAATAAGTAGCTAAATTTCCCAACTTGGGATTATGTATGAATGAGTGGCCATTATTGTATGAGCGTTGTTTGTTTGTCTTTTTGATTGATGAAGTGGTATGGGTTTGACCTCTAATCCATGTTATTAACCCATAATTAGAGCTTAGAAACTTTAGTTAAGCTTAGATCCCTTATCATCCTTTACAAATTGGATAAGGGAGAGGATTAGCCGTCATTAGTGACTTGATATTCATCATTTAATGGTAGTCCTTAGAAATAAGGTTACTAAATTAAGGTTTTAAGTTGGTCAAAAATTACCACTTGTGATGTGTTTGAAAGAACCCACTTGTGATGTTTAACGTTTTATTGAAGGATTAACATTAAAATAAAAGACCTATCCTACCCATAGATATTAGATAAATTTAGGCAAATATCCAATTATCCATGTATGTACTAAAAGTCATAAAGTATCAACCCAAGTGACTTTAACCCTAGATTACAAATTTCTAGTACTCACTCTTGTAAACCAAGCTTACAATTGATAAATTGAATACAAAAACATTCAAAACTAAACCCCCATTTTATTTTATTGCATTGTATGCATTTTGTACAAACATTTAATGGTTTATTACACACAAAGTGAATGTATCTCCTTTATTCCTTGTGAGATCGATCCCAACTCATGAGCTGGATTAATATATTGCATAACTATCGCATACATACTTTTAGAGTGTATTTAACCATTATAAAAAAATGGCACTATTGCTGGGTAATGAAAGTAAGAATTCATTTTTATAGTATTTTTATTCATTTGTGTTAGTTACTTGAATTTACATTATTTGTTGCGTTTGTGTTTCTTAGGTGATAACATAAGTCAAAAAAGCACTTTCTTGGTGATAACATAAGACAATAAGGTATAATGAGTTAATATGGTTGAGATACCACTATCTTTGATAGGCAGCTTGAGGATGAGGATCTATTGGGTAATACCGGAAGGGCGGGTGAAATTTGTCTACTACTTATGGTATGCAATGCAACCTTTTATGTCATGAATATTATTCATCTTATAACATAGATGAAATAAATGTCTAGTGGCCAAGAGAATGAGGATGCATGTACTCATTTGAAGATATTTAAATATGTATGCACTCTGTTTGAAATTACTAATATATCCTAAGAGTTCATCTACTTGAGGTTTTTTCCAGTTTTATTTGACAAGTTAAGTGGTGTTATGGATGTAGGAGTTTCCCTAAGGCTCTATTACATCTTGGGTTTAATTACTGGAGGCCTTTCTTGATTAATTTTCCCTCCACCCCACACGCTTCAAATGAGATATGAGATTAAAAACTTTTGGCAAGTAAGTGATGAGTCATTGGATGAAGCATGGTTAAGGTTCAAGAAGAAATTGCTATATTTCCCTAATTCCAATTTTCCAGATAAAATTTTACTTTAAAGATTCTATATGCTACTGGACAAATTAAACAAGTTCGTAGTGGATAACTTGGCTAGTGGGTCATTGATCAATCAAATATTTAGAATTTGCCATAGGATTGTTGGACCAAATGACAAAGTCAAGTAGAGCATGGCACACATGAGATACCAAGGTGACCTTAGGGTATTTCTCTATGTTGTATATGAGCCAATAACACAGGAAAAATGATGAATAGAGAGAGAAAAACATAGCAAAGATCATAAAGTAAATGGATCTAATAACAAAGCATGTCATGGGGTCAACCCCCAAAATGGTTAACACCATAGATTAAGTAGGGATTATAAAGATAAGGACACCGAGAAACTTGATAAAGAGATCCATTTCTTATTGAATTAAACAAGGGGTTCCAAACCTACTTATCAAAGTCAAATAAAAAATCAAGGTTGGAAGGAAAAAGATATAGATTGGAAGGATCGAGATTAGAGGGATCACAGTTGTGATCATGATTGGAGGGATAAGAAGACAAATATAGATCATGATTAGTGAGACAAAGAGTGCAACCATGATAGATATTTCCAACCACGTGATAGGCAAAAGGGTATAGAGGCCATCTTTGGTGGATCTAAAAAATTACAAGGAGAAAGACGTGCTTGCTCAAATTCTAATGGGAGTTGAAGAAACTGATAAAATATTCAAGGAGATGAACAAAAAATTTTCAAATTAAATCAAATGGTCATATTCTATTTGGATTAAATTAATCATCTTGAAACTTAATTGAACCATATCTTGGGTCACCTCAATAGTACACAAAAGAGATGTCTCCATAGTGACATAATGATGAAAACTAAAAATAATGCTCCTTACATGGCTATTGTCAGTACAAGTATAAGGACACTTGGTAATAAAATTTTGGATCTTGATGAAGACCCTAATGAGAGAGAGGTTCAAGAGAAAGCGAGTAAAAAGAGAAAAAGGCTTGACAAGTTGAATGACTAAGTCCCTATTCTAATAGGCCAAATATTAAAGTATTAGAAGAATTTAAAGAGATGGTTGAGGATAAAGAGAAGCAGCAAAGGGTTGATGAAAATGTCTCAAAATTGGAGAAAATCGCTGTTGCTACAAATTTATCAATCATGATACCTCCCTCATTCACACAAAAACTTTAAGAAGAAGGAGGATGATTCTAAGTTCAAAAAGTTCCTCTCCAAATTTAGCAACTTATCGATGAGCATTCCTTTGGTTGAACCTTTAATTGAGATGCCCGAGTATACCAAGTCCATAAAATACTTGGCAACAAAGAAAAGAACCATGGACTTTGAAAGGGTAGAGATGTCACATAGTTGTAGTGCTATCATGTCAAGTAATAATGTGGTCAAGAAAGAATACCCCGATGTATTAACTATCCCTTACACCATTGGGGTGTATCAATTTAGAAAAAAATTATGTGACTTAGGGGCAAGTAAAACTTGATTCCAATATCTATATTCAAGAAATTGGGATTAGGAGCTCCAAAGTACACAACTATGAGACTGCAAATGGTAGATTTATCTATTAACTAACTCTATATGATGTTCTAGTTTGGGTAAAAAATTCATATTTCCCATTGATTTGTTATCCTTGATATTAAGATAGACTATGAGGTTCCAATAATTCTCGATTGGCCTTTACTTGTGTAACACCCCACATTTTTGGGCTAACTTTGAAACATTATTCTTATGTGTATAAAATCTATTCCTATGATTTATATTTGAGTACAAGTGTTATGATTATTATCCTAGTGTGAAGAGTGCTTATGAGGTGGAAAATGTTCATAGGAATCATTTAGTAGAAAGTTGAGCTAAGAGCCTTTGATTCGGCCAAATTTTGGTATTTGATTCTACAAGGGTAAACTTTGAACATGTATAACTTTTAACATGTGTGTAAATTTGCATCTCAAGACCCACCAAATTATATATTATTGAATTCATTTTCCAATGATATCAATTTAGCCTTAATCCAATGTCGTAGCAAAAAGTTATGACCATTTTTATGAGAAACAATACATGTAACACCCCATGTTTTAATGCTTAAATAATGCATTCACAATGACCTTTGGGACCCCCATTTTGATGGTAAACCATGTTTAGATGTTATAGGTTGTGTTAGGGGTATTTTTGAATGTTGGAATTAGGTGTAAGTCACGAAATAGAACCTCCACTAAGGCCGTGTGTCACATGATAAATTCCAATAGCCACTAGATGGGTGTGATTTTGGTATGTGCCACACACCCTTAGGTGTTCTTTGAGCATACACCACCTACCCTCAGGTGTGATTTGGCTATGCGCTGCCCAGGAAAAGCTAAGTGCTAAAATTGTTTTGTTTTGACATAATTTAAGGGTGTTGAGGTATTTTCACACCCCTAAACCGTTTATAATAAATATCAAATGAATTAAGGGTCTTTAGAACACGTTATTGCCCATTTTTCATGAGATTAACTCACGTAAACCCTTCCTTTCTTTCCAAGAATAAAATTCAAGCTTCTTTCCTCAAGAACTGAAGAATTTAAGTTCCAATTTTAAGCTTTTCTTCAAGGATTAAAGTAATTGAGGTATATGGGGTATTTATCAATGGGTTCCTTTCACCCATTGAGCCCAAAAACCCTCTTTTTGATTCAAGTATTAATTTTACTTTAATTATGATCAACTTCTATGTAAACTATGAAATTTATTCATGTTTTCTCATTAGTTTTACATTCAAGCTATTCTAATAGTTCTATCCCATGAGAATCATGTTCCTACATGCCTGAAGTTACAAAACCCTAGGTCATATTTGGTTGGAATCATGTCAAATTCTTAATTTATTCTTTAAACTATATAAACAAGATATTTTCAAAAGGTTAACTCATTCCCATGTTTACATTCATGAAATTTATCAAACTATTGAAATATCTCATGTTTAGGGTCTTTGAATTATGGTTTTTATGTCACTATTTTAAGTGTTGTTACTGATGTTTGGTAATCATTCAGTGCTGGTGGTTTATAAACACTTGATACCTCTATGTTTACTTATATTTCAAACATTTCAAGTATTGAGTCAGTCAACTCATAATTTTATTGTTAAACTCAGTTTGTTATGATGATGTTGAGCACTATTAGTTTACATGTTTATAATTACTTTAGACTCTGTATGCAATGTTGTTTTCAATATACCATGACTTGAGCTTATCAATTATCAGTGCATCCACCAGTTAGTAATTCAGTGACTTTCAGTTGGTAGTAGTATTTAGCACCAAGTGGGAAGTGTGAATTCAGTGCATCCTACTTCCCCAAAAACTACGTCCAATAATAGGTTTAGGGGACACGCCAGAAAATGTTTCCCCTTGACCAATGTGGTCTTAGTTTAGTGACCACTCCAATTCAAGTTCTACTCCAATGGCAAGTATAGAACAACCCTTCTTAATATGGGTCAGATATTGGATTCCATGAACGCTGACATGGTTTACATCGGTTACATGATAGCTCCCACAGTTTCAGTCAATATTCTCTTTATCTTAGGTTAGGTTTGCTTGACCAAGTAATAAGATTTCAGTAATTTTTTAGTTAGTTTTACAGATTATTCATGTTATTCAGATAATGTCACTCTATGCTATACTTGGTCTTGTGTTCTCAGTTTTACATGTTTAATTTTCATGCCCAGTATCCATATATGGTCCTTAGTATGGTTTTACAACCTATTCAGCTTAACATGAGATTTACATACAATATTCATGTAAATCTATAAATCTATAAATCTCACTTTGTTGTATAGTTTTCACATATAGCCATTTTTTAAATGTATGTTTCAGCAAACAACTTATACTCTTAGTTTTAAAACATGTTTTACAAATTTCCATGATTTAGTGCATGTCTCTATATACTCACTACATTCTAAAGTATTGACCACCTATATGCATTTGGGGCTATATTCCTTCATGATTTAGGTATTAGATGTAGTCTACATACCAGAGTCTAATATTTCTCAGCATTCAGCCAGCAGGTGATTAGTTCTCTCATTTTGGGGACTCCAGTCCATTGTAGTTCATGTGTTATATTTTGATTATCCAGATGTATTTATTGGTGGTAGTTGGAGACATGTCCCAGCTATTTATAGCCATATAATAGAGGCTTCATAGATATTCAGTCAAAGTCAAGATATGTAAATCCAGTTCTTTCTTTAGTTTTATTATGTTGTAAACTTTATCAGTATTACATTCATTCAAATTTTTCTGATGATTATGCTTCCACTCAACAAATTAAGTTTTGTTACATATATTTTAAATTAGTTGCTCGACAGTATGCCAGTATACAGGTTAGCTTGGGATCACCTATGATTCTAAGCACCATGTTATGTCTAGGGGTAGTCTCGAGTCGTGACAAACTTGGTATTAGAGCACAAGGTTCAAGTGTCCTAGGGTGTCTATGAAGCCGTGTCTAGTAGAATCTTATGAAATGGTACAAAGATGTCTGTACTTTTCTTTGAAAGGCTATGGGGCATTTAGGAAATATTTTCCTTTTTTCATATTTTAGATCGTGCTGTAGGGGTGTTCTTGAAGAAACTTGTGCAAATTCTTATGTTACTCTATTCATGTCAACTTTGTTTTATTTTTGAAGTAGCAGAAATAGCCAAGCTTAAACCCTCACAAATAGAGCTTTTCTCTGAAAGTCCCCACAAATAGTTATGGGATTGTATATGGGCTAAAATGAATCCCATCAGTGTTTTATGTTCCAAAGTATGAAATATTTCATTCATGATCATGAAAAATAATGCATAGATCCAAAGTTATATACGCGTTCCCTCAAATCCCTTCTCAAAATCCTAGAACAACATATGATCTAGAGTTAGAAGCTTGAACCCAGAAGTATAGCAGCAGTAAAGTGGGTATAGTGTTTATCTGTATTTAGTAGGTTATGTATCCATGGGTCTAGTTGTATGAAAGGTGAATTGGTAAGATTGAAATAGTTTATGCAAGAATTTAAGTTTATTGATTCAAAGTTAAGTATGATAGTGTTGTTATGATCTAGAGATGTACCCAAAGTGATATGGGATTGTATTATTTCTAAGGTTTAACAATGTGTGTGATTAGATAGTACCTTTGAGTTGTTAATTACAAATGAGACAAGTAATGTAGTATAAGATGTTCTTACCTACTAAGTTATGAGATATAGATAGCTAAGAGTTGTATCTCAAAAGGAAGTATTAGCAGTAGGTTTTACATTTTCAGGTACAGTCTTATAGGGTGAGTTTAGTGTTTATGTGTATTTTTATATCTCAGACTCTAGAGTAAATTGGTTGTATTTTAGTTTAGAGTTTATTAAAGGGGTCCACCGACTTAGAATGATGGCTTAAAGCTTAGGGAAAGATGATAGAATAAGAAACCCAGTCAGGCTCTCGGATTCTAGTAGTGATGGCAATGTGTTGTAAAACATTAGTAAGGCAGGAAGATGCCCGACCCATTCTTATCTTAGTGCAAAGTTTGGTACTTCAGTCATTATAACATCTACTTACGCTTTACAAGTCATATCTATGATCATAGCTTATCTTCATGCACTTTCCATAGAATCATGTACGTTCCCAGTTACTAGTATAAGGGGTTCCAATTCACTTAGAAGTACAAATCATATTCCATGAATTCAAGATCATCAAACTTAGGTGAAGTACATCATGACTCAAGTACTCATTCTTTACAGTACGATTAGTTCCAAGTACTCATGCTATGCTCTTAATGGTCATCAAAATTCAGAGTATGTCATGTATGTTGATAGCACTCAACTTACACATCAATTTAAGTGCAAGGCGGTCCTCATAAATATATTTACCAAACTTTGGAGTTGGGGTCAAATCCACAGGGAACAATTAAGTGTCAATCAAGTTAATTCAAAATAATTGAATTAATGTGTGATGCAAGAGAATTGGCATTGGGGGAGGTTTTAGGCCAAAGGAAGGACAAGATTTTTCATTCGTTATATATTGATAGCAAGTCCTTGAATTATGAAAAATGAAATTATAAAGTCACAGAGCAAGAATTTCTTACCGTTGTCTGTGATGTTGAAAAATTCCATGCTTCTTTGTTTCGCATGAGGTTATTATGCATATTGACCATGTGTCCCTTTAATATTTGATCTATAAAAGGAGGCTAAGACATGATTGATTAGGTGGATCTTGTTACTTCAACAGTTTTATTTTGAAGTAAATGATAGGAAAGAGTGCAAGAACCAAGTGGAAAATTATCTATCGCACCTTGATTCCAATAAGGAGAAGTTAGGTGAGATTTTGATTAATAAGTTCTTCACCAAAAAGCTTGTCATGACATATTTTGTGAGTGTAGAACCATGGTATGTAGATTATTTGAATTATGTTGTATGTGGTTTGCTCCCCGATGACAGAAACATTCCTAAAGAAAATGATTCCTCCATGATGTAAATAATTACTATTAGGATGAATCCTATTTATTTAGGGTGTGTGCTGATGGAGTTATCCATAAATTTTTGATGGAGTTAGAAATGTAGCCCAGTTTGAGGCTTGTCATGTCTCTCTATTTAGTAGTCACCATGTTGGTGTAAGAACGACCTCCAAAGTTCTTCAAAGAGGATTTTATTGGATTATGCACATAAGGATTCTTATGACTTGGTTAAATCTTGTGTTCAATGCCAAATGCACGGAGGAATTTCAAGGAGGCATGAGATGCCCTTAAAGTCTAATCTCAAGGTGGAGTTATTTAATGTACGGGGCATTGATTTTATTGAGCCCTCTGTTAGCTCTTATAGAAACAAGTATATATTGGTGGACGTTGATTATGTATCAAAGTGGGTAGAGATATATGATTTCCAAATAATGAGAGCAAAATATCGCAATTTTTGTTGAGAAGCACATATTTACAAGGTTGGAATCTCCCTGGGCAATCACTAGTTATGGAGGCTCTCATTTTTGTAATAGAGTGTTTGGTGCGTTTCTCGAATAGTATGGGGTAAAATATAAGGTGGCTACCCCATATTCTCAATCAAGTAGACAAATAAAAGTATCAAATTGAGAGAAAAATTATCTTGGAGAAAATCATGAATGTGTAACGTACTAATTGGGCTAGGAAATTGGATGACACTCTTTCGGCTTACTGATTAACTTTCAAAATGCTAATTATTATGTCTCCCTATCACTTTGTTTTTAGAAAGGTTTGTCGCCTACCAGTTGAGCTAAAATATCTATCTCTTTGGGCTTTAAGGAATCTTAACATTGATTGGGAGGAGGCTTCTACTTCTAGAGTAGAGCAATTGCAAGAGTTGGAGGAATTTCAACTTTGGGTGTATGATACAAAGAGCAAATAAAAAAGTGGCATAATGCCAAGATATTAAAAAGAGAGTTTGGAGTAGGACATAAGGTATTTGTTTTTAATTCAAGGTTGAAACTCTTCACAGGGAAACTCAAGTCCAAATGGCTGGGCCCCTAACAATGGTAAATATGTATCCTAGTGGTGCAATTGAGTTGGAAGATCATGAGAAGAGAAGTGTTGGGTTGTAGCTGGATATTATTTTATTCCTATGCTTATATTTTAATGATTCTCAAACTCTATCTTTTAAACCTGGTCCTTGTATGTCTGATTGTTAGTTATATTCCAATGATGGCCCGACCTGATGAAAGGACTAGTTACATAATTAGTGTCTCAGTATGCAGTCTTACAACTACACATATTTTTATTATGTTCCAGTTGTCTAGTAATTTTTTGGAAAATGTCTAACACATTAGTGGGAGAATTCCTAATGGTCCTTCTTCAATTTCTAATGAGGAATCTTCTCTTCCAATTCTCAACATATATATACATCACCCACTAAGAAATAAGGCAAGTTTTTACCAAAAATCAAAAGAAATTTTCTATAGCAAATGCCTCAATCGATATTGCAAGACTCAACATTTTATAAACCCTTTTGTTAAAAAGTGATATATGTTTTCCTATTTCTAGATTGGTTGAGTTTGTATTTTGATCTTATAATTGTAAAATAATGTCTCATTCTAGAGATCTTGGTGAGGAGTTTGTTAAGTTTCTTATGTTCATATTTGAGATGATCTTATATATTGACGTAGCTAATAGAGAGTTCTTAGTAGGTGTATAGTCAGGGTGTGTTGCAATAAGGTTATTGCCAAGTTATAGGAATTAGGATGTTAATTCCTAGGTTATAATAGTTAGAGGTTGCTACGTTTTAATGAAGCTTATTAGTGCAATCCTACTTGAGGCAGGTCGTGGTGTTTCTCCTTGATCAAGGAGTTTCCACATAAAAATCTTGTGGCTTTACTTTCCTAGAAATTTCTATTTGAATTTTTGTTGTTTTTTTGTATTCTCGTATAGCGATTCGGTACAAAATCAGATCCGTGTTGTAGTAGTAGACTCTTGTAAACAATCAATTGGTATCAGAGAGGTTCTTACAATATGGATAACACTTAGGAAGAATCCTTGTCAAGATGGTAGCTCCACCTAGTCTTGAAGAAGGAAAACCAACAAAACAACCTCTAAGGTTCAATGGGCAATTTAGTAGTTGGTGGAAGACTTGGATTCATGATTTTATCATGGCGGAGGATAGTGGGTTTTTGAATATTATTTGTGATGGTCCTTACGTTCAAATTGAAGTAGCTAAAGGAGATACCTCACCAACTGTTCCTAAAAGTAGAAAGGAGTACACTGAGGTTGGTCAAAAGAGAATTGGGAATAATTACAAAGCAAAGAAAATCCTCGTCTATGGGATAATACCCATTGAGTACAATTGGATCTCCGGTTGTGAATCTACTTTGGAGATATGGGAAGCCTTACAGAATACTCATATAGGAACTTTTCAAGTGAAGTAATCAAATATTGATATGTGAACTACTTTACACAAGCTATTAAAAATGAGTGAAGCTAAATCCATTCATACATAAACAATTGATTCATATCCATTGTGAATGAACTCTATTGTCTTGGAGAAAATTCAAATATAAAAGCTGGTTAGGAAAATCTCAAGTATCTTACCCTCTTTATGAGAAAGTAAAGTAAATACCAGAGGCTAAATTTTTGTAGAAAATGACCATGGATGAACTTTCGGGATATCTAAAAACTTATGAGCTTAATAAGTAACAAAATTCTGAGAAAAATAATTCTAAGAAAAAGAGTATGGTTCTAAAGACTAGCAAGGTTGATTCAAGGGAAGAATCATAGAACATGGCTTATCTTACTTGAAGATTTTTGTAAATAGTGAGAAGTGGATGTTTTAAAAATAGAGAAAACTCAATAGGGTATTCAAAGGAAATGATAGCTAACTTAATTATGGGAAACTAGGTCATGTCTACAAGGATTGTCCTCTTATAAAAGGGGATTATAAGGATTACGTCCAAAGCAATCCATAGAGAACTCAAAGAAGGGACCAGGTCCCTGATAAGTTCAAAAGAAGAGAAGATACTGATAAAGTGATAAAATAAGACTTTGGTACATGGGGAGACACTTCAAGTGGATTTGAATTGGAGAATTTCAAGCAGGATACTTCCATGGTGGCTCTTGAGGATAAACCAACAAGGTTTGATTCCTTATTTCTTTTATGTCTAACTCTAATGAAGAAAAGTAAGATGAGGTAAGTTTTCTTAATGTTTAACAAAAATTGAAAACTTATTCTCATAGAGGGTTAAGATCCTTGATCAAAATGTTAATAAATGCATACTATGATTTGGCAAAAGAAAAGGATTCCCTGTTCTATGCTCTAATTAATTTTGAGATTGAAAAAAAATCATTGTTTTTGAGGATGCATGATCGAGAAGAAGCCTTAATAGAATACAAGTATGAAAATGATGAATTGAAAGACAGGTGTTAAGGTTTTAAAATGATTGTGTTTAAAGAAAGGAAGAAGCCAGCAAGGTTCAGGTTGACCTTAAGACTAAACTCAGTAAAGTCACTTCTGATATTAAAGCCTCACTAGATTGTAACGTGCACCTTAAAAAAGAGTTTTTTGAAAGAAAGGAAGAGCTTAAAAGATATCTTCAGTGGACTGCTTCATAACACAATTCTTTCTAGGGTGAATAATTTGAAGTCAAATTCTAGTGAGGTTCTTGGTTATAAATGGAAAAAAATCCTTACAATCCTCATAGCAACTACATTCACATTCTTGAGTGGTGCATTATCCTCTTTTACCTGAGAGATCTCCATATTAGTTTGATTTGAGACACTAGGTGTAGGAACAATTCCTTCAATGACATCAATCAATTGAACTTTCAGTGATTCAATCTCATTCTCCTTTTCTGCAACTATGTTTAACAACTCCTTTATATTCAGATTATACTTCTTGAGAAGCAATGGCATTTGATGCTGCAGACTTTAGATCAACTCCTCTTTTCCTCTTAGTTGTTATGATTCGATTTACGAGTCATGATGGCACATACTCTATCTCTATAGTAGGTAAATCAAACCATATCCCAGAGCTAGATGTAATGGGATAACTTGGTGAAAAATGGTCTAAAAGTTGGAATGAACAATTAAAGATTTAAATAGTAATAATACAGTCATAGTAGTCTAATACATAAATAGAAAATCAACAACCATCCCAAGACTCAGTAATATTGGTACAAGATCTACTACAAATGAACTATGAGTATTAAATAGTCAAATACAATCTGTCTCGAGAATTAAATACCAAACATAGATAAAAAGAAGGAAAAGGGTAACTCCGACTCCAAGAGCTCACCCAATCTCCAAACTCAATCCTGTATTAGCATCGAATCAGGGCGGCAACTAGTACTCAAATATACACCAAAAAGGTACAGAAGTGTAGTATGAGTACCAAAACCATAGGTACTCAGTAGGCATCATCTACTTACTGAGCTAAATTATGATATTAATACAATAACATACAAGATAAAATAAGCTAAGTTAAGGCAAAATGGGCAAACTTAGAAATAATCTTCGACATAACTATACATAAATAAATAAATGCATACGAGACAATAACATAAATATTAAACAACTATAGCTACAAGATAGTCCCCCATAAGCTAATAAGTGCATAAAAGTAAATAACACAATGCAAGGCACCATAAGCCTAAAAGGTGAAATCAAGGAAACTAAGCAACTGAATAACTGTAAATTCCCAAATTGTCATGCCATGACCAAGAATTCATCCAAACCATATTATCTTTTATACATACTTCCCATTGTCAAACTTGAACCAAAACTCAATAGTATCACCATCATTATCATTATTTGTAAACTTGGATTGGAACTCATACTATTAGATCATTATAAATTGCTTGACTCAAATTAGAACTAGTATTTATAAACCGTACCAACAAACCATGTCAAATTCCATATCAAAAACTAAACTATTAGAATATACCAAGGAACTATAACTATAGATCATCCATTTTTCTCATATCTATACACTAGACTAAGAATCAAATCATCCCATATTGATACCTATACCCATAAACCATATCAATACTGCATCTATTAAGTCATGTCGATAACTATATCCATAGGCCATGTCAATAGTCATATTCATAAGTTATTTCAATTAATCATATTTATGAGCCATTAATCATATCTATAAGCTGTTAATCATATCTGTAAGCCATTAATCATTAATCATGGATATAAGTAATATCATTTACAATACCCAGAATTAGTATCAATCTTTCAGTATCCAACTAACATACTCATTAAATATATTCAATCTCCTCAAGTGTCAAACCAAACATTAATAAGGGTATACTATGCGTAAATAATTCTACAAGGCTAACAAAAGTCTTGGCCTAAGGTAGGCCGGAGGGGCCTACTTCTAATCCCCAAAATCTATTTTAAGCAACTTCCTTCCCAGACTAGGTAACAATATCTAAGTTTAATTATTGATGCTGAATAATTCATAAATATCCCTAAGGTAGTAATTCTTCTCAAACACAAACAACTAAGTCGATCCTATCTAAAATAATGGCAACTAAGACAATTTTTCTTAAATCAAGCAACTAAGGCCAATTTCACCTATGACATGAGTAACTAAGCTAATTACTCCAAATTTATGGTTTTAAGATAGCCTAAATTGTTGAACTAATCCAACTATTTTCATTCACACTTTCAAAACCTAAATACCACTCCATATCTAGCATAATATCATAATCATACCATGAGATATCTCAATCTATAAAGAAGGTAAACCTAGCCAACCTAGATGCCAAAGAAAAGCTCAAATAATCCATAAAATCACCGATTTAACTTTCTAAGAAGATTCCATAAGGTGCCATGCTATCAAAATCATCATTTACGCATAAATATGAGAAAAATGGTATCCATATTACACTATTGTGCTTTGGGTCCAAAATTATGTAAAATTTCCATATGGGGCCTATTTATATAATCACGCTTTAAAAACCAAAACCACATCATTTTATGCTTAAGGAGTATTTACTCTAAAAAATGGGTGAATTCCAAGCTATATTGGTGCTAAAATCAACCCACTAAGCTTTTAGGGATTTTAGATAAGAATGGAGAATTAAATCATGAAAATAATGGAAGCTTACAACAAATTCAAATGGTAAACACATAAATAAACCTTTTCCAAGCTCCAAGATCACCAAAAAATGTTTCTTCTATGTTTTTGCACTACTTAGGGTTTTACTCTCTTGAGAATGGGAGAAGAATGGTGAAAATAGGGCTAAGTAGGGTATTTTTACCCTTCTCAGGTATGAGGATGCCACTAAAGAAAACACCGGGCCACTTTAGCAATCACCGCTAAAGTGCTTGGGTACTGCTAAAGAGGTACCTCTCCCTACAATCCACGCCTCTAAAGAAGACCATGGGCTATTGATCTGAGGTGATTTTATACACTTTGATATCATTATTCAAGCTTATTTCTCTTTTTTTGGAGAGCAATTTGTGTACTTAATACGTTAATATTGATATAAATAAGCATTTAAGTGTCCAAGTATGTGATTACAATGTTCAAAATATTTTTCAAACAATTTTGTGCTTAATTGAGTCATTTAGAGTTTAACAGGAAAAATTAGTTTTACTAGCTTGAGCTAGTTGTGTGTCTAGTTGGCTTCATTGAATTCTAATATGTTTAATTTATTCCAAATGGTTTAAATGTATAATTATGAGTGCAATAAATTTTTAGTAATGTAAAAAGTTAAATTTTACTAAGTCAAGAGTCGGAATAATAAATGGAAGATCATTGCGAATTTGCCTTACCTTAGCTTTTGTTTTGATTTATCGTTGAGAATATTGTGTTGTTTTAATCTTATATATGAGGTGTATGATATTTAAGGAGGATTTTTGAGATGAATAAGGTAATATATTGATGAGAAAAAGGTTCAAAATTCATTGGAAATACACAAGAAAAGGCATGGTCAAAGGATAGGAAGTTGAACGCTTAACCAAAATTTTAGAAGCTAGTTCCAGTGAGTCGATGCAATACCGTCACATCGCATTGATCCTATTGATGCTATAATCAATACATCGCATTTTTGGGTCATGCACTACCAATCTATTTGCCAACACAAGTAAGGCAAGGTGGGAATCTTTTTGGGGAAATATTTTAGAAATCCGTGCAAGTCCTAATCCAAAAATAATAAGTAATATTTTATTATATATATACATTTTTTCTGGAATGAATTTTTAGACAATCTTGGAAAAATTTTGGTGCTTGGACAACTGCACAACACATGGTGTCGGTGGAGTAATATTTTAGTGGACAAACCTGGGACGGTGGCTGCTACACAGTTATTTTTAGGTTTTTTAATTATTTTATTTTGATTTTAATTATCATATCATGTATTAAATTAATTGGATCATGATTATGAATATTATTGGCTAAAACCCCTCTTTTCGAGGTTAAAGCCAACAACACGAGTACTATTATTTTGGATTAATTTTGATTAATTTTGCTTATCATATTTGGTTGTTCGTTTATTCTTGTTTTAATTATTTTAAGGATTCGCAACCCTTACAATACATATATTGTTGATCTTTTGATCTTGGGAGAGGAAGTAGGGAGATAGAACATGGGACTAAACAAAGTTTGGGCTTTTATTCTTTTATAAAATTAAGAATTAAACTTAGCATCTAGGACAGGGATGTACTTAGATGCCTTACTTAATTCAGGGATGTACTTAGATGCCTTACTTAATTCAAACGTAGGATGATAACTTTAATTAACTTAATTGGATTATTACATCCCCGCTCAATGATGTAGTTGTAATGTCCATATTAGGTAAAATATTAGAGGTTGGGAAACCATGATCTTGCAATTAACCCTACGAATAAAAAATAAGATAAACAAGTTAGCGAAGAAAATTCAATAACATAGTATGATTGTTCGAAGTTCTTTAACGCTGGGCTTTAATCCATTGTTTGTCCCAAGACTTTTATTTATATGCATTGTTTATGTTATTTTTAATTTACAAAATTACAAACTCTCTTTTTGGCTACTTTATCTCAATTGTTAAACTAGAATTGGATAGTCGGCAAACGCAAGTCCCTAGAGATCAATACTTGGGATTTCTTGAAGCCACTTTACTATTTGATAAGACCATATACACTTATGTATGCGCTGTCATCTGCGTTAGCACTAACCACTAAAGATCCTAGGTGCCATTACAGCGATACTTGTTTGGTTGAGATGCAGCTGCTAAAGCTGTTAAAGCGCCCAATGGGCTGCTAAAGCATCCTTTTCTAGAGCACCTAAAGGGCCGCTTCAACAATCAAACCAGATATCAGGCATTAGCTAGTGTCTTGGAATTTTTCCAAGTCCTTGCCAACCCCTCGAGATTCATCTGGAATCTCGTATGCATAAGAAAACTATGTTGCTTTATCAAATTCCAAGTTATAGACTTAATGACATGGTAAAAATTTTTATTCGAGGTCGTTTCAATAACAAGTTAGTCCCACAACCTCTTGCTATTTTTCTTAACTTTCGACCAATGGCCTGAAATGAGTTTGGAGCCTCGAGACCCAGACTAAGGGTTCTCCTAACCTAATAACAATGTTCGAGAGATATTGGAACTAACAAAATTGGCATACAAGGTGTTTTGACTAAAGTTCTTGTACAATATCCAATTTGAATTTACGATGGCTCCAAAATAGGGAATTGGCTCGAAGAACCAAACGATCTTCCCAAAAACCAAACTGTCTATTTCAACAAGTAATAAATAACTTGGGGTATCTATAGGAAAGCTCTAAAAGATGAAAATGAGCAAAAATACTAAGAATGACCTAGAGGGTAATTACATTAGCACAATCACACTCTGCAAGGGTAGTGAGAATTTTTGCCTCTTTCCTCCAATAGTATGGGAACCAAGTCTTGGTTTTATCCCAATGTGATCAAAAACTTTTATGAGGAGAAATCCATAGCCTAGACCATGATTGAATTCCTTTAACTTGACGATCGTAATTATATGCTCAATAATAACTTTAGGTAGACTTAATTAAGTGCATTAATTGATATCTCACATTCGATAAAGATTTGGTATAGAACCATAAAATCTATCTTTAGATCATGTAAGTGGTACCTTACAAAGCAATTTTAAAAAGAAGTTGAAACTCAAGCTTTATTTTCTTTTTGAGCAATTTAATGCTTCATACCAGTTGCTTTGATTTGTCAATATTATCTAGGAATGTCTCTAAATTATAATTGTCCTTTACGGTATCTATTTCAAAAGTAGGAACAACAACAATTTCTCTAAGATGTGAGATTTTCAAAGTGAAATTGATTCTATTAATAGTGGCATCAAGTGACAATTCCTTTTCTATGAACATTAGATCATTATATAAGTCCCTAACCTACAACCATATGCAACACTTATGTCCTCAAACAAGTGCAATAACTAACTATCATAACTATCAAGTTCCAAGTTTTTCAACATTCCTCAATAAGCATTTCCTAGGTGTACAATGAGCGTATAAAGGATTTCAAGAACTAACATAAGTCTTGGCCTAAGGTGGGTCAAAGGGCCCACTTCTAATCCCCAAACTACGTTCCAAGGAAAATTCTACCCCAGAGTAGGCTAATATCTAAATCTTTTTATACATGTTTAATAAGACATAATTAGACCTAAGATAGTAATCCTTACCAAACATGAACAACTAAGTCAATCCCAACAAACATTCTAGTAACTAGGGCAATCTTCTTTATCTTAAGAATCTGAGGACAATTTCACCCTAGGCATGAATAACTAAATCAATTTTACCCTATTTGAGTAAATAGGGTATTCTCATTCTAAAACATGAGACATGAAGCCCATTTCACCTAAGAAAAAATGAAATAAACTAAGCACTCCAAGTCTATGGTTTTAAGATATCCCTAATGTTCCAACTAAAACAAGTCTTGCAATTCATCATGCCAACACCTAAAATCCATCCTAAATCTAACACAATATCATAGACATACTATGAACTGGCTTAATCTACAAGGAAGGTAAGCCTAGCCTACCTGAGCATCAATTATTTTTAAAAGATTTGGTGAATCACTTTTCTTTCTATTCATTAATATGAGAATAATGATACCCATATTTCACCATTATGCTTTGGGTCCAAAGATCACACCAAAACCCCATGTGGGATCCATTTACTGAAATCACATTTTCGGGGTCAACCCAACATTTCCTCATGCTCAAAGAGTAATTAACCCAAGAAATTAGTGAAATCCAAGCTACATTGGGGCTAGAATTAAGTCCCCAAGTTCTAGGGATTGTGGACAGTAAAAGGGAAAATCAAACTATGAATTTAGAGAAATCTTACCTCAAATTAGAAGGAGAATCAAGAATTAAGCATTAACAAAGCTCCTTAAATCACCCACAAGCTTAAATACCAAGATATTGCATTCTTAAGGGTTTTAGCTCTCTTGGACTGGATTAATAATGGGCCAAAAGGGGCTAAAATTAGGTATTTATACCCTTCCCAGGTGTTTGGATATCGCTATCAAGACCCGACACCTCACAATCACAACTTCAAGCGATTGTCACATGAGCCACATTCACAAACTTGGTACTAATTACCCTTGAATATTCATCCATGCATTCATATATCAGATATGTATGAATTCAACTTATTAGTCATGCATCAGATATACATGTTCAGTAGGTTATATTCAGCCATCGGTCATGTCAGTTATGAAATTATATTCCAGCCAGTCATGTTTAGTATGTACGTCAGTTTGTATTTTTTTCCCTCTCACTCAATCTCATTTGAGGACAAATATACTCAAGGTGGAGATATTGTAATACCCTGTACTTTTGATATCTTGAAAAGTTTCCCAAGAATGTTAGAAGCTTTCTTTAAAAGATGAATCCACTTTTGTACACGTGGTATTTTCAAGATTTTTAACTTTTTATCATGTGGGGAATTGAATAAGCTTTCCATCGACACCAGATCCAACCAAATAAGATAGTTGAGTGACGAGTAAGATCTTTTTTAGTGATACAGTGTATCACTTGAGCATTCAGCCGGAGATAGCTCAAATAGCCATTGTCAATTTCCAGTGTTGCTCTATGATAAAAGCGCATCACGCTAAACATCCAGGTCATAGACATGGTGTCAATAGGATAGCTCCGCATCGCGCCACCGTGCAATTTCCCATTTATCACTTTCCAGTGACTTGACGCGATAGTGGCGCGTCGCGTTAAGGATGAAAATCGGGAAATTTTCTCAGAAATTAAAGATACGTCCAGGGTTAAAAGGGTCAATTTTTGACCCCTATATATACCCAATAACATGTGATTTAGTCATTTTTCACCCAAAATAAACTAGTTTCTCTCAAGGTTTTCTCTAGAACAAGCTAGGGTTTCTATTAGGGATTCAATTACAAGAAGGTTTCAACGTCAATCCTTAAGAAATCACATCCCAGGTATGCATAGTATTCATTGATGGACTCCTTTCATCCATGAATTCCAAGAATCTCTTTTCAAATTCAAGTGTATTGATTTTTTTTTATGAATTCCATGTTGGGTTTGTGTTGCTCATGTTGATAATGACCAATTGAGTTTTAGTCCATGTTTGGTGATAAATTTCATGTTGAATTGACTAGTAAAGATGCAGATTCATGTAAACTTAGGATTAAAACCCTTGGATGATGAAATTAGATATGAATCATGATGTTTGATTATTGTATAATGTTGTCTACATATATTATGCCTACCATGTGTTTGATTGCCTATACGAATGAAAAGTCTCAAACTAGCATGATATTATGAAATACCTATGTTTGTACAAGTTTATGCATATCACATGTTTGATGAAGTTCTTAAATATATGAATTATGAATTGTGTTGTTGGTCATGTGTTCACGTAAGTCATGCTATATCAGTTTTTTTCCATCGAGTTCTGAGGGTACTGTACCTAACAATTTAGCTGTGTGCCTAGAGCCATGTCATGTTTTCAATATACTCTTAGTCAAGCAATGATCCATAGAACTTAGTCAGTCATGTGACTCAGAAAATCTTAGAAATCTCAGTAATCTCAGTAGTTCAGTAATATCAGTGATCTCAGTACTCAGTAATCTCATGAACCTTAGTATTCCCAGTCAATCTTAGTAACTTCGGTACTTTCAGTCAATCCTCAGAACTCAGTACATTCCGTCAGTCAACGGATCTCAGTAAATTCTGTTTAGCTTCTCTAAACAATACCATTAGAATCAATTCAGTTCAGTTAATCAGCTTAGTTCTGTTAATCAGTTTAGTGTCTTTCAGATGGGAGTAGGATTCAGCATCGAGTGAGCCTAGGGATAGGGACTCACCCGTTAGATAGGAATGAGATCTATAGAAGAAATCCCTAAGTTCCAGAATGACGTAGCCAGCATAGGAATGATATGTCACCCGTTAGATAGGACTGACATATTCAGGGATCACCCTTTAGTACATTTAAATTTATGGTACTGATCCCAGGGGTCACCTGCTAGATTAAGACTGACTCCACAATAGTTGTATTTAATAGTGGCATGCTACTGATACCTTTCCAACTGGGGTTACAGGTTGGACCTAAGTTATCTTAGTATGGGGCATGTCTGTTCGATGAATACATCCCACAGTTTCAGTTATAGAATCAAGACTGTCAGATATAGTTAATTCAGCTCAGTAGTAAAGATTTAGGACTGTCAGATATAGTTAATCCTTATCATTATAAATAGACCTTGGGATGAATGACCAGATAGGACAGATCTTAACTATGGTCAATCAGTATCAGTATCATCAGATATAGAGATCACCTGCTAGATATGACTAATCTCAGATTTAGTTATTTAGATACAGTATGGAACTAAGCTAGTTCCATCAGATTTAGGACTGTCAGATATAGTCACTCATGTTCTCAGTTATATCAGTTATCTGAACTCATGTTATCAGTATTCAGCTTCAGGACTATCAGATACAGTCAACCAGACCAGTTCTTCATAATCAGAACTGTCAGACACAGTTATCCATGTATCAGTAACCTAGTATCAGTCTTTCAGTATTTAGTAATACAATATTAGTTTCTCACTTATCAGTGACTCAGATGTCAATATCAGTAGACTTAGTAGCCAGAACTCAGTATTCAGTCTTATCATGATCTCAGTTATAGTTACGTATGCATGTATGTATTTTTGTTCATGTTAGTCAGCCAGTTAGTATTATTCATGCATATGAACCTATTGCATTCAACCTACCTCACTTGCATACCAGTACATTTAAAGTACTGATGCATTTGCCCTATAGAGTCTTATATATTAGTTTTAGAAGCACGAGCTCCAAAGAACCAGTAGCATCCCAGTTCAGCAATCAGAGTTAGCAGTGAGTCCTCATCCTTCGAGGACATGATGATCATATTACTATTTAAGTTTTTAGTTTATTTTAGTAGTTGAAGTTAGTTGGGGACATATCCCATCAACTTCTTATTCGGACAGTTTAGAGGCTTTCAGACTACAATATGTTCAGAAAATTATCTTAGTTATTTTGGTATTGTTATACCATATTTTTTTTTATTTATGTACTAGTTTTAACCTTATGGCCTTTCAGTTCATGTTTCCACATTTACGATATTATTACTATTATTCAGTGCTCAATTTATAGATATCAGTTATGGGTTAGCTTGTGGTCCTTTAAGGTCATGGGCACCGTGTAGTGTTCTGGGTACCAGATTCAGGGCGTTACAATGGTATACCCTATAACTCTGAAATTCCATGAGCTATATGGAATCCACCATTGACTTGGCAGGGAAGCGTCCAACTCTAGTGTACTGCAAGGGTTGGAGTCTCTGACTCTGCTATGCCACACGGCTGTCGCCAGCGTAAAAATAATATACCTAGATCGGCAAATCATAGTTTTAGGCTAAGAGTTACTTGAACTCTAGCTCTCTTCAAGAAACCACCTAGTTCTCTTTATGCCCATTTTTAACTCTTTAAGACATACATTCTCTAAAAACATACTTTGAAAACTCTAACTCTGTTATGGCAAACATTTATATGTATGTTCATACCATTGACTTGCAAGTCACATCCTTGAGCCATTTTTAGCATATTCCCATCTATATTTTCAAAACATAAATTCGGGACCACCATATCAATAAATCATTTCAAAGAACTCTTTCTCTAAAACTCATGTAAGCACATGTTTGCAACTCTCTTTGTCAAACTTTCAATAATGCAAGGTGGTCATGTCAAAGCTCTTAATCTCATGTAAATTTTTCTATTTTAACAAAATATATTTATATCAAGAAACTCCCTCTCTTAAATCACTAAATCGTGATCAAAATACTATGGTATTTGAGTAAACTATTTCCAAGCCATAAATCATGCACTTCAATCAATCACCATAAGATCATAAACATAAGGTTATCATAAGAGAGGGATTTTTCATTATTTGTGCTCTCAAACAAATCTTCAATTTCCAGTTTCATACATATACTTATATGTGTAAACCAATTTAAGGGGATAAGGCCTAAAGGCAAAAAAAAAATATCATTAAACATGCATAAGGCATAATCAAATCATGGATCTCAAAACCCCTTTAACAAATTCATGCTTAATGATTTTTAAATCATAATTGGGTGTTTTCAACAAGCCTATGTAGTTTTTGGATATAACCCACGTACCTTAATTTAGAAATTTGATAGATGGTTCTTGAAGCCTACGATTTAGGGATTCCAAATCTTCAATCAGTTTTGAAAACCCACTGTTGAATCTTGAGTTATTTGGGTTTTTAGTTTGAAACCCTAGGGAGTGTTCTTATGAATTTTTGAAGAAACTATGAATAATGTGGTCACTTGGGAGAAAAATCCCGTGTTTAAACTGACAAGAGGGGTAGGGTGGAAATTTACCAATATATCCTTAATGAGATGGAATAAAATATAATTGGGAGCCCAATTTTATGGGCCACCGCGATGCGCCATTATTGCGGTGGCTCACTGGGAATTGACGAATGGGATTCTTGGTCTCACCGCGATGCGGAGCCATCGCGTTGTCCTAATGGTTGGGACTTGGAACTTAGCACGATATGTTATAATTGTGCTAGGCTACTGGAATTTATCATTTGTTAAATAGACCACCTCTGCAATGCGCCAAGCACCAAAATAATGGTGTTTTATGACTAGGACTTAAATTAGCCATAACATCTTATCCGGGTATCAGATTTGGGTGAATCTTATATCGATGAAAATTTCATTCAATTTCCCACACTAGATAATTAATTAACATTGAAAATTTGCATAGGATATATGGCTTTTAGATCATCTATGCATAGAAATAATGATTTTTGTTCTAGCCCGAAATATGGGGTGTTACAAGAATAAAGTTCATAATTCAGATGGGGAAATTTCTTAAAATGGTTTGAATTCAAAACTACAAAGAAAACATATATGAAATTCATAATGAACATTGATATATTCATAAAGAGGATAAGAAATTCATACTCGAATAAAAAGGGATTTTGAGACTTTATAGGTGGAATAAACCCATTGATGAATACCCCATATACATTAATTGCTTGAATTCTTAAAGACTAAGCTTGGAATTGGAGCTTGAATGCTTGAATCCTTGAAGAGAAACTTGAATTTTACGCTCTTGGGAAAGGGGCATGAGTTTACATATGATAGATGATGGAGAATGGGGCAACTAATACCCCTCTTGTGGTTTTAATTCGTCAATTTGGCATTTGGGGTGAGGGGAAAAGAAAAAAATGCCCCTTGGATCCTTAATTAAGAGTGCAGGAAAATTTAACCTCTGTAGGATGGAGGCTATCATATAGGCTAGCCTATATGACACAGAAGTTATTTCGGAGACTAACCTGCATGGCATGGAGACTATTGCAGAGATCTAGCTATGTCACATATCCAAAATATGGAGGCATTCTACCTCCAAGGTCCAAAAACACCTCACACCTATTTCAAAAATTCTAAAACTATTCTAGATGACCCTTTTAAAATCCCTAAATATATTTCAATTCATAAATCAATAATTTGATTGTGGGAAGGCCAAAAATAAAATCATTAAAATATTGGGCTCTCACAAATGGCTAATCCCTTTGTACTTAGTGTAAAATAATGACTTGGACCTATGTAAACATATGTCTAGGAGCTGGAAATATGTATAGAAACTTAGGGGGTATTATATTAAGCAACGTCATTCATATACGCTGCCTAGAATTATGCTTTATGTGGGCCAAAAGATGGCGAGGACACGATGACCTGTAAAACTCTCACAATGCAAACTAAGAAGATAATGCTTCAAAAAATTAATTGCAAAAACTACTGTCACCAACTCCAAATCATGAATAAGGTAGTTTCGCTTATACACCTTAATCTATCTTGAAGCATAAGCAGTAACATGACCCTACTGTATCAATACATGATACGCCTAAATCATACCTCTCTTATGAGAGTGTAAGTGGTCGTTGTCAAATATATAAACCAACTATGTTTGGGTCGAACCCCATAGGGAATATTGTGTTCACTAAGTACTGTGGTTATTACTAGACTATTGATCAAAGGTTTCGAATTGAAGAGGGGTTTTGATTTGTAAATTATATCTCACTATTTGTAACAGAAAGTATTCCAGCCAGTGATTCTTATTGAAAATAGTAATTCAATGAGAGTAGACAAACTAGAGTTATGGTGACCAAGATGTTCAAGTAGCTAGGGTTGTGAATTATCTTGAATTTCCAATTAATAATTTCAATTGTAAGAGTTGTTAAATTCTATGATCTACCGATTTGTCTCTCAACCTAAATGGGTAGACTATCCTTCAATTCTCTCAAACTAAAAGGATGCAATGATTTCACTAGCTATTCTCTCATATGGGTTGATCTTGTTAAGGCATCAACTCTTAATCCAAAGCTTAAAGTCCTTAGATTCCATAAAAACCTTTTCTTATCTCAACAAGCCCTTTTCTATTCGAACAAGTGATGTTCTTGGGCTCACCCTTAAAGTTTGCAACCAAGAAAGGTCATTAATACGAAAAAGGGTTTATACAACTTTAATTAACAATGGAAATTAAGTATATTCACAACCCCAATCAGCTATTCACATCAAGGCTCCCATAACCTTAGTTATGGGAGCTTAGCCGCACATCTTGATAGAAGAAGAAGAAGAAGTCATGATATTTTTCATAAATAAGTTTAGAAATGACTTACAAAAATCACAAGAATAGTTTTTGAATCTTTAATAGAAATAAGAATAAAAGATGGGTAGATCCACAATTCTAACTTGAATCTCAGAGAATACTCCATTACAACAAGTTTCAAAGATGGAAATAAGATAAAATATGCCTAAATAAAACCTAAACTGGGTATTTACATATTCCTAGGTACAGAGGATTTAAAATTCAAACTTAGAAAAGTCATGTCCAAGTTGACGGTCAGGCTGGCGGCCCATTGAAGGACTGATAGTCCATCGTATGTACCGTCACTGATGGTCCCAAATTGTAATGTTTTGTTAAAGGTCGACGGTCATGTTGGTGGACCGTTGCTGGCCTGGTGGTCCGTTGCATGGTCCGTCGCTTGATCCTCCAAAATGTAATGTTCTGTTTCATCCTGATGGCTATGTTGGTGGTCAATCGGATGGTTGACGGTCCACCACTTGGACCGTTGTAGAGATCACTCATTTTTTTCTTTCTATTTTACTCTGACGACCACCCTGGCGGTCCATCGCATGGCTGGCAATCCTTCACTTTAACTGTCAGTTGCTTTTTTCTACTATTTTTAAAGTTTGTCCTTTACTACCTCCATAACTCAAAAACATTAAAATCCAGTATTAAATAAAACATCAGTTGCTTGAAAACATACAATTATCCTTTGAAGAATATGTAAAATGTTTCTTCAAAAGTTGGAACATCAACACCCTAAACTTAAAACAATTATTTGTCCTCAAGCAACTCAAAACCAAATTGCATCCATAAACAATATAATGATTGGTAATTGACTGCTGAACTAGATTTCAGGCAACTATTCACTTGCCATTTCACTCATAAGAGCTCAACACATCAGGATCTATAATTGACATTGTTAATAATTAAGCACATAGACACAAACATGGATATAATATCCAATAGAGATCAGTAAAACAAAGTGTAACTCTAGTTTCCCTCACAGTCAATGAAGTCCATCACTCATTATATCTTATTGGACAAAAATCAAGACTCTCACACTTATCAAAGAAGTTACAAAGATAGAATACACGCCCATCGCCTATCCTTATCATGTAACGCTCTTTTATGGTTGATTTGCAAAGATCAAGCAGTCCATTTTTAGGCTTGTAATAAGGATCCAGGGCTAGGAAAGTCTACTTCTTACCAGCTCCCTTACAATCTCACTTATTCATTCACACTTTGCCAAAACCCTTTTTTTAAGCATCAGCCACCCCTAACTTATGCTTATGCAGTCAGTTAAGGTGCACAATATCTTAAATAGATCGAGGCTGAATGTTTTATTTTGACTCTAAACCACCTTCCCATTAGACAGCTAACATATTGACAATTTCTACACTCAACTTAGGAGCTTTGCCTAAGTTAAGGTACACAATGTCCAATATTGCACGAGGCCCAAAGTTTGGTGTTAACAACCTAAAGAGAGTTAATTAGAGTTATTTGGACTGAAAAAAACTAACATAAGATAAAAAAAGGGTGCAAAAATGGAAAAATCTTTTTGGTGGGTAAGTTATTTTGCTAAGTGGACTGAAAACAAAAGGAGGCCTGCTATCTTATCCTATTGAATCAACCGTAAAACAACATTTATGAATTGGGAAAGTTCTAGGTATTACACTAAGCAAAAATTAACATAAATACTCACACACTCAGGCAACTGAGTCAAACTCATTCTACTACTCTTGGGATTTTCATGACATGATCATGCCTATTTTATAAGTTAATGCCAATTATAGAATAACCAAAGGTTGCTAAAAATATGCTAACTGACGAGAGAAAATACCCATAAGAACATGTTCATAGTCTTATCTCATATTCAAACACAATCCAAATATACAAAGAGATGCTAAAGGAAAAGACACTTTCATAAATAGATAATATTAACAATGGATATTTACATCACAATTACTTAGGAAAACAAAATGCAATCCCTAACATGCCAGCTCACTAGATAGCACACGGAAGGAAATGAACATCGGCAACAGAAACCCCCATGGTACAAGTACATCTACCCCAACATAAAATAAATGCATTGTCCTCAATGGATATAATGAAAGTACAGAGGAGGGGAATACTTGTATAGCCTCTTATTCAGATGAGGCATCAGTGAAATGGGGTGAGGCTCCAGTTGCCTAACCTATAGTAACATTGACTCCTATGGTTATAGGGGTATTCAGAATCTCTTCCTCCAGAATTGGAGGTATCACATCTCAGGCTGGGTCTGAACTAGGCCCCCTTGCTGGGGCTGAACTAGTAGAGACTCTTGTAGCTTCATCTGCTGCCTTCTTCCTTCTCTTCTCTTTAGATCTCCTCAATTTTTTTGAAGCTTTCATCATATCATAATCTTTTTTCTCTTCTAATTTCATTGCATCTTGCCTTCTTTTTCTAGTAGCTTTTCTATCCACACTTTTATCTATACTTTCATCTACCTTTTTCCCTTTATCTTTCAATGGCTTCTCTATCAAGTAAACAATACCTTCATATTTATTGTAATCACCAAATCAATGTCAAAAATGGGCTACTATGGCTGTTTTCTCTTCAACTCTGCTATGTCAGCCTATGCTTGGTTGAATTCTATCATGAATTTAGCAAGATCTAAAATGGACATCACATCCAGCCTTTTACTGATACACTCTTCTATATGATCCATCCTAATATGAATTTTTTCAAATGGAAAAATTTCCTCATCCATAATTTGATCAACAAATGGCTTGTATTGCGAAGCCCATGTGTCTAGCTACTTCTTAAACTTCTTCTGCAGATTCACAGAACTGGTAAAATTTTCTTATGGCAACCTGTACTCCGAATAATCTGTCCCACCCATTGGTGGCATAGACTCTGACCCTGCAGATGTACTAGGGGTACATAATAAGGTAACACATATGTAGTGATGAGAAATAATATACTTGAGAAAATATCAGAAATACCGAGGGCTGACGCTGACTGTGTCTAGTAGGGTGGAAACTCGTTTCTCAAACTTTGAAGTCATCTTTTGATTTCTCAATGTCTTTCCTTTGTATAGCCCGAACTGAATTATTAACTTCTCATATTAGAGGCACATTAGCTTGCTTGTATAGCTCCATGATTAAATAGGGAATGATTGTGCGCTTGCAACTTTATGTGCCTTTACAAATATTTCATCAGCAATGATTTGGCCAAAATCAATATTCATCCTTACAATAAAACTAGCCACTAGTATAAAACTTTAACTATCCAAATTGGCATCACCTCTTATTAGCATTAACCATAATCGAACAATGGCCCACCAGAACTTAGCTCGAAAACTAAGGGAGGACTTAGCAATGCACTCTCACGGGTTGGTTGCCTAGGTGGGGTTGCTGGAATTAGTAAGTAACCCAGACAACCAAGGCCTTTAAGTCGATGCTGAAGTTAGATAAAACTCAAGATCAGGGACTGCAGTTGGTGCTTTATAGTTGGGCCTAAACAGCATCCTATTGATTGTTTGAGCCAATATATCAATGTTAGCTCCTCTCACAAAAATTTAATCTCTGTTCAGCAAGTCTGAAATCTGTATGCCCTTGGGATAATCTTTCTCTATAAATGCCAAATAATTGGTAAAAAACTCCCTTACTAAATTTTGGTGATAAGAATCGAGAGGCTTGCTCATCCAGGACAACTCATACTCATTGAATCGCCGCTCCAGTTCTAGATATTCATGCAACTCACTCATCACTTTTTGGTACTCTTCAGAGATTGCTCTCTTAGTTGTCCTACTCTCCATCGATTCCAGTCTATTAAGGAACTTGTCCTTTGATCCTTTAATTTCTCACCTGAGTGCCTGCCTCATTTGAGATTCTTTGCTCTTAACCATAGTTTTCTCCTAAGTTTCTGTCCCAACATGGCCAGTTTCTGCCATAACAGGGTTGGGGTTAGATGTGTTGACCCCTCCCTTATCTAGGTTCGAACTGGTACTACTAGTTCTTCTCTTACTCTCCTCTTCAGAATAGGAGAGTGCGGGGATTTCCCTATCTCGTTGTTGAGTATTAAAGGCAGGTGCCTCCTTACTCTTAGCCAGTTTGTCTCTTCCTCGCGCTCTACCACCACCTCTTATTAAAGAAAGCTCTCTTCCCATATTGCCTGGGAAAGGAACAAAGAATTAATTTGCAATTTAAAATAGATCGAGAACAGTGAAAATATGGCTTGATGAAAGGTTTGATGATCCATCGTGGCAGTGATGGCCTGCCGAACTAATCATCAGGCCTTAACCAGTGGGTACTGTATCTTAGAGACTTGGAATGGTTGACCTGACAGTCTGTCAGCTTACTGATGGTCCGCCAAGTCATCCGTTGTAGCTTATCCAATGGATATCATTCTTGGTATGTTTACGACGGTCTACCTGATGGTCCATCGTAGGTCCGACGGTTTGCCAAGGTGACCGTCAACATCATTTTTCAGTTTCTGATTTCACCTTAACCTTTTGTCGAACACCTATTGTGCATCTTCACTTCTTAACGTAATAATGGTGAAAAAATTGTATTTAATCACTACTTTTCTCACTTTCAGTACATGGGTTACTCAGACTTCACCCAGAACGATGCACACTAGAGTTCGACTTTGAAATTATAATCAGAATGAAGCAAAAACAAGAGAGAATTTTCTTCAACAACCACAAACTTAATTTCTCCATGTTTAGTAATTTAAAGAATAAAAATTAAGGTTATGATCATACCTTGATAGTGTAGTAACTTCAACCTTTGACTTGTAAATTTAGAACAAAATAAAACTCAGAGCCTTTTTTTAGAACTTGCTAACTTATGTTGTGATGAGAGGCAAAGAAGGATGATGTTGTTTAAATAGGAGAGAAAAGGAATAAGGAGAGTCCTAAAAGGAAATAACTGACCCCAGATACTTTGAATACAGAGAAAGTTGAACAATTTTAGGATTTGAACAGATAGGAACGTATGTAACTGCCTCTTCTTATCGCTTTAAAAGCTGTTAGGTAAGATACACATAATTTAAATAAGCCTTGAAACTAAATCCGACCCGACCCGTACCTAGGGTTAAGTTGATGGTTGACCTGATGGTCCGTTAGGAGTCCGACGGTCTGCCAGGTTGATCGTCAAGGCTTACCAGAAACATGTAATTATGCCTAGCTGTGATGGTTGATCCAACGGTCTGTTAGTGGTGTGAAGGTTCGTCTTACTATCCGTTGGTTCAATCCAGAAACTTTAAATTTTTGCTTCAGCATGATGGAAGAAGTGACGGTCTATCGGAACAGCGATGGTCTACCAACTCGATCGTCAAGCCTTAACTAAAATATCTATTTTGCAACCATGGTTGTGACGGTTACAGTGGTGGTCCGTCGAATACTTGACGGTCCATTCTTTTTGTCACCCCTTATTAACTGTAGAGACTTCTTTCTTTCTACATTTTCAGTCCTGTACACTTCACAAACACATCAAATTGCACAAAAACAACAAATAAACTTTAACTACTATTACAACAACACTTTGTGGGTTGTCTCTACTAGCACATGATTTACTGTCGTGGCACGACTTGGTTACCTCGACTTGTCAGACTTCATCGAGTTATACAGTGGACAAAAGCTTTACATCATCGATTGGTCTAACATAGGTCATGACTCTTTGCCCGTTGACCTTGAACAGACTTCCATCTTTACCTTCAAGTTCTACCACACCTGAAGAAAAGACTTGACTTACCTTGAACGGTCCAGACCATCGTGATTTTAATTTCCCCGAAAAGTGCCCAAGTCGAGAGTTGAATAATTACAACCAATTGCCAGATTGAAAGTCTCTCTTCTCTATTCTTTGGTCATGGTAGTTCTTCATTATTTCTTTGTATAGATCAGCTCTTTCATAAGCACCGAGATGGAATTCATCCATCTCATTTAATTAACCCTACCTTAACTCGACAGCTTTTTTCCAGTTCAAGTTCAGTCATTTAAAAGCCCAAAAATCCTTGTACTCTAGTTCGACCAAAAAGTGACATGCTTTGTCGTAGACATGCTGGTATGGTGACATTCCAATAGGTGTCTTGAAAGCAGTTCGATATGCCCACAAGGCATCATCGAGCTTTCTAGACCAATCTTTTCTGCTCGCATTCACCGTTTTATCCACAATTGCTTTTATCTCCTGATTCAAAACTTCCACTTGCCCACTGGTCTATGGTTGATATGGCATAGAAACCTTATGCAGGTTCACACCATATTTCAACAGAGAATCTCAAAACACTCGGTTGACAAAGTGTGATTCACCATCACTTATAATGGTACGTGGTACCCCAAAGAGAGAAAAGATATTCTTCTTAAGGAATGCAACCACTCTCTTTCCTTCATTATCATCCAAAGAAACAACTTCAACCTATTTTGACACATATTCAGTGGCGAACAATATGTATTTCAACCTATAGGATCTCACAAAGGGGCCCATGAAATCAATGCCCCATACATCAAAAAATTCGACTTCCATCATTTTTGTCATCAGTATCTCATAGTGCTTTGAGATTGACCCTTGTCGCTGACCTTGGTCAGATCTCTACACAAAATCATAGGAATCCTTCAATAAGGTTGGCCAGTAATAAATGCTTTGTAACCCTTTACTCACAGTACGGTCACCTACATGTTGACCCCCAATAGGAGAAGCATGACAAGCTTTAGGATATTCAACATGTCCACCTCTGGAATACACCGTTTGATAATATTATCCGCAAACCACAAAAATAAATACAGCTCATCCCAGAAATAGTGTGTAACATCATGTAAGAACTTATTCCTATGGTGAAAAGATGGATTCTCTGGGATGAATTCACTTACCATATAATTTGCAAAGTTAGTGTACCAAGGAACTCTTTCAAGCACGACAGCCAAGATCTTCTTATCCGAAAATGTATCATCAATTTCAAACTCATCCTCGACTCCGTGATCACCTTCAAGTCTAGATAGATAATCCGCACCTTAATTTTTACATCCTTTTCAATGTTTCACTTTGCAGTCAAACTCTTATAGAAGCAGCACCCATCTAATTAACCTTGGTTTTGCATCCTTCTTTGCTATTAAATATCGCAAGGCTATGTGTTCTATATAAACCACCACCTTAGTTCCTAACAGGTTAGCATGAAACTTCTCAAAAGCATAGACGACTGTGAGAAGTTCCTGCTTAATAACAATGTAATTCTTATGTGTCCCATTTAATGCCTTGCTCGCATAATAAATGGAGTGCAACAATTTCTCTTTCTTCTGGCCAAGCACAACACCCAGTGCTACTCTACTTGCATCGTTTATAATTTCAAAATGTTTAGACCAGCCTTGAGCCACAATAATAGGGGCAACAACAAGCTTTTCCTTGAGGTATTCAAATGCATTCTTGCACTCCTCAACAAATACAAACTTAGCTTCCTTCTCAAATAATTTGCAAAGTGGATTAGCAATCTTGGAGAAGTCCTTAATAAACCGATGGTAGAACCCAACATAACCCATGAAACTACACACTCCCTTTAAAGAGATGGGAGGGGTAATTAATCTATCACCTCTACTTTTGCCCTATCAACTTCAATCCATCTAGCAAAAATTTTGTGACCAAGAACAATGCCCTCCTTCACCATGAAGTGGCATTTTTTCCAATTAAGCACATGATTATATTCTTCACGCTGCTGTAATTCTATACTCAGATTCACCAAGCATAGTTCAAAAGAGTCACCCACCACTGAAAAATCATCCATAAATACCTCCATGGTGTCCTCCACCATGCCGGAGAATATAGGCATCATGCACCATTGGAATGTGGAGGGTGCATTACATAAGCCAAATGACATTCGCTTAAAAGAAAAGGTACCATATGGTCAAGTGAATGTCATCTTCTCCTAATCTTGTAGAGTAATAGAAATCTAGTTGTAGCCAGAATACCCATCCAAGAAACAATACCAACTTTTTCCCGCCAACTGATCAAGCATTTTATCCATGAAAGGCATTGGGAAGTGGTCCTTAAAAGTCCATGAGTTGAGCTTATGATAGTCCATACAAGCTCTCCACCCAGTCACAGGCCTGAGGGGAATCAACTTATTTTTTTCATTCTCCTCAACAGTCATGCCCTCTTTCTTGGGCACACATTGGACCGGGCTTACCCACTTACTATCAAAAATTAGGTATACAACTCCTGCATCTATCCATTTAATGAACTCCTTTTTAACAACCTCTTGCATTGGTGGAATAAGACGGCATTGGTGCTCAATGGTTGGTGTACAATCTTTCTCAACCCAAATCTTGTGAGTGCAAATACTAGGAGGAATACCAATGATATCAGCAATAGTCCATCCTATGGCCCTTTTGTATCATTTAAGCACAAAGAAAAGTGCCTCAACCTGTTGCTCACCTAAATCAGTAGTATTAATCACATGTAAAGTGTTTCCACTACATAAAAACATGTACCATAGATGCCCTGACAACTTCTTCAACTCCAACACCAGTGGCTCTTTGATAGATGGCTTAGCCGAAGGTGTTGGTCGATTTTACAGATCTAAGTATAGCTTCTTAGGAGCATCTGGATAAGATCCCATTCATATCAAAGAACACACTATCTCTTCATACTCTTCAATACCTTCACTGTCAAAGTTCATCAAGACTATAGCTAGAATTTCCATAACAAATTTCTCCTCAATTGGAACCTTTTGCTTATATTCATAATAAATTTCAACAATGGAAAATACACTCATCTCCTTGGGTTACTTCATAGATTTTCACACATCGAAGCAAACCACCTCATCATTAAGCCTAAACTGTAACTCATTAGCCCTTAAATCAATAAAGATACTCTTGATTGTGTGAAAAGGTTTACCCAACATTATGGGTACCTAAAAATCCCCCTCGTAGTCCAAGATAACAAAATCTACACGAAATATGAAGTTGGCCACCTTTACAAACACATCATACAATTCCGACTAGCCATTTCACTGACCTGTCTACCATCACTTGTCTTTATGTTTGAGGGTGCAGTATCCCACAAACCCAACTTCTTATGAACAGCTAGCGGTATTAGGTTAATACTCTCTCCCAGATCATACAAGGCCTTAGCAAAATCAAGAGATCCAATAGTACAAGGAATGGTGAATGCTCCTAGGTCCGCTTTCTTTTGTAACAAAGACCTTGTTGAAATAATGCCACTGTGGTGAAGGTTATCCATCGGTTCATAGCTCACTGTTCTCTTCTTCATCACTAAGTGTTTGATAAACTTAGAATACCCAGGAATCTGCTCTAATATCTCTACTAAAGGAATGTCCACCATCAACTGCTTCAACATCGCCATGAATTTGCCTAACTTTGTATCAACTTTCTTCTTCAATCTATGAGGAAAGGGAGGCGGTGGTTTTGGGTGAGTGGTAACCACTGCTTCCTTCTCCTTTTCTTTTTATTTCTCTAACTCATCAACCTGCTGATGTTTAGAGTGGATGTCACTTTCATCCAACTTCTCAGACTTATTGGACAACTTCTTTCATTTTCAACATCCTCTTCAATCACCTCTTAAATTATAGCTTTTCCCATAGAAGGGCCTGATAAAACCTTACCATTTCAAGTGGTAACTTCCAAGAAAGAGCCATTATTTCAAGAATTTTTCATTGTATCGCACAGCAAGGTACCGCTCTTCCTCTGTTTAAGTGCTTCCGAGAGCGGCTCATCTGCTGCTCCAATTGGTTGATAGAAGTTGAGTGCGAATTCACTAACTGACTCATGTAAGATAAATCACTATTCATCATCATCACCCCAACATTGGTTGCCTCAATTCTCTTTAATAGTTTCTCCATCATGTCCTCTATGGACATCTAGCCTAAACTGGTAGTAGCATTATCCTCATTTTTAGGAGGTACATACAGTCCACTCCTGTCAGTCTTATTCTTCCAACTTCCTTGCTCTCTATCCTTGCAACCATCTTTGTAGTAATAGTTCTGACCTTGATTCCGTTGGTTATTACCTCGGTAACCCTCCTAATAATTTAGATAGTTGGCCTCCTCCTCAGAATCTAAATCAGCTTTGCTTTATACCTAACAACTTTTACTTTCTCAGTCTTGCCATATAATAAATATGTACAAACTAGATCAATTTGGGGTTTTCATGTGAGCCATTTCTTTGTCACATTCTTCCACTCTTCTGCATTGTTCTGCAGTCATGCCGCTAATATCAGTAGAGCTTGCTACCTCAGTATCCCTGTTATGCCAAGATCTACATTGTTTGGTCATCATATCAAGCATTTTAACATCTTCTAGAAAAGTAAGATCCATAAATGCTCCTCCTGCGGCATTATCAATAACTAGTTTTGTAAAAGAGTTCAAGGCTCTATACAGAGACTCCATCACGTGGACATCAGTCATTTTATGATTGGGACACTATATCAACCTTCTTTAACCTCTCCTAGGTCTCATAAAGTGCTTCAGTCGGGAGTTGCCTAAAATTACTAATCTCGTCCCTCAACTGTAATATCCTGGATAGCGAAAAAAACCTTTCTAGGAAAGCTCCTTTCAACTGCCTCTAGTTTGTTATAGAATCAGGAGTCAACCCATTAACCCATAGTGTTTCCTTCCCAAACAGAGACAACAGGAATAGATGCAAACGTATTGCATTCTGTGCTACTCCAGTGTTATCAAAAGACATGTAAATAGTGATAAAATGCACTAAATGCATGTTCGGATCATCACCCTAAAGTCCACCAAATTGCCACTTTAGATGAAGTAATTCAATCATGGTACTTGTGATATTGAACTTAGCTCTGGGTGACAAAGGTTGTGGAATAATAGCTTGGTTGCACCTGCTCTAGGCTTTTCGTCCTCATCCTCCTCAAGAAAATATTAGATAGGCTGTCGATCTTATCTTGCTCTAAAAGGATGATTTCTATTTACATTACGGTTCACCAGTGCAACCTCATTATCTGCACGCCTTTGGTTGGCAGGATATAACAAATCATCATCTCCCAAGTCCTCGTCATCAGCATTAGGCAACCACCCTAGATTATCAATATTTTGCTAATTAACTTTTGCATTAGCCATAGCTGCCAAGTGCTTAGCTTCTTGTTGGACAACCATTCTGCTAACCGACTAAGGTTCTGGATGTACTGGAAATAATGATTCACCTGACCTCCATGTACTTGGCATACACAATGATTACTCTGCACAGAATAAAAACAACAAATATAAGTAAAATTTAGGAACTTGACAAAAGGTCAACTAATAAATAAAAACTTAATTGACAACCGTATTCCTGAATAACGGTGCCAAAATTTAATACGCCAAATTACACTTCTCTTACGACAGAGTAAGCGGTCATTGTCAAATATATAACTCAGTTATGCTGGGGTCAAATCCCACAGGGAATACTTTGTTCACTAAGTATTGTGGTTGTTACTAGACTGTTGATCAAAGGATTCGAATTAAAGGGGGTTTTGATTTGTAAATTGTATCTCGCTATTTGTAACAAAAAGTGTTTCAGGCAGTGATTCTTATTACAAATAAAAATTCAACGAGAGTAGAAAAACTAGAGTTATGGTGATCGAGATGTTCAAGCAGCTAGGGTTGTGAATTATCTTGAATTTCCAATTAATAATTTCAATTGTAAGAGTTGTTGAATTCTATAATCTACCAATTTATCTCTCAACCTAAATGGGCAGGCTATCCTTCAGTTCTCTCAAACTTAAAGGATGCGTTAATTTCACCAACTATTCTCCCATATGGTTTGATCCTGTTAAGGCATCAACCCTTAACCCAATGGTTAAAGCCCTTAGATTCCATGGAAACCTCTTCTTTTCCCAACAAGGACTTTTCTATTCAAACAAGTGTATTGTTGGGCTCACCCTTCAAGTTTACAACAAAGAAAGGTCATTAATATGAAGAAGGGTTTATACAACTCCAATTAACAATGGAAATCAAGTATTTTTCACATCCCCAATCAGCTATTCACATCAAGGATCCCATAACCCTAGTTTTGGGAGCTTAACCGCACATCTCAATAGAAGAAGAAAAAGAAGTCATCATGTTTTCATAAAAAAGTTCAAAAATTACTTACAAAAATCACAAGATTTGTTCTTGAATAGTAAAACCTCTTTCCGAGTTAATCTAGTCATAGGCACTAAAATAGTAGCAAATCTCTCAAAGAATTGATTATTGTTACCAGCCAAGCCAATCAAGCTATGGACCCGAGTCAGAGATGTAGGCTTGGCTCTAACACGAATAGCATCAATCTCCACTGAGTTTACCATAATTCCATCCTTAGTCACCATATTTCCATGGAATGTCACAGACTCAAGTAAAAGTTATACTTAGAGAACTTGGCAAAAAGTAAATGATCCATCAAAGTCTGGAGCACAACCCTCAAATGCTGAGGATGCTCCTTTCTAATCCCCCAATACACAAGGATGTCATCGATGAACACAATCAAGAAGGAATCTAAATAAGGCCTGAATACTTAGTTCATCAAATCAATGAATACATCTAGGGAATTAGTCAATTCAAATGACATCCCCAAAAACTCATAATGAATAACGGGTCCTAAAAGTTGTCTTCGGGAAATTCTCTACTCGAATCCTCAATTGATGGTAACCAAACCTCAAATCAATCTTAGAAAACAACATTCCACCCTGAAGCCAGCAAAATAAGTTATCAATATGAGGCATAGGATAAAGGTTCTTCCCCGTTACCTCATTAAGCTGCCTATAATCAATACACATATGCATGAAGCCATTCTTCTTATTCAAAAAGAACAAAGGAGCTCCCCAAGGAGACAAAATCAATCTAATGAAACCCTTACAAAGAAGATCTTGAAGTTGAGAATTCAGCTCCTTAAGCTCGGCAGGAGCCATAGAAATAGGTTATGTGCCAAGATTAACATCAATAAGAAACTAAATCTCACAAGCAAGAGGTATACCAGGTAGATCGGTAGAGAACACATCAGGAAGCTAACGCACTACAGAAAAAGAGATGAACATAAGAAAAATCCCCGTCAGCTCACAGATAGCCGCTTCCTGCTACACGACAGAGAGTATGCCTAGCATGGCTAAGGTAAAGGTCTTGGCAAAACAATCCACGACCGCATGATAATGGGATAACTAGTCCATGCCTAGAATCACATCAAAATCCATTATATCCAAAATAATAAGATCAACATAAATATAATTATCTCTAACTCTCACAATACCCGACCAAAAAACCCAATCCACTACGAAACAATCACCCATGGGAGTAGATACATACAATGGCACAGATAATAAATCCCAAGATAACTCTAATTGTAGAGCATAATAAAAAGATACATTAGCATAAATAGATCCCAAAATAAATAAAGCAAGGTCCAATTGATGGCATACCAAAATCATACTTGTGACAACTACACCCGAAGATAGATGCTCGGGTCTAGCAGGTACTTATGACAACCTTATTCCTTATTTTATGATGGCTCTTACTATAACCCACCAATAGGAAAGACAATCTCGTAGCTCAAAACTACTAATAATAGACTACCCAAAGAATGAAGGGAAAAATATAGAATAGATGTAATAAAAGACTAGCACACATAAGATAATCCCCAAACTTGGTGGAATTAGTACAAGAGCTTCTAACATAAGAAGTATACAAATGAGGTATTAAATGAATATACAAATACAATCATATATGAATACAACATAGAGACTAGCCTAGTACATACGAGGGAGAAAATTAATGCTTTGAACGTCAATAGCTCACTCTATGTCTCTGAACCATGGATGCTCTGCACGATACACACAACATCGATGATGACCCATGCTATGATCTATAGGCTACAAAAGTGTAGTATTAGTACCAAAAATATGGTACTAAATAGGCAACTGCCGACTGAGCTTAAAAGATAATGCTATACATAACATGTAAGAAGAAATGTAAACTATGCCCAAATATCCAACAACTACATCATAAAGCTAATGAGATAATATAGATAAACTATCCTATTCATATACATAGAACTAACATAGTAAGGCTAAGCAGGTATTAAGGATAAACTATCCCATTCTAGACATACTCAAGAATCTCAATACTACAACGTAACATCACTGGCCAATATAAGAATTAAGGGCAAAAGAAGATATATTTAAGTATATAAGGCCAAGGAATGAATATACAATTTGAATAAGTGAATGAAGGAAAGGATATACAGTAATGCCATAACTACATATAGATAAATATACACATATATACATAAATAAAGTCAACTCAAGGTTCAACCTCTCATCAGACTGACACCTTAAGACCATATACTCACAGCCAAAACTTATGCTAATATACTCAGGGTTCTAATCCATATACCTAATCATGAGATAATTATGAATAATAATAAAATCATAAGTTAAAAGAGCCAGAATGATACCTCAAATCTTGATACCGGGTCATTAAAAAAGCTGCCACAAACTAGCTATAACAAAGATAATAAAACAATAATAACAATAGCAATGACAATGGAAGTAACCAACTAGTTTAGAAAAATAATACCTAACCGAGACTTTTATGAACCCCTACCACGTTAGACTCAAAAGGTTCAATCCACATACAATACACCACAAGCCATACTCATCATCCACACCTATTCAACCCCTTAGAAGGCTGATAGATATTGGTGCCTATTGGTGATAGTCGATGCACATGCAATAACGAATGCCCAGATATAATCCATAATACCACAATCGATAAAAATAAAATAAGTAACCTAGTGTATAACCATAGAAAATCATTACCATAATCAATGTCTGGACTTGAACCAATAGATATATAAATAATAGCAAACTCAAAACAATCAATACATATTCAATAAAAGGACTTGAATCGATATTTATAATCAATAGTCTAACTCAAATCGATAAATATATAATCAATAGTTGAACTTGAACCGATAAATATATAATCAATAGCAAGACTCAAATTGGTAAATAGAATCAAAATCCTAAACATTATCAACCATCAAGCTTAACCCAAATATCATATCATCAATACCATCCTCCTCCTCAATTCCATATCGAAGAAATGTGTATGTAGATATATAATAGGTGCACGGACTTAAGTCATGGCTAAAAAGAGTGCAAACTCATAAATCCATTGCCTGAGGTAAACTTTGGACTAAATCAATATAAAAGAGTAGAAATGGTTGAAATCTCCCACGACTAGAGAAAAGAGACTATCAAAATCCTAGATTGAAATTTTTCTTGGTCAAACTTTAAAACATCAATTCCAATCTCTTTACACATCGGTTATTCATTAAGATGGTGAAATTATTGTTATGAAGAAATTTGTTTCATGGTGAAAGGTGGGCTTTAACCCTATTTTAGGAAAAATAGTGATATAATCATATTTTAGTTGGAATCATGTCATTTGTCGATTTAATGATCATGAATGTACCAAATCTATACATGCTATCACCAGTATTCAAATAATCAAATCATAAACATCGATATGTTAATAAACTACAACCATTTTTTTTACTATGCGGGAATACTTTCTGGAATCAAACCAATCAACACCATGAACATAGACTCCAGCCCAAGAATATGTTAAGAAATAGATACAACATCATAATTGTGGCCTTAGGCCCAAGTATATATCCGGCATAATCATAACATCATAATCCAGGGAAAACTATTACAATTCATCGAGTACTACACAAGAATTTCTAAGGATTCATTTGTCTCACTATAAATAATTTGCTAACAACATAGGGTAATAGGATTGTAGAGGCATATTAAGTATTTCACCTTACGGATCAATTCACCCATCTATTCCCCAAACCTCAACAATCAAGACTAAGTCATGATTTTCTACCCATAATCAATCTTAACATTCATAGTCACATGCAATATATAACACACGTGATCTTGTAAAGAAAAGTAGTTAGATGCCTACCTCAAAGCCGAACCACAAATCCTTGAATCGTCCATAAAATATCCATTTTATTCCATGATCTTGAATCGCCGCTATGCTATCAAAATCTTAATTTACTCATCATTAAGAGTCAAATGAAACCCATATTGCCATATAATAGGTTGGGTCAATTTAGTGTCAAGAACAGGCCTGCGGGGCCTATGAACAGAATCTAAATTGAACCCATCATGAGGTCTATCAAAGAACAAGGAAGTTATGTTCTAAAGTTGAACACAAACAGAGAAAAAATCGGGTCTCAAATCAACCCTTAAAGTTTAAGAATTGAAGCCTTAATTTCTAAGAATTTATCAAGAAATTGAAGAAATCTTACCATGAATTCAAAGAGAAATCATGAAATAATTGATAACCAAGATCTCCAAATCATTTATAAGCTTCAATCCCACTTAATCCCAGTTTTAGGTTTTAATCTCTCAAGAAATGGATGAGAAAATTGAACGAATAGGCTGAGAAAGGGTTATTATATCCATAATAGGTGCTTGGGAGTCGCTATCACAACTCGGCACTCGCTATCGCAATACAGGGCCTCAGACTCAGAAGTCACAATTGCGACATTTACCTCTGCGATTGCGGTTTTGGGTAACTAGTAAGGGAGTCATATTCGAAACTTGAAGTGTTGTGATTACTATACTTACTGGTGTTGGTAAATTATGATCACGATCCAAGGCCCGCGATCACAGGTGCACTAGATCGCAGATGAGACCTAGAATTTTTCAAGTCTCCGCCCCTTGGGATTTATTCAGAATCCCGTATACACAAATGAACTATGTAACCATACCATATTTGATGTTTAGGACTCAATCGCACTATTAAAATTTCCATTTGAGGTCATTTTGACATAATATAGGTGCCACACCTACTTTCCAATTTCTTAATTTTTGGGCTAATAGGTTGAAATGAGCTTTAGTGCTTTGGTACCCAAACCAAGAGTCCACCTAGCCTAAAATCAATGTTCTATAGCTGATGGAGCTGTCAAAATTCTCGTCCAAGGCCATCGAATAGGATTTTTGGTCCAAGGCCAAATCCTAAATAATGAAAACTCTAAAATAATGAAATGAACGTAGAATCAAATTGAACTGTCCAATCATAAAACCGACAGTTCTGGCAAGTCATAAATAACCTATTACCACTGTAGAAAGTCTCGAAACCCAAAAAAATACACGCAAATCAAGGAAATAATATGGAGGGTCATTATAATATCCACTACTAAAAAGACTTTCATCCATGAAAGACAATTGATAGAAGATCATAAAAGCTCAAGAGGATGAGTTACTGGGCATGCCCCAAGCATGACTTCCTAGATAACCTCAAAGAAGAGAGGACATTTCCAAGGGATTTTGCTGCAGGTATCGTTTTTCAACCAACTCTCTCACTTGACTTCCAAATATGCAAGACTTAACCTCTACCACCAACTAGTTTATAATCAAACAAAAAGAGGCTGATGTACACAAATCTAAACCACAACACACTGATACCATATCGATACCCGCATAAATAAACAAAGGCTCATTAAGACAAAATCAAACCAAGGCATGAGTATACAACTGACTCCAATCCACGTACAACCTTCTTTTATTATTCCATACCTACTATCTACCCCAAACTAGGAGAAAAAAATCACCCGAGTCCTGCCTGCTCAATTTCATCACAGAAACTCAAAGAACCAAAACTGATCTACTAAAAGTCCATACAACAAACATGATAATAAGACCTTATGAAGCTACCTGAGCTCACAACATAGATAACTGAGGACTGTAATCTAAGTCGTTGCTGCAAATAGTCTGAATAATCTCAAAAATAAAATCCAAGATTCCAAGGCACAACTACTTACCACTAAATAATCAATTCTAGGATGTCCCATCAACAAAAAATAAAGTGAAGGTGAATCCAACTCAAATATACTACCCCAACTAAGTATATCATCAGAGAATTTCAGAGAAAATTAAGGACCCATGATCAAAGCTGAAGGAACCAATGCCGTGTCCATGGCTATCGCATGAACACCTATCAACTATAATTCATTCAAAGTTGATAAGACCAAATAGGTAACTACAAGGTAGGCTTAACCAGCCTATAGATAAAATTCAAACTAAGACAAATCTAAAATGAAGGCTTCACTCATGCTCTATGCTTTAAGTTAAAATCTCAACTCCAAGGCTGAATTACTCGATCTTAAATATGCAAACCATACTTGTATATGGGTAGGCATTCATACCCCAAATCTATCATAATTTCCAAATTCCCATTCCAAGGTATCAATACAAAATCGAGCCAATAAGTCTATATTAATGTCAACTACTTAAATAGACCTTATTATCCAAATTTGACATACCTAAGCTAAATCATACTAAGCCAAAATTGAAATATAGATGAAGAGCAAAATCATAATAGATAATAAATCACCAGCTAAAAACACAAGAAATCAACTCCATATCTACCGGAGGGTATGAACTATAAAAAACATAATAACTCCCCAAAGTTGCAACTCACACTAGTAATAGAAAATTTTTTAGCAACTTAGAGAGATACGACTTTTGCTAAAAACTAAACAGTCTAAAATTCTATCTTGGCAAAGAATACTTGTAGGTAGATATCATCAAGGAGAAGTACTCTACGAAAGCTCATTAGGACAAACAAACTCTAAGATGGGGATTTCCTAAATCCACCCAAATAGGACAATCATAACTCAAAAAACCATGAATCACCTCATCGAGGAAGAAAGTACTAAGCCTGACACCTATGTCAAGGTCAAGAGTACTACCCAATAAGAACCAATAACTCAAGATAAAGAATTTCTAATTTGCCAACTCAAGAAGTGATCATAGGAAAGACTACCTGCCTCTAACTCTCTTACACTACTTCAGACATGAACCACAACACAATAAGAAAGGAGCATCTAATCTCAGCACTAGTACTAAGAGCAAACCATCACAAGGAGATAAATCCAACAAATCTAAGAGATGACTCTAGGAGATTTTGATATCAATATTAAAACCACCATCGGGCAATGTATAACCATAAGAAAAAATAAACCCTAATCAAGTGAATCTATAAAAATAGGATACATAGAGAGGGATGGTAAAAATAAAAGCCGCGATAATCCATGCAGCAAGTCTAAGAATTCCAAACTAAAGAAGGAGCAATATGAAAAATTGACCAACCTTAGAACCCCAACAGAACCACAGAAGGTCAACGTACCTTCAATTCTATAATCCACGCTAGAATCAATCTAGCATAGCCAACAGAAGAGGAAAACAACAAACTCCACCTTGCAATAGAAATAAAATTATCAAATTGGGTTATAAATGCTCGGTCTAACCAATAAGAATTACAAGAAATAGAATTCTAACTAGATAACTCTCAATTAAATAGCTACCCAATGAGGATCAATAAAATCAAGCAAGGAAAACAATAACAATAATAATATAAACATCAATACAATGAATATGCAGTACCAAAATATGCAATCACATGCAAAATGGGTCTAAGAGAGAATAAATCTAAATGGGTCCAAAATAGGACCACTTGATTGAATCATCAACTGAGGTGCCAAGCATAGCATCTCTAACTATAGCTGCAAAACATCATAAAAATAATTTGAATGAGATGACTGACTAGTAATCTCACACTAAAAACACTCTTTAAACTAGTGATCAATCTCTCTGCAGTCATTACAAATTCCTGAAGGCCTAAGTTAATGAGAGAACGAATTTGAGCCCAAATGGCTGGCAAACTGACACTGAGAGCACTCTCTACTACCATGCTCATTCTTTCTTCTGTCTTAGCCTACCCTAAGAACTCTAGGATGGCAGGGAGTATATGCTAACTCTATATGATTAATTAACTTGCATTTAGGGCACTTTTTGAATCAATGTCACATCTCACTACAACTACTAAAATCTCTTTAAATACTCTGAGATACTACCTCTTTTAAACCTGGATGGCTACCATAGCCTGAAGATCTGTATCAAAAACTCTACAAGGTTTGATGGGTACTCTACTTACCGTGATTACCATAAATAATCTGAGAGCAACCCATAGTCTAAAATACAACTTTTGTAGAACTAATAGGATATAAGTGAAGCTGACCTCCACTGAAAGTATCCTCACTTTTGGATAAAATACCAATAGTGTTATACTGGTGGCATGGTCTCTTACCACCTCTTCCATACGTCTTAACATATGCTCTCTCTATGGCTCTCAAATTATTAACAACCTAAGAGAAGAAAGAGCCAGCTGCTATCATATGCTACAATGACAAGTAGAGTAGAAATGCTAAACCACTAATAAATCCATACAACATGTTTGACTTAGAAGAATATAGAATAGGAATATTCTTGGCCTACCTGAGAAGCCTAATCTCATACTCAGAAGATAATAAAAAACCTTAATATAAATAAATAAACCCAATTCTAGTTTGAGAACTGCACGATGAACTGAATGTCATCTTTGGTTGTGAGGTATCCACAATTATACTCAAAACCTCTAATGTTGAACCTTGAAGGGCTCAAGTAGTCATGAGCTCAACTGTAGCCTAAGATGGCCTTAAATATTTTAGCTAATATTACAGATTTTCAATATCCATCCATGACTCTCTAGTGTGACACTATGCTTAAGATTTAAAAATAGGTTTGTTAAAGTCTCATCCGTATTTACAAACAATCTTACATCATTCATTTGGGACATAATAGAGTCAATGAATATGCTTGAGGGTCAAAAAAATACGGACACATGACATAGATCCAAGAAATAAATTTTCTAAGAATGCTCTATAGCCTTTTGAAGATAGGTCATGGTCATCTTTGCATTGATATTTAGGACTTTACTAAATAGTTAGCTCTTGTACTAATATACCCATGAACCTAGGTTCTGATACTAATTTGTCATGACCATATTTCTCAGGTCATGATGGTGCCTACTATAACCCACTAGTAGATAAGCCAGTCCTATAGTTTGAAATAATTTGTAATGGGACTACCCAAAGAATGAATGGAAGAATGCAGAATGGATATACTAAAAGACTAACACACTGTAATACCTCGAGTCTTTGGTCCTTGAAATTTTTTGTAATTTTATCCTTACTGTCCTGGCTAAGACTTATTTGAATAGTCATAATGTGCCTTTATATGTCATAATACCCAGTACTAATGAGCCAAGAAGGATTTTCTAAAGTCACTACCTCGATAAGGACTATACTTAATCTGTTGAATAGACTCCAAAAAATATATAAGGAGGGTATTTCATAGTATGTCCAATGTAGTGCCCTTATGGAACTATTGATACTATGACTTGACCCTACGAGTTATAGTGTCTCAATATAAGATCTAGGGTACCAGTTGTAAGGTTTATAGTGAAATTCTTAGGGGGATATATTTTGGAAATGACATAATGGTCCAAGTTTTAGGGTGACCCTAAGAGTCATAAGATCACCCATAGCAAATGACATGTTGTTTTTCCAACTTATAATTAGGGTATTTTAAACATTTCCTATCTATCCCACTCCACAACTTATAATATTATATGGGACCATATTCTCAACTATAGTTCAAGATAATTACACCTTCAAAAGCTCTCTTAAACTCTCTCAATAAACCATGCTTAAGATTTCCAAGAAGTAGGTTATCGAAGGGCCTAAGGGTTAAATACCTTTCGTGAAACTTGTTATTTCAGGTATGTTACTCTTACCTCTTTGTTAATCTATTAAAATAATATGTTTTAAAGTATTATTCAGGAGATATTGATGGTTGATTCAAAACAAGGGTTGGGGTTTTTGAATTGAATAATGTTTCCTATGGTTTATATATATCATTCATGCTTTAATTATGGTTTTGAACTTGTGGGTGTATGGGTATGGTAAATGAACTAGGGAATGTAATTTTTCCAAACTTATGACTATTAAAGTGGTTATAACCCCAAATCTATATTGTGAAGTTGGTTTTTAATTATGAGAAATATGGGAATTTGTAAAATTAAACCAAGGAGGTTGCAAATTCTCCAAAGTGTTATAATTGTTATGGCATGTTGTTACCTTACAGGTGTAATTAGTATGATGATACCAACAATGTATGCTTTAATGCTAAATATTATTCAATAAATGAAAATATATGATCAAAGTTTTAAGTGGGCTTTAATGGGGTTTGTGTAGCTGAGTTATGAAAGGGGAGTTCTGAGTGACCAATACTAAAAATTGTATTTGCCGATGCGGGGGTCAAAGTGATCAAGGAGGTTAGAGTCCCCCTCATTATTATTAAATGATTATGGAGGTTCAAATCCCCTGCACAACATAGCCCGTGGGTACATGTTATGACGGTTGAGCTACATAATCCGGGCTAAAGTTTTAAAGTGCATGTTAATCCTTTTTCCCTATCTTGATATGTTATATATCTATATACATGTGTATTTGATAATGTGCATTGATTTTGAACAATTTTGAGCTATTGATATGGCATTATGTTATTATTATCCTTGATTTACATACTAATGTTTGCCCTACTAACTATCTCCAAAAGCTGTATCTCCATGCGATGCCGGCACTTAAGCTTCTTCTACTTTTCCTGTGCAGAGTTAGGTTAATTGATTCAGTTAATTAGTTTGTAGTATTGTGGTGAGCTTCCATTCCCCAGAAGGCTTAAGCATTTCACCAATTTTCAATCTTAGATTTGAGTTGATAATTATTTTCATCATCATTAACATTATGTTTTCCATTCTCATTGTCATTTCTCAGAGTCGGGACATATCTTGACTAAGACTGGTTTTGGTTATTTATTTAGAAGGCTTTGTTATAATTACTATAAATATTGGCCAGTGTTGGTCTATTGTTTGGCAGGTCAACAATCATTGGTTATAGACTTGTTTTGATTTTATTTAAGCTTGTTGCATACTATCTTATTATATGTTTAATATTTATCTGACATTAGGGAATGTTGTGTTTGGTTTGGTTAGATATAGGGGTAATCTTCGATCCACGTGGGACTTAAGATACTCGTCATGGATAGGCCCTTATTTAGGTTGTGATAGGATTGTATCAAAGCCTAGGTTTTGTGTTATTAGGTGTCTAATATATCTATGTCAAGTAGAATCTTTTTATGGGTATGTAGTATGCCCCACTTATAAAGGATATGCTACGAGGAATTTAGGAATGTTTCAGTTTCTTGTTGTTTTATTTCAAGCTATACAGTCTAAGGTCTTGAATCTCCTCTAATTTTCATATGTTGATTTTTCAATTCATACCTCCCAGAAGATCTAATATTCGTAGAAACTATTCTGTCCTATTTGAGGAAAATATGGATGAAGCTTGTCCAACTTTAAGATTTAAAACTTAGTCTAGGGTTGCTGCTTCTAATTAGTGTGAGAGAGCTCCACTAGTTTCCCCTACCACTCTTCAAGCAACTATTCTGGAGTGTCTAATGTCGAGTTATGTTGAGTATCACTAGTCGATTCCTTTTCTTACTCAGTTTGTTGCCTCACAAATTGAGTATGTTACTTATGTTTCTCCGTCATCTGAGGTCACTAGGGTTGGCCAATTTATGAGGTTGATTCCTCCTATTTTCACTAGTTCTAAGGTTGAAGAAGATTCTCAAAGTTTTATTAATGAGATTAAAAGAATCTTTTATGTGATATATGCTTCTGATGTGAAGGGTATAGAGTTTTCTGCTTATCAGTTGAAGGGTGAAGAATACTAATGTTATGAAGAATGGGAACATTCTAGGGGTAACGATGTCGAGTTTGCTTTGTGGGATGATTTATCTAGTATTTTCCCTGATTGCTTCTTTTCTCAGGAGTTCAGGGGGAAGAAAGCCAAGTAATTTTTGAATTTGAAGTAAGGTAGGATATCTGTGAAGGAGTGTGCCTTGAAATATCATTAACTATAATGTTATTCTTCTAAATTGGTGTCTAGCATAAGAGCTAGAATGAAAAAGTTTGCCTCTAGGCTGTCTCATGAGTTGATCTTAGAGAGTAAGGATACCTTGTTCAACAAGTATATAGACATCTCTAGAATTGTGATATATGTGCAACAAGTGGAATTGTATAAGAAAAATCAAGAAGAAATAAGTGAAAGAATAAGAAGTTTTTCTTTTGGGATTAGGGTGGAGGTCAGAAATAAAGCAGTAGAGATAGTAGAAACTGAAGAAGTGGGGCTATTTTGGTTCCTACTCTATGGGTAGTGCTTCTTATACAAAGTTATCTGGTGATCATCATTCTCAGTATGATAGTGGGATTAGAGAATGAGTAGCCCAGTCTGAGGCAAACGACGCTCAGTCAGCTCCGTCATATCCTTTTTGTAGAATTAGTGGTCAGGTCCATCATGTTTTTTGAAAAGAAGGGGAATAAGTTCTTTGAATATGGTCATACATGTTATCTGTAGAGGGATTGTCCTTCTAAGGTGGATTTTGGCGAAAATAAGATTCCTGTAGCTACTTGGTCTGCACCTGCACCAAATGGCGCTACTTCTGCTTCTGCCTCTAGTGTTGGATTGAATCGTCTGTATGATCTTTCCACTCACAAAGATTCTAAGGCATCCCCAATGTTGTTACTGGGATGCTTAAAATTTTTTCATGTGATATATATTTTCTACATGATTCTAGGTCTATTTTTCATATGTGACCTCTTATGTGACTATTCATTTTGGTTTTAATCCTGAGTGTATTTTGGATTTCTTCTTTGTGTCTACCCTGGTGGGTGAATCTATTATGTTTAGATGGGTCTATAGGGGTAGTGTGATATCGGTCCATGTTAGTGACACCTTGGTAGATCTAATGGAGTTGAACACATTAGACTTCGATGTATTTTAGGGGTGGATTAGTTGCATTCGTGCTATGCATCTCTTCATGGTCAGAACCATAGGGTCTATTTCTATTTCGTAAATGAGCCACAGATTGAGTGGGTAGGTAGTTCCATAATGCATAAGGGAAAGTTTATTTTGTATATTAGAGCTCAGAGCTTGGTTTCTAAAGGGTGCCTTTATTACTTAGTGCACGCTATAGATTCTAGATCCAAAGATCCTTCTTTGCAGACTATCCCTGTGGTATGTGAATTTTTCAAGGTGTTCCCAGATGATCTTCCTAGTGTACCTCCCAATAGGGAAATTGATTTTGGGATTGATCTTCTTTTAGACACTCATCCTATTTCTATTCCTCCTTATGGAATGGCTCTGGTTGAGTTGAGAGAACTCAAGGAGTAGTTGAAATATCTTATGGATAAGGGTTTTATTTTCCCTATTGTGTATCCATGGGGTGCTCCTATTCTTTTTATCTGTAAAAAGAATTGTTCCCTTCGTATGTGGATTGATTATCGCCAATTGTTTAAGGTGATCGTGAAGAATAACTATCACCTTTTGTGAATTGATGATTTGGTCGATCAACTTCAGAGTGCTAAGTTCATTTCTAAGATTGATCTTTGGTCTGGGTACAATCAATTAAAGATATGGAATTGGATATCCCTAAGACTGCCTTTCAGATACGATATGGTCATTTTGAGTTTTTAGCGTTGTCCTTCGATTTGACTAATGCCCAAACAACATTTATGGATCTTATGAATTGGGTTTTTCATCAGTTCTTGGATCTTTTTGTCATTATTTTTATCAATGATATTTTTATGTACAAAGAGCAAGGTGGATCATGCTGATCACCTCACCCTTGTGTTATAGACCCTAAAGGATCAGCGTTTATATGCAAAGTTCTCTAAGTGTGAGTTTTGGTTGAATGTTGTGACATATATGGGTCATGTTGTTTTTATCAAAGGGATCATGGTAGATACATAGAAGGTTGCGATAGTTAAAAAGTTGCCCAGACCCAAGACTCCATCCAACATTCAAAGCTTCTTGAGTTTAGCTGGTAATTATAGAAAATTTGGTGAAGTTTCTCTTCTAATACCGTCCTATTAACTAAGTTGACTTGTTTGAAGGTGAAATTCTTGTGGTCCATTGCTTGTGAGGGTAGTTTTAAGAAGCTAAAGGACAAGTTGACTTCGACTGTAGTTGTGACTCTGCCTGAGGGCATTGATAATTTTGTTATCTATTATGATGTGTCTTGGGTAGGACTAGGTTATGTATTGATGTAGCATGGCAAGGTGGTTACTTATGCTTCTAGACAGTTGAAAGTTCATGAGATGAATTATTGGACCCATGATTTAGAATTATTAGCCGTGGTGTTTCCATTAAAAATTTGGCGACATTACTTGTATGGGGTCCATGTTGATTTTCATTCTGATCATAAGAGCCTGCAATAAGTGTTCACCTAGAATGAATGGAGATGGCTTGAGTTTCTCAAGGATTGTGACATGAGTCTTCACTATTAATCAAGTAAGGTTAACGTGGTTACTCGAATCGGTAAATACATATTCAATAGCTGGACTTGAATCGAGAATTTAATCAATAGTTTAAATCAAACTGGTAAATATATAATCAATAGTTGAACTTGAAACGATAAATATATAATCAATAACGGAACTCAAATTGGTAAATCTAATCAATATCCTAAACATTATCAACCATCAAGCTTAACCCAAATATCATATCATCAATACCATCCTCCTCCTCTATTCCATATCGAAGAGATGTGTATGTAGATATACAATAGGTGCACGGACTTAAGCCATGGCTAAAAAGAGTGCAAATTCATAAATCCATTGCCTGAGGTAAACTTTGGACTAAATCATTATAAAATAGTAGAAATGGTCGAAATCTCCCATGGCTAGAGTAAAGAGACTTTCAAAATCATCGACTGAAATTTGTCTTGGTCAAATCTTTAAACATAAATTCCAATCTCTTTACACATCAGTTAGTCATTAAGATGGTGCAATTATTGTTATGAAGAAATTTGTTCTATGGTGAAAAGTGGACTTTAACCCCTATTTTAGGGAAAATAGTGAGAAAATCATATTTTAGTTGGAATCATGTCATTTGCCGATCTAATTATCACGAATGTACCGAATCTATGCATCCCATCACAAGTATTCAAATAATGAAATCTTAAACATCGATATGTCGATAAACTACAACCATTTTCTTTATAAGGAGGGAACACTTCCTGGAACCAAACCAATCAATACCATGAACATGGCCTCTAACCCAAGAATATGTTCGAAAAAAGATACAACATCATAATTATGGCCTTCGGCCCAAGTGTATATCCGGCATAATCATAACATCATAATCCAAGGAAAACCATTGCAATTCACCGAGTACTACACAAGCATTTCTAAGGATTCATTTGTCTCACTGTAACTAATTTGCTAACAACATAGGGTAATAGGTTGTAGAGGCATATTAAGTATTTCACCTTACAGATCAATTTACCCGTCTAATCCCCAAACCTCAACAATCAAGACTAAGTCACGATTTTCTACCATAATCAATCTTAATATTCATATTCACATGCAATAAAAGCTAAACCACAAATCCTTGAATCGTCCATAAAATGTCCATTTTATTCCATGATCTCAATTGCCGCCATGCTATCAAAATCTTAATTTATGCGTCATTAGAAGTAAAATAAAACCCATATTTCCATATAATGGGTCGAGTCAAATTTAGTGTCAAGAACAGGACTGCAGGGTCTTTGAACAGAATCTAAAATTAAACCTATTGTGAGGTCCATCAAAGGAAAAGAAAGTTGTGTTCAAAAGTTGAGCACAAACGGAGAACAAATCTAGTCTCAAATCAATCCTTAAAGTTTAGGAATTCACAGCCCTAATTTCTAAGAATTTATCAAGAAATCAAAGAAATCTTACCAAGAATTCGAAGGGAAATCACCAAATAATCGATAACCAAACTCCCCAAATCATCTATAAGCTTCAATCCCACTTAATTCCACTTTTTAGGTTTTAAGTTCTCAAGAAATGGATGAGAATTAAGAAAATAGGCTGAGACAGGGGTATAATATCCATACAATGTGATCGGGAGTCACTATCATATCTCGGTAGTCGCTACCGTGATAAAGGGCCTCAGACTCAGAAGTCGCAATCATGATATTTACCTCTGTGATTGTGGTTCTGGGCGACTGGCAAGGGAGTCGTATTCGAGACTTGAAGTTTTGTGATTACCACACTTACTGGTACAGCTAAATTGTGATCGCGATCCAAGGCCTACGATCATGGGTGTGTTAGATTGCAACTGAGACTCAGACTTTTTCAAGTCTCCGCTAACCCCTTGGGATTCATCCAGAATCTCGTATACACAAATGAACTATGTAACCATACCATGTTTGATGTTTTAGACTCAATCGCACAGTTAAAATTTTCATCCGAGATCATTTTGACAAAATATAGGTCCCACACCAAATTTCCAATTTCTTAACTTTTGGACCAATAGGTCAAAATGAGCTCGGGTGCCATGGGACCAAACCAAGAGCCCACCTAGCCTAAAATCAATGTTCCATAGTTGATAGAGCTATCAAAATTCTCATCCGAGGCCATCTACTAGGAGTTTTGATCCGAGACCAAATCCTAAACAACGAAAGCTCCAAAACAATGAATGAACTTAGAATCCCAATGAACTATCCAATCACAAAACCAACAATTTTGGCAAGTCATAAATGATGTATTTCCGCTATAGGAAGGCTCGAAACCCAAAAATGCACACAAATCAAGGAAATATTATGGAGGGTCATTTAAATATCCATTACTAAAAGGACTTCAATCTGTGAAAGCCAATTGATAGAAAGATCATAAAATCTTGAGAGGATGAGGTACTGGGCATACCCCGAGCATGACTTCCTAGATAACCTCAAAGAAGATAGGACACTTCCAAAGGATTTAGCCATACGTATCCTTTTAGAACTAACTCTATCACTTGACTTCCAAATATCTAAGACTTAACCTCTACTACAAACTGGTCTTTAATTAAACCAAAGGAGGCTGATGCACACAAATCTAAACCACGACACACTGGTACCATATCGATACCCGCATAAATAAATAAAGGCTTATTAAACCAAAAGCAAACCCAGGAATAAGTCATATAACTGACTCCAATCCAAGTATAACCTTTCTGTACCATTCCATACCTGCTATCCACCCCAAGCTAGGAGGAAAAATCACCTGAGACCTGCCTGCTCAATTTTATCACAAAAACTCAAAGAACCAAAAATGATCTACTAAAAGTCCATACAACAAACATGAGAATAAGCCTATACGGAGCTACCTAAGCTCATAACATAGATAACTGAGGGCTGCAATCTAAGTCATTGCTGCAAATGGTCTGAATAATCTTAAAAATAAAATCCAAGAGTCCAAGGAACAACTACTTACCACCAAATAATCCATTCCAGGATGTCTCATCAATAAAATATTAAGACAAGGTGAATCCAACTCAAGTAAACTACTCCCACTAAGTATACAGTCTGAAAATCTCAAAGAAAACTAAAGACCCAAGGTCAAAGATGAAGGAACTAATCGGGTCTATGGCTATCACATGAACACCTATCAACTATAATTCATCCAAAGTTGATAAGACCAAATAGATAACTATGGGGTAGGCTTAACCGACCTATATATGAAATCTGAACTGAGAAAAATCTAAAATGAAGAATTAACTCATGCTCTATGCTCCAAGCTAAAATCTCAACACCAAGGCTAGATTGCTCGTTCTTAAATATGCAAACCATACTTGAATATGGGTAGGCATTCATACTCCAAATCTATCATAATTTCCAAATTTCCATTCAAAGGCGTCAACTCAAAATTGAGCCAATAAGTCTATAATAATGTCAACTACTTAAATCGACCTTAGTATCCAGATCTGACATACCCAAGCTAAATCATACTATGCAAAAATCAAAACATAAATGAAGAACAAAATCATAGTAGATAATAAATCTGGCTAAAAACACAAGAAATCAACTCCATATCTAATAGATGGCATGAACTATAAAAATATACTCAATAACTCCCCATAGTTGCAAGTCACACTAGTAATAGAAAAAACTTTAGCAACTCAGAGAGATACAACTTTTGCCAAAAACTAACTAGTCTAAAACTCCATCTTGAAAAAAAATACATGTAGGTAGATATCATCAAGGAGAAGCACTCTAAGAAAGCTCATTAGGATAAACAAACTCTAAGATGGGGATTTCCTGAATCCACCCAAATAGGACAATCATAACTCAAAAAACCATGAATCACCTCACTGAGGAAGGAAGTACTAAGCTTGACAGCTATGTCAAGGTCTAGACCACTACCAAAAAAGAACCAATACTACAATACGACAAGAAAGGAGCATCCAATCTCAATACTAGTACTAAGAGCAAACTATCACAATGAGATGAATCCAACAAATCTAAGAGATGACTCTAGGATATCTTGATATCAATATCAAAACCACCATCGGGCAATGAAATAACCACATGCAAAGAACAAACCCTAAACTAGTCAATCTACAAAAATGGGCCACATAGAGAGGAACATTAAAAACGAAAGCCTGTGCAATCCAAGAGGCAAGTCTAAGAATTCCAAACTCAAGAATAAGAAATATGACAAATTGACCAACCTTAGAACCACACCATAACTGCAGAAGGTAAACTTAACTTTAATTCCATAATCCACTCTAGAATCAGTCTAGCATAGCCAACAAATAAGGAAAACAACCAACCTCATCTTGCAATAGAAATGAAATCCTGAAGTTGGGCTATAAATGCTCAGGCCAATCTATAAGAATTACAAGGAATAGAATTCTAACTTGATAACACTAGCCTAAATAGCTACCCAATGAGGATCAATAAAATCAAGCAATGAAAATAATAATAATAACAATATTAATATCAATAAAATGAATAGGTAGTACCAAAATAAAATTCAATTGCAAGTACCACTCAAGGGCCACAATAAGGCTAATATGCTAAGGCAAATGGGACTAGAACCTAAACGTTATAGCCATAGTGAGAAAATACCAATACAGATGTACTCCATTCACTACTAAAAGAAATGAACCATGGTAATAATCGTATAATCATGAATTCAATAACAAGGCACACACTAACCAATATAGACTCATCAAGGCATATAATTAACGATGGGTACAAAACCCCAATATAGAAAAATAAAATAGGTAAATACATGAAATAAAAGCACACCTATCATAGTGAAATTTGAAATCACATACAAAATGGGTTGTAGAGAGAATAAATCTAAATGGGTCCAAACTCAGACTGATTGATTGAATCATCTACTGAGGTGCCAAGCACGCTATGTCTAAATGGGTCCAAACTCAGACCGATTGATTGAATCATCAACTGAGGTGCCAAGCACACTATCTCTAACTATAGCTACAAAACATCACAAAGATGATTTGAATAAGCTGAATGACTAGTAATCCTACACTAAAGACACTCTTTAAAATAGCGATCAATCTCTTTGCAATCATTCCAAACTCCTGAAGCCCTAACCTAATGAAAGATAAAATTTTAACCCAAATAGTTGGCAAACTGATACTGAGAGCACTCTCTACTACCATGCACATCATTCTCGCAGTCTTAGCCTACCCCAAGAACTCTAGGCTGGCGGGGAGTACATGCTAACTCTGTATAATTAATTAACTCACATCTAGGGCACTTTTTTTAACCAATGTCCTATTTTACCCCAACCACTACAAGCTCCTAGAATACTCTGAGATACTACCCCTCTTAACCTGGATGGCCGCCATAGCCTGAAGATCTATATCAAAAACTCTACAAGGTTTGATGGGCTAGTCATTGTGATTACCATAAATAATTTGAGAGCCACCCATAGTTTGAAATGCTACTTATGTAGAACTGATAGGATACAAGTGAAGATGACCTCCACTGAAAGTATCCTCACTTTTGGAAAAAATACCAATAGCATTATACTGGTGGCATGGTTTCTTACCACCACTTCTATAAGTCTCAATGCATGCTCTCTCTATAGCCCTTAAATGATTAATAACCTAAGAAAAGGAAGAAGCAACTGCTATCAAGTGCTCCAATGCCAAGTAGAGTGGGAATGTTAAACCTTTAATAAATCCACACATCATATTTAACTTAGAAGAATATAGCATAAGAATATGCCTGGCCTACCCGAGAAGTCCAATCTCATACTTAAAAGTTGATAAAGAACCTTGATAAGAACAAATAGACCCAATTCTACTTTGAGAACTGCACGATGAACTGAATGTCATCCCTGGTTATGAAGTATCCATAATTATACTCAAAAACACTAATGTTGAACCTTTAAGGGCTGAAGTAGTCATGAGCTCAACTAGAGCATGAGATAGCCTTATATCCTTTAGCTGATATTAAAGATCTACGATATCCATCCATGACTCTCTAGTCTGAAACTATGCTAAAGCCTTAAAAACATGTGTTAAAGTCTCATCCGTAACTACTAATAATCTTACATCTTCTATTTTTGACATAATAGAGTCAATGAATATACTTGAGGATCAAAGCAATACGGACACATGACACAGAGCCAAGAAATAAATTTTCTAAGAATGCTTTATACCCTTCCAAAGATAGGTTATGGTCATATTTGTATCGATATTTAGGAATCTACTAAATAGTTAGCTCTTGTATTAATATACTGGTGAACCTAGGCTCTGTTACCAATTTGTCATGACCATATTACTCAGGTCACGATGGTGCCTACTATAACCCACTAGTAAGAAAGCCAGCCCCATAGTCTAAAACCTTTAGTAATGGGACTACCCAAAAATTGAAGAAAAGAATGTAGAATGGATATAATGAAAGACTAACACATTGTAATACCCCAAGTTTTTGTTCCTTGAAAATTTCTGCAATTTTATTCTTACTGTCCTGACTAAGATTCATTTAAAGAGTCATAATTTACCTTTATGGGTCATAAGAACCAGTCATAATAAGCCTAAGTAACTTCCTCGATAATGATATACTTAACGTGTTGAATAGATTCGTAATGATTTGTAAGGAGGGTATTTCATAGTATGTCCCATGTAGTGCCCCGATGAAACTGTTGAGACTATGACCTAATCCTATAAGTCGTAGTGTCTCAATATAAGACGTAGGTTTATAGTTATAAGGTTCATAGTGAAGAGCTTAAGGGGATCTAATTTGGAAATAACATAATGGCCTAAGTCGTAAGGTGACCCTAAGAGTCGTAAGATCACCCATGGCAAATGAAGGGTTGTTTTTCCAACTTTTAATGAGGATATTTTAGACATTTCCTACTTATCCTAGTCGACAATTTATAATATTATATGGGATCATATTCTCAACTATAGTTCAAGATAATTACACCTTCAAAATCTCTCTTAAACTCTCTCAAGAAACCATACTTAGGATTTCCAAGAAGTAGGTAATCAAAGGGCTTAACGGTTAAATACCTTCCGTGAAATTTGTTATTTCAGGCATGTTACTCTTACCTCATTTTTAATCTATTAAAAATATATGTTTTAAATTATTGTTCATTAGATATTGATGGTTGGTTCAAAACAAGGGTTGGGTTTTTTGAATTGAATAATGTTTCCCAAGGTTTACATATATCATTTATGCTTTAATTATGGTTTTGAACTTGTGGGTACATGGGTATGGTGAATGAACTAGGGAATTATAATTTTTCCAAACTTATGACTTTTGAAGTGGTTATGACCCTAAATCCATATTGTGAAATTGGTTTTTAATTATAAGTAATGTGGGAATTTGTAAAATTAAACCAGGGGGGTTGCAAATTCCCTTAAGTGTTGTAATTATTTTGGCATGTTGTTACCTTACAAGTGTAGTCAGTATGATGATATCAAAAATGTATTCTTTAATGTTACACATTGTTCAATAAATGAGAATGTGTGATGAATGTTTTAAGTGGGCTTTAATAGGGTTTGTGTAGCTGAGTTTTGAAAGGGGAGGTCCGAGTGACCAATACTAAAAATTGCATTTGCTGACGTGGGGGTCAAAGTGACCAAGGAAGTTCGAGTCCCCCTCATTATTATTACATGATTATGGAGGATCGATTCCCCTGCACATCATTACATGATCATGTGATTAATTCACGTTAGTATATAATTAGGAAGCTCGAGACCGCATTACATATATAAGAGATTATTCTACCATTTGTGTAGATACACATACTGGGGTTGACTGAGGGGTGAGAGATGGGGACCTAATAGCCCATGGGCACATGTTATACGGTTGAGCTACATAATCCAGGATAAAATTTTAAAGTGCATGATAATCCTTTTTTCCTATCTTGGCATGTGATATAGCTATATGCATATGCATTTGTTAATATGGATCATTTTTGAATGATTTTGAACTGTTGATAACGACATTATGTTGTTCTTATCCTTGAGTTACATACTCATGTTTACCCCACTAAACATCTCAAAAGTTGTATCCCTACGTGATGTAGGCACCTGAGCTTCTTTTACTTTTCCTGTGCAGAGTTAGGTCAATCGTTCCAGTAAATTGGTTCGTGGTGTTGTGGTGAGCTTCCATTCCCCGGAAGGCTTAATCATTTAACCAATTCTCATTCTTAGATTTTAATTGGTAATTATTTTCATTATTATTAACATTATATTTTTCATTCTCATTGTCATTTTTCAGAGTCGGGATATGTCTTGACCAAGATTTGTTCTTGTTGTTTGCTTAGAAGGCTTTGTTATGATTAGTATAAATATTGGGCAGTGTTGGTCTGTTATTGGGTAGGTCAACAATTGTCAGTGATAGACATACTATGAACTAGCTCAATCTACAAGGAAAGTAAGCCTAGCCTACCTAGGCATCAAAAAAAGTTTAAAAGATTTGGGCAATCACTTTCCCTTTTAATAAGCTTATGCAATATGCCATGCTATCAAAACCATATTCTATTCATTAATATGAGAATAATGATACCCATATTTCATTATTGTGCTTCGGGTCCAAAGATCACACCAAAACCCGATGTGAGTTCTACTTACTGAATTCGCATTTTCAGGGTCAACCCAACATTCCCTCATGCTCAAGGAGTAATTACCTTAAGAAATTAGTGAAATCCAAGATACATTGGGGATGGAATTAAGTCCCCAAGTTCTAGGGATTGTGGACAAGAAAAGGGAAAATCAACTTTGAAATTAGAGGAATCTTGCCTCAAATTAGAAGGAGAATCAAGAATTAAGCATTAACCAAGCTCCCCAAATCACCCATAAGCTTAAATCCAAAGCTATCACACTTTTTAGGGTTTTAGCTCTCTTGGAATGGATTAAGAATGGGCCAAAAGGGGCTAAAATTGTGTATTTATACCCTTCCCAGGTGTTCGGATATCGCTATCACGGCCTGACACCGCTTAATCACAGCTTCCATCGATTGTCACATGAGTTGTATTCACGTCATATGCACTTGATCCTGGTACATGTTGGCCTACCAAGGGCATTGCAATTACGACCCCTGGTTCGCTATTAGAAAGTGCACCAGATATAACTACAAATTTTCCAAGTCTTCTTTAACCCCTCAAAATTCATTCACAATCCTATATATGTAAACGGGCTATGCAACCATACTAATTCGACATTTCAGACTCAATGGAAAAGTCAAAATTTGCATTCAAGGTTGTTTGACAAAAAGTAGGCCCCAGACCTATACTATATTTTTGTAACTTTTTGACAAATAGGTAAATATCAGAGTAGATGCCTCGAAAACTAAAAAAGAGTCCTCCTACCCTAAAATCGACCTTTTGGATCTGCTAGAATAGTTAGAGTTCACATTTAAGATTGTTTGACTGAAGTTTCTGTCCAGTAGCCAATTTGAACTCACGAAGATTTTGAAACATGAAATTGTCCTTAAAAAACAAATAAACTACCCGGTAATTGAATTGTTAGTTCCAACAAGTCATAATTGACTTGGGATAGCTATGGTAAAGCTCTAACGATGAAAACAATCAAAAATATGGAAAATGATTTGGACGGTCATTACAATATCCATTACAAGGAGCTTTTGTCTGCGAAAGTAAAGGATTATGATATACCTAAAGTCTCGAACATGTAAGGATACTGCATCTGCAGCTCACATCCCGCTCTCAATCTCCCAAGTGGCCTCCTCTATTGGGCACTTCCTCCACTAAACCTTAACAACAATAATCTCTGTACTGTGCTACTGCTTGACATCACTAGCCACAACTAGCACAGGCTACTCTACGAAAGCCAACTGCTCATCCAATTGGACAGAATCCCATCTATGCATATGATACTGATCAAGAATGTATTATCGCAACATGGAAACATGGAAAATCAGATAGATAATAGCACAATCTAAAGGTAAGTCTAACTCATAAGACAACTCACCAATGGTACGAAGAATCTCAAAGGGTCTAACATAACTGGGCCTGAGCTTGCTCTTCATCCATAATTTGATGACACCCTTTATGGGTTACATACAGAGGACTACTTGATCACTAACTCCAAATCTCAAGATACGAAGCCTATGATCTGTATAGGTCTTCTTTCTACTCTGCTCTGCTACCAGCCTATCCTGAATTACCTTGACACTATCCAATGACTCTTGAAGCAAATCAATCCTATAGGGTCAAACCTAAAAAGTCTCAAACTATCCAATCGGAGAATCACATATTATACCATATAAGGCCTCAAAAGGCACCACCTCATTACTTGAATGAAAACTATTATTATATGTGAACTCTACCAAGGCTAAGTGCTGCTCCTACTGACCTTAAAAATCCATAATACAGGCTTGAAGCATATACTTGAGGAACCATATAGTCCATATAAACTGACCCTCTAACTGTGTATAAAATGCTTTAGTAAGATCCAACTTAGTACCCAACTCCTCCTGAAAATATTTACAAAATCTAAAAGTGATTATGAAACCCCAGTCCAAAGTAATAGAGAAGGGTACATCATACAGATGGACTATTTCATGAACATAGATATGGGCTAACTTATCAGTAGTAAAGGACATCTAAGTAGGAATGAGATGTACTAACTTGGTCAACCAATCTACATTGACTCAAATACCATCGGAACTACAAAAAGTATAAGGTAAACCAGTAGCAAAATCCATAGTGATCTAATCCCATTTCCACTTGGGAATGGACAACCTCTGAATCAATCTACTTGGTTGATAATGCTTGAGTTTCACCTACTGAAAACATAAATAATGATCTATAAAGTCCACCATATCTCTCTTCATTCCACTCTACTAATAATGTTGTCTCAAATCTCCATACATCTTACCTATGACTAGATCAATAGAATATATAGAGCTATGAGACTCGTGCAAAATCATTTGGATCAAATCATCAATCCTCAAAACACAAATATATCTATCAAATCTCAAAACACCCTCAGAGTCTATGGAATCCCTATCTAACCCACAACTCAAATCCTGATCATGAAAGAAGTGAAGCTTACTATCCTCAAAATAGCGATCTTCAATATTCTCAAATAATAAAGAACTCGCCTTAACACTAGCACAAATCCTCTTAGGATCTAAAATATCAATGCAAACAATCAAGTTGGATAAGGACTTAATGTCCTATGCCAACGACCTGATGTGCGAGCCTATGCTAACACATTTGAAGCTTTTAACTCTAAATAATTGCAAGGTATTAAGCAAATTTAGTTGTTTTTGATTAGTTTACTTTGATTTTGAAGTAAATGTAGAGGTGAAGGGGAATCACCAATAAAGAAAGCAAAAATCCTAAAATTTGAAGCAAATAAAGGACTAAGTGCGGATGACGACATCCATGACACGTTGTCAGCCTGGTGATAAGCTGTCAAGGATGTCGTCAGCCTTAAACATAAGATAAAAGTTGAAGAAAGTTTCATGCTAACATCCAGACATATCGTCAAGAAGGTGATAGGCCGTCATCATCGTCGTCAGCCTTAAGCAGCAAGAGCTAAAAATGCATAGGAGCTGACGACATCTGTGATAAGCCGTCAGACTCTTGATAAGGCATCAAACTCCTGATAAGCCGCAACTGAATTCATTATTTATTTCGAGAAAAATATAAAAATTCTATTTTGTTTCCTTATTTAGGGTTAACTACTTAACGCCTTGTTTTGGGGTTTTCTAGGCGATACATAACTTATCAATCAACATATTTTGCAACGTATGATTTTTTCTCTCTCTATCTCTACACCAATATTTTAGGAGTTTTGTCTTGTGAATTAATTTAAGTTATACTTTTTGATATTCATCATAGTTGTAAGTTAATCTTCTCAATTATGAATTTAATTTGTGTGCTTGTTTCTTGTATCATGAGTGGCTAAAGCTCATTAACTTGAATTATGGGATCTAGGGTTAGGTCATGAAGAGGTGTTAAATACTCAATATTCAATAGGTGTCAGGATTTTTGATAATTCTGAGATGTTAATTAATGTCTGTTGGTTGCAAATTGTAGGCATACCTACTTTGATTTTCTTGAAAAAGAAAACATAAACAGTAGGAAGTGAATTATCAACAGGGACTCGGAAATACATCATTTAATAATCAGCGCTGTAACAAGGTGGATTAACCTGAGGTAAAATCTGGGCAGTAATTAGATGCTTAAATAGGTCTAGAGACATTCAAGCATATCATCGATAGAGATAGTTTGTTATCCTAATAACCATGAGAATCTTGAGTCATAAGTGGCATCTGTCATGTATCGTAAGCCCTAGTGAACATAATTCTAGTTATTTCATAAAATCTTTTTTACAAACATCAAAATCAAAGTGTCAAACAATTATTTGTGAAACTTAAACCCCCATTTCAGGAGACGTTAAACTATCAGCAAATTAAATCATAAACAACTTGAGTTCACATCATATTCCCTGTGGGATTCGACCCCAAAATAGTTGGGTTTTATATTAACAACGATTACTTACACCCATTCAATAGTGTAGTTTGAGCGTTATAAAAAATAGCATTGTTGCCAGGGAATACGATTGTAAACTGAAAGTTTGTGTGCGCTAATGGACCGTTAGTATAGTTTCCTAGATTTATGTTTATTGGTTGTTTCTGTTTATTGGAAGTTCTTTGTTGTTTATGCCAAAAACAAGAAGTTTTGGAGAACCGTTATTGCCAATTAATCCAGAACCTTAGCTGATTGGGAGAATGGCTAAACAACAGAAGGCGAAAAGATTAGAATGGCTAAACAACAGAAGGCGAAAAGATTAGCCATTTTTGCCAGGGCTCAGGTGAGCGTATAGAACCAGGGTCAACAAGTACGTCACCCGAACCATAATAATGCAGAGTTGGGTGATGAGGAATTGCTGAATCTTTGAAACCCAAGGCGAGCAGAGCAAATTGCTGCACCAGTGCACCAAAATTTTGATAGAAACCATCCTGTCAGAGGAAGGTATGGTCAACAGCTTGTCACTTACAAGGTTGATGAAGATGATGAAGGAATGGACGGAGCAGGTGCAACGGATGCTATCATTCCTCCACTGTTGGCACCTGTTGCAAAATTCAGCATAACAAGTACCATGATCCAACTGCTGAATCTGAAAGGGTTGTTTGGAGGCTTGCCTGATGATGATCCGAACATGCACTTGGTGAACTTCATTACCATTTGCAAATCTTTTGATAATCTGGGAGTGATCTAGAATACGATCCAGTTGAGATTGTTTCCATTGTCTCTGTCTGGGGAGGCAATAATGTGGTTAAATAAGCTGAAGCCCGATTCTATAACCAACTGGAGATAGTTGAAAGAGGCATTCCTAGAATGATTTTTTCCACCCTCCAGGAGGGTACAGTTGAGGGACAAAATCAGTAACTTCAGGCGGCTCCCAACTAAAGCCTTGCATGAAACTTGGGAGAGATTCTAGAAGAAGCTGGCACAATGTCCGAACCATAATATGACAAACTTATACTTGATGGAGATTTTTTACAGAGCTTTTAACTCATTGACCTCGTTTTTCTAGAGACTTCAGACATGTTGAATAGAATAACCAAATAGAGTCGGTCCTGGCATACCAGGGATTCTGTGGTAGAGAGCCCAACTTTTTCTATTGGTATGACCTTGGAGCAGCGCAGAAGGGATGAGGAGCAAGACCAAGACATGGCCCATTTGAAGACACAGATGGACTTACTGACCAACCACTTGCTGTCAGGCAAAACTAAAAAAGTTAAAGCTATGGATTGTCAATGCACTGTTGCTACTAATACAGATGAGGAGGCAAACTATGTGAGTAATCAGGAGGATGTCTGAGGAAACAGCCAAGGGAATCAAGGTCAAAACTTTTATGACAAGCCTAATTAAAAAGATAGGGAGCAAGGACACTAGAGAAGCAATAATGATAGGAGTGGTTTGTATGTTCCTCCTGGAAGTTGAGATGCTACACCAACTAGCTCTGGTAAGATGTCTATGGAGGACATGATGGAAAAATTACTAAAAGGAGTTGAGGCTACCAACTCGGGGGTAACTACTATGAAGAGTGAATTCTCTACCCTGAGTTAGTTGGTTAGATCACACTTCATTTCTATCAAGTAGTTGGAGTAGTAGATAAGCCAACATTCTGCAACACTGAACCAAATAAAAAGTGGTACTTTACCTAGTGATATGGTTCAGAATCTGTGGAATGATGGCTTAGTATGGAGATTACCACTAGGAGTGGTAATATCTTACCTTACCTGGCCCTTCTGTGGGAAACTCTGTAGATGATGAGGTGATTGTTGATGAAATTGAAGAAAGTAATCCAGTGGATTCTGAGAAGCTAGATAGTTATGTTGACTCTTCAAAGAAGAAAAAGAATAAGGAATAGGAACTGGTTCTGAAAACTATCCCTAGACCACCACCTCCCTTTCCTCAACGATTGAAAAAGAAGGCTGATGATGCAAAATTCAGCAAGTTCTTGGCAATGCTCAAGCAATTGACAATTAATGTGCCTTTGGTTGAGGTACTTGAGCAAATTACAGGCTACAAAAAGTTCATGAAAGACCTTGTAACCAAGAAATGGAAGGTTAGCCATGAATCGGAGGACAATCTTCTCCATTGTGGTGCTATCTCTACAAGGTCTTTAGTGCAGAAAAAGACAGACCCGGGAGCATTTACCATCTCGTGTAATATTGGCCCCAGAAGTTCACAAAAGAAATATGCAATCTGGGAGCCATTATAAATTTAATGCCACTGGCTGTGTACAAAAAATTAGGTTTGGGGGTTCCTACCCCAACAAATATGCGGTTGGTAATGGCAGTTTGGTCTATGAAGAGGCTAGTAGGAATACTTCATAATATTTTGGTAATGGTAGCCAATTTTGTTCTGCCTGCTGATTTTGTGGTCTTATATTACGAGTGGATTTTGAACTGCCTATCATCTTGGGTAGGCCATTGCTCGTAACTGGGAGAATACTGGTCAACATGGAGTTGAATGAGCTAAAGTTTAGGTTCAACGAAAAAGAAGCACGCTTCAAAATACACCCATCCATGATTCAGCCAAAAGAGATGAGTGTTTTCTCAATCATTGATGTCTTCTACAATGATGGTAAAGGGATATCAACTGGTTGTCTTGGCAAAGCCTGAGTAGTCAAGATAACCAAGTCGTGCCGCAACAGTAAATCAGGCGCTATTGGGAGGCAACCTAAAGTTTTATGTTTAAGCAAGATTTTTTATTTTTATAGTTAGGATTTAGTGCAGAGAAGGTGGAAAAATAAGGAGGTCAGTTGAAAATCCATGACGACATTCATGATAAGCTGTCACAACTGTGATAAGCTATCACAATTGTTGTCAGATAGGACAAGCTTGAGGCATTCTCTGTTAAGGGTGACAAGGATCGTGATAGTCTATCACAATTATGATAAGCCATCACAAATCATCGTCATCCCATAACCATAAACCTAAATTCTGGGCCCATTTTAAAGCAGATCCGACCCGACCAAACTGCAAAACCTTTTCAAATTTCTGCTAGTTTTATTTTTTTTTTGTTTAGTTTATTTCTTTCCTTAGATTATTTCCTAATCTTTTCAAAGAACTCTAAGAAAACAAGTTCCCTTATGTGTGGCTTTAAACTTCACAATCATGAAATTCTTCCTACTTCCTACTTCCTCTTGTGCGTGTAATCAGATTAAGTGCTCCCATCTGGTATATTCCAACTATAACTCTTCTCTTTTCATGGTAAGTCTTAGATAGATTTTAACTCAAGTCACCAAGATTCTTGAACCAAGTTCAAATTAGAAAGGAGCTAAAATTGCACCTAGGGTTTGCTGTGCGGGCCCAAGGTTTAAAAAGGCATCTCACAAATCAGAATTCCAGTGGATTTTGAGCAATAATGGGGACTAAAAATTGAGTCAAAATTAAAAGTGGATTCTGATAAGAGCTGACGACATCCATGATAGGCTATCACAATTGTGATGGCTTATCAGGAATGTCATCAAAGGTTGATAAGAATAAAGTGGTTTTTATTTAGAGATGATGAGATCTGTGATAGGCTATCAGAATTATGACGGCTTATCAAGAATGTCATCACACTTTGTAAAACTTTTTGAAGGATTTGTCTAAGGTTAACGATAATTTTGATAAGCTATCACAGTCGTGACGGCTTATTATGAATTGTCGTCACACCTGGAACCTGAAGCATGAATAAGCTAAAATGATAAACATGTTTTAGTTTATTCTCTTATGGACTAACAATTGTTTTTCTACTACTACAGGAACCTTATAATCGCAACAAAAATAAAGAGCCACACAGCACCAAAGAAACCGACCAAAGAAAGTTTACATCGTAAGCTCATCAATGTGGAATCTAATTACGAGGAGAAGGAACCCCTACTCAAGAAGCAAAAGAAGAAGCAAAGTCCAAGGATACCTTTACCACCTCTACCCATTGAAGTGGAAGATAGTGATGACACTAAATCAATAATAACTTCTGAGTAGGAGACATCTAAACATTCTGAATATGAACAACATGAGTCTGAGCATGCTAAATCTAAAGAAGAGGAACAAGATGGGTCTGAGGAGTCTGAGTCTGAGGAAACAGCATCGGGGTCACCATCCACTAATCAATAAGATAATAAAGAGTCTTTATCTCAGAGACCACTTATCAAATGTAAGAGCCCTGAGGTGCGAGACAATGCTAGATGGCAGATTCCCAGAGCAGAAAGCATCTACACTGCTGGGCTTTACAGAACTGATAGAAGAAGAGCTAAGAGGCCACATCAGGAAGAAAAACTGATTATCACAAAAGGACTGAGTAGGTACCCAGATGTAGAATAGAATTTCCAAGAGTATGGATTAGGGTGGACCACAAAAGGAGGAGGATCATTTTGTCTTGCACTGGTTCGGTAGTTCTACGCGAACTACCAGGTTCAATTAGAAAATATGTGCAGGCCAGGTGAACGAGTAGCACACCAGCCCCTGTCGGATAGAGTTCAGGTGAGGGGCGTGAGGGTTGATGTCTCGATCAAAACCATCAACAGATTCTTGTATGGCCCCAACTTTACTCCTCACGACACTTTACCATCAGTATATGCTCGGATTAAGAATCAAGAAAAACAGCATCTATGGTTGGCTAACATCATAGCTGATAGAGAACAAGCATAGGTGACAATCCCAAATGAGAGAATCTGTAAGTCCTCTTTAACTCAGAAGGGAAAGGTTTAATGAGATATATTGCGTGTCTAGTTGATGCCTACTAAGGGAAATAATATTCTGGGTGATAACCGGGCTATTTTTATAGCAAGCATGGTAGAATAGCTCCCCTTGAATTTTAGGGAAATCATTATGGATGAGATGAAGATTAGGATATCGAGAATCGAAAATACTTATCCCTTTCCTTGTCTTATCATAGAGTTATGCCAAGCTGCTAATATGCCAAAGATTGCAGAAATTAATGATGATGTTCTTGCTCGAGAGACTTCCAACCCAATATAGTTTGATGAGAATCAGCCTGGATTGAGACTTGATAGAGGTGCATAGGTAGCAGAAGACCCTCCAGTTACAGATACAGAAGTATCACCTTAGGTGGAAGTTTAAGATTCAGAGACTAGGCAACTAACTTCCTTAGCATAGGCAAGTTCAGTGCCTGAAGTGGTGCAAAATCCCTCCGTTCCTATAGCAGCAGAAGGTTTGCATTTAATCTAGTTGATATCAAAAAATTGGCTAAGTAAGCTAAGTGGTGTGAGGCACAGCTACATGCTTCTGCCAAATAGTTTGTTGCTACAGTGGACAAGAGAATCAAGGCTGCCCTTGAGCCTTTTGTGACTTTGCCTGAGCGGGTTGCAGATTTGGAGAACTGATTTGATACACGGGCAAGAGAAATGACAGAAACTGATCTTGCTAAATTTAGAGAGGCATTAGATAAGGTAAAGACAAATGTTGGGGTGTTGCAGCATCACCAGTTTATGATGCCAATAGGTCTAGCCATGTATAAATCTGAGGAAGACATCCCAATGCTTGACCTCACTGAAGATTCCCCAAAGAAAAAGAAGAAAAAGGGGTAAAGAAGGGTAAAGATAAGAGAGAAAAGCCTGATAGTGATGAAGAGCAAAAAATAAAGAAGAGGTCAAGAAAAAAAAACGAGAAGAAGGAGTTGAAAATGGCAGAAATTGATTCCTTAGTTGATAATGAGAAATGGGAGGTAGCCATCCGAGCTAGGGATGCAGGTGCCTCATCTAGTAGGGATCCAGCTACTACAAAGCCAGATGCTCCCGATAGAGAGAAGACAACAGATAATGCAGTAGAAGCGTCGGAGACCCAGGATCTATGTGCTTGATTACCTTTAGGTATACCCTAACCCTTAGAGCAGTTTATTTTTGATTTTAGGTTGAGTGTATAGGGTAGGTTGTTTCTGTATCATATTTTATAGATAATTAGGAGTAATACAAGTACTTGAGGCAGTTATCTTGTTTTGTGATTTTTGAGTACCTATCCAGTGGTCTGATATATTGTATAGTGTGTGAATTGCATCCATTTGTGCCCACTGTGCATCTTTTTGTGGTATTAGTCTAGAAATTCAATAACCTTTGTTAAACAAGTACATGAACGATATAGGTAGTGATATGAAAGATATTTGTGTGCCATGTTTGTGTAAGGTCTTACACAGTTCTTGTTGTGTGTTGAATTTAGAACTTGCCCAGTTAGTCTTACCATGGTCATAGAATAGGAGTTAGGAAAGGATCATAGGCCGTGTTTTATTTTTGCTCATTTAAGCCTAAATGACCTTCCCAATGGGAAAAATATCTCTTGATCCCATTTTGAGCCTAATTAGCCTATTTTTTTCTTCGACACCTCTCACCTTCCCATTCACATCACAATGAACTTGTTTTGGCCTTGGTCCTCCTTGGAGACTATGCACCTTTAATTAGGCAAATAACCTAAGTTGAGGGTGGCTATCATAGGAGTGCGTGATACAAAATGACTATGAAGAGAGGAAGAATAAGAGAAATGAATAAAAAATTTGGGTGCGGTGAAAAAGGAATAAGAAAAAGAAAAAGTTTTGTAAAAGATGATAAAAATATAATTGGATAAGTGAAAAGGCCGTATCCATCTTGAGCATGTGTGATCAATAAAAGAGAGAAAGTAAAAAAGGTTAAGAGTTGAAACCCCGAGAGTTTAGTGTAGTGTCAAGGATGTGTAGTCACTCTAAAATACCTATGAATATCATACCATCCCTTGGCCTACCTTACAAGCTAAAGAAAAACCCTATAGTGATCTTAACTACCCTATCTAAAGACTTGGGTACTAACTATAAGGGCAAGCCTATGGCATTTGACTTGGGTACTAACTATAAGGGAAAGCCTATGGCATTTGACATGCAATGTTTTAAACTTTGTTCTTAGAGTGAGTCTTGTGTTTATCCCTGTGTTAATACACGTGAATTCTGATAATAGTGAAAAAGGGATTTCTTTGTTGTGAGGGCACACTAGGTATGTTGCTAATCACTGAATTGCTTGGATAGTGTGATTTGGGTATAAGCTTAGTTGTTATTGCTGAGTTTTTGCCATATCTTGATCCTTATGAGTTGCATGGTTATTTTTAATGATAGACACAGTTGCTCTTAATTTGACTGACCTTAGAGCTGGTGAATGTAGTCTGAACTGGTATGAGTAGTTAGCTACCAAATTGTACTTTGTATACTCTTAGTTATGTTATGGTCGCTTGAGGAAAAACAATTGTTTAAGTTGAGGGTTTTGATGTGCGAGCCTATGCTAACACATTTGAAGCTTTTAACTATAAATAATTGCAAGGCCTTGAGAAACTTTAGTTGTTTTTGATTAGTTTACTTTGATTTTGCAGTAAATGTAGAGATGAAGGGGAATCACCAATAAAGGAAGTGAAAAGCCTGAAATCTGAAGCAAATAAAGGACTAAGTGTGGCTGACGACATCCATGACACATCGTCAGCCTGGTGATAAGCTATCAAGGATGCTATCAGCCTTAAACAGAAGATGAAAGTTGAAGAAAGTTTCATGAAGATATCCATGACACGTCATCAAGATAGTGATAGTCCGTTATCATCATCATCAGCCTTAAGCAGCAAGAGCCAAAAATGTAGAGCAGATGACGACATCCGTGATAAGACACTAAACTCCTGATAAGCCGTCAATAACATCGTCATTTATTTTGAGGAAAAGCTAAAACTTCTATTTTGTTTCCTTATTTAGGGTTAAATACTTAAAGCCTTGTTTTAGGGTTTTCTAGGCGATACAAAACTTATCAATCAACATACTTTACAACATATGATTTTCTCTCTCTCTCTCTCTCTAGACCAATATTTTGGGAGTTTTGTCTTATGAATCAATTCAAGTTATACTTTTTGATCTTCATCATAGTTGTAAGTTAATCTTCTTAATTATGAATTCAATTTGTGTACTTGTTTCTTGCATCATGAGTGGCCAAACCTCATTAACCTCAATTATGGGATCAAGGGTTAGGTCATGAAGAGGTTCTAAATACTCAGGATTCAATAGGTGTCAACATTTCTTGATAATTCTGAGATATTAATTAATGTATGTTGGTTGCAAATAGTAGGCATACCTAGTTTGATTTTCTTGAGAAAGAAATCATAAATAGTAGGAAGTGACTTATCAACAGGGACTTGGAAATACTTCGTTTAATAATAAGCGTTGTAACAAGGTTGATTAACCTGAGGTAAAATCTGGGCAGTAATAGTGATTCCCTAAGTCCAAGAGGATTAAGAAATTAGACACTTAAATAGGTCGAGAGACATTTGAGCATATCATTGATAAAGATAGATTATTATCCTAACCACCGTGAGAATCTTGAGTCACCTTTGGCATCTATCATGTACCATAAGCCCTAGTGAACATAGTTCTAGTTGTTCCATAAAATATTTGTTACAAACATCAAAATCAAAGTGTCAAACAATTATTTGTGAAACTTAAACCCCTATTTCAAGAGACGTTAAACTATCAGTGAATTAAATCGTAAACAACTTGAGTTCACATCATATTGTCTGTGGGATTTGACCCCAACCTATTTGGTTTTTATATTGATAACTGAGAAATCAAAATATAAGCCAAGATATCCATACTCACAATCTTTTGACTCAAGGCATCCTCTACTACGTTAGCCTTTCCCAGATAATACAAGATCGAGATATCATAATCCTTAAGGGTTATGACCCGAGACTTCCCCTAGTCATGACACTGTGCTTACAGCCATAAGTGACTCCAAGCTAACCCATGATCTGGTACCTACTATGAGCAGTGAGTAAAATGATAATAAAGTTTCATGGAAGGAAGCTAAACTGATCTAATTACTCACAAAATATAATACTAAAACCTATACCAACATGTCTAAACAATTGATAAAACCAAAGACAAGTCTAAATGTCTGAAAATCTAGTCTAAAAGACTCTAAGATATATGGAGTTTATGGGAAAAACCCTCAACTAGCTCCAAGAGACTAAAATGAAAGAAATGCTAAAATTAACTAAACATAACTTGTTCTCAATGGATGAGGACTCACCACTACTGCTGCTGAATGGGTCTGAGTTGGCTAAGGGAAATTGGGGAATTGAGAGTTCAAACCTATATTGTGAAATCAATATAAAGCAAAAGAGAGTATGCGGTAAGTACATGAAATGTACTAGTATGTGAGGTAGGGGATAGCTGGAATATATGCAGGCACTAAACATGGATGCATGAACATGATCAAAGAATTCAGGATTAAGTAAATTATGAACTGAGATAATCTGTATAACATGAATAACTATATGTCTGAAAAATACACACATTGTCATGCAAAACTAATATGATATAGTCTAAATACTGAACTGAGACCTTGGGAGCTAACTATAATTGATATTCCCCAATCTAAGCTATTAGGGTCCAACCTATAACCCCAGTTGGAAGGATGCTGGTACTTTGCTAGGGGTACCTACATATGACTGACAACATGGATCCACAATGATGATATCCTGAATAACAAGGGTGTTATGTCAAACTGACGGGGGAAAGCTCTAATAATCTACGGTGGCACTACAAGTCTGAAACTTAGGGACTGCTACTAACAACTCATGGAAAACTGATGGCAGATCCTCTATCCCTATATTCTCTCAGTGCTAAGTGTTACTCCTAATTGAATGACATTGGTATTATTATTTTTTTAATATGCCATAGTACTGTACTGATAAGTTACCAACTTGATCATGATAATCTAAATATGATAATAAAATCATGGTATGACTGCGTTGTTACTTGAAAAAGGTAATATGTAAGAACACATAGGTATCAGGTGTTGATAAACTACTAGCACTGAATGACACTTTAAGTACGATAACATCATTTAAAACACTGGTAGAAAATCATGATTCAAAGATCCAAACGTAGAACATTTTACTAAACTAATGGAAGTCATGATCCATTAGGTATGGGGATACATTAAACTTGGGGGATAACATGATCACATGGTTTTATTCATAAATTAGTGAATTAACATAGTTTAAACTATACATAGCATGGGTAATTGGATCTTAGAGAATAAAGTGCCAAATTCAGATGGGGAAGCTTCTTTACACAGGTTGAATTCAAAACTACAAAGAAAACATATATTAAATTCATAATTAACATTGATATATTCATAAAAGTGGATAATAAAATCATACGTGAACAAAAAGTGCTTTTGAGACTTAATAGGTAGAAGGAACCCATTGATCAATACCCACATACCTTAATTGCTTGAATTCTTGAATATTAAGCTTGGAACTAGAACTTGAATGCTTGAATCCTTGAAAAGAAACTTGAATTTTACATTCTTGGGAAAGGGGGATGAGTTTTCATATGATAACTGATGGAGGATGGGGCAATTAATGCCCTTCTTGGGGTTTTAATTCATTAATTTTGCATTTAGGGTATGGGGAAAAAACTAAAATACCCCTTGGACCCTTAATTTAGAATGCAGGAAAATACAACCTTTATGGTACAAAGGCTATCACAGAAGCTAGCCTCCCTAGCACGGAGGTTATCATAGAGACTAACGTCCATGGCACGGAGGCTATTGAAGAGATCCAGCTCCGTGACATGTCCAAAATACGGAGGTATTCTGCCTCCGTGGTTAAAAAATACCTTGAACCTATTTCAAAAATTCTAAAAACCTTCCAGATGACCCTTTTAACATCCCTAAACATATTTCTAGTAATAAATAAACATTCCGATCTCGGGAAGGCCAAAAATAAAATCATCAAAATATTGGGCTCTCACAAATAGCTAATCCCTTTGTACTTAGTATAAAATAATGACTTGGACCTCTGAAAAGATATGTCTAGCAGCTAGAAATGAGTATAGAAACTTAGGGGGTATTATATTAGCAACTCCATCCATATACGCTGCCTAGCATTATGCTTTATCTGGGCCATAAGAAGCTGAGGACTACGATGATCTGTGAAGCTTTAATAATGCACACCAAGAAGATAATGCCTCAAAATATGAATTACGAAAACTACCATCGCCAACTCTAAATCATAAATAGGGTAGTTGCGCTCATGCACCTTAACCTATCTAAAAGCATAAGAAATAACATGACCCTTCTGCATCAATACATGATACACCCAAATTACACCTCTCTTACAAGAGAGTAAGAGGTCGTTGTCAAATATATAACTCAACTAGGATGGGGTCGAATCTCACAAGGAATACTGTGTTCACTAAGTATTGTGGTTATTACTAGACTGTTGATCAAAGGTTCTGAAATAAATGGGGGTTTTGATTTGTAAATTGTATCTCGCTATTTATATCTCTAAACCTAAATGGATAGACTATCCTTCAATTCTCTTAAACTAAAAGATGCGTTAATTTCACCAACTATTCTCTCATGTGGGTTGATCCTGTTAAGGTGTCAACCCTTAACCCAAAGGTTGAAGCCCTTAGATTCTATGGAAACCTCTTATTATACCAAAAAACACTTTTCTATTCAAACAAGTGGTGTTCTTGGGATCATACTTCAAGTTTGCAACCAAGAAAGGTCATTAATATGCAGAAGGGTTTATACAACTTTAATTAACAATGGAAATGAAGTATATTGACAACCCCAATAAGCTATTCCTATCAAGGTTCTCGTACCCTAGTTATGGAAGCTTAGACGCATATCTCAATAGAAGAAGAAGAAGAAGTCATCATGTTTTTCATAAATAAGTTCAGAAATTACATACAAAAATTACAGAGAATTTAAAATTCAAACTCAGAAAAGGTGCATCCAAGTTGACGGTTAGGATGACGGCCCATCAAAATCCTGACGGTCCATCATGTGGACTGTTATTGATGGTCACAAATTTTCATGTTCTGTTAAGGGTCGACATTCATGTTGGTGGAACGTCACTGGCTTGGCGGTCCGTTGCATGGTTCGTCGCTTGATCCTCCAAAATGTCATGTTTTGTTTCATCCTAACTGCTAAGTTGGTAGCCTGTCATATAGCTGGTGGTCAGCCACTTTGACTGTCGTAGAGATTACTCATTTTTTCCCTTATGTTTTACTCTAAATACCACCCTAGAGGTTCATCGTATGGCTGACGGTCCGCCAGTTTAACCATCAGTGGCCTTTTTCTGCTATTTTTCAAGTTTCTCCTTCAGCTACCACCTTAACCTGAAAACACTAAAATCCAATATTAAATACAACATCAGTTGATTAAATACATACAATTATCCTTTGAAGAAGATGTAAAATGTTCTGTCAAAATTCGAAACATCAACACTCTCTACTTAAAATGATTAGTTGTCCTCAAGTAACTCTGCACCAAATTGCATCCATGAACAGTACAATGACTAACAATTGACTATTGAACTAGATTTCACACAATTATTCACTTTTCGTTTCACTCATGAGAGCTCAACACATTAAGATCTATCACTGGCATTTTTAATAATTTAGCACATAGACCACAAACATGGATATAATATCCCACAGAGATTTGTACAACTAAGTGTAACTCAAGTTGCCCTCACAGTCAATAAAGTCCATCACTCATTAAATATTGTTGGATGAAAATCAAGACTCTTGCACTCATCAAAGAAGTTACAAACATAGCTTACACACCTATGGGCTTGCCCTTATCATCTAATGCTTCCTTATAGTTGATTCGCAAAGATCAAGCAAGTCTTTTTCAGGCTTGTAATGAGGCTCCAGAGCTAGGTAAGGTAAGATTTTAGGAAAAGAGGCTCAACATTAAGACTTAACTCTTATTGCCCTTAAATTCTACTCACCAAGGCTACTGCTTACCAGCTCTCTTACAATCGTACTTATTCATTCACACTTTGCCAGAACCCTTTTTCTTAAGCATCGCCACTCCCAACTTATGCTAATGCAGTCAGTTTAGGTAGATAATATCTTAAATAGATAAAGGCTAAATACTTTATTTTATCTCTAAACCACCTTATTATTAGACGGCTAACATCTTGACAGTAGCCACTCTCAACTTAAGTGTTTTGCCTAAGTTAAGGTGAACAATATCCAATATTGGACCAGGGCCAAAGTTAGTTGCTAACAACCTAAAGAGAGTTAATTAGAGTTATTTGGACTAAATAAAACTAACATAAGCTCAAAAAAGGTGCAAAAAGGGAAAAATCTTTTTGGTGGGTAAGTTATTTCGGCTAAGTAGATTGAAAACAAAAGGAGGCCTGCTATCCTATCCTATTGAATCAATCCCAAAACAATGTCAATGAACTAAGAAATTTCTAGGTATTACACTAAGCAAGAATTAACATAAATACTCGAACACATATGCCACTGAGTCAAACTCATTCTACAACTCTTGGGATTTTTATCACATAATCATGCATATTTTACAAGTTAATGCCAATTATAGAATCATCAAAGGTTTTTCAATATATGATAACTGACGAGAGAAAATAGCCATACAAACATGTTTATTGTCTTATGCCATAGTCAACATCATCCATATATATAAAAAGATGCTACTGGAAAAGATACTTTCATAAATAGATAACATTATCAACGGATATTTACATCACAATTACTTAGGAAAAGAAAATAAAAACCTAAACTTGTTGGTTCTACTAGATAACATATGGGAGGAAAAGAACACAGGCAACAGAAATCTCCATGGTACAAGTACACCAACTCCCACATAAAATAAATGCGTTGTCCTTAATGCATATAAAAAAGTACAGAGGAGTGGAATACTTGTAAATCCTTTTATTCATATAAGGAATCAGTGAAATAAGGTGTGGCTCCAGTGGCCTCACCTGCAGTAACATTGACCCCTATGATGGTAGGGGTACTCATAATCTCTTCCTCTAAAATCGAAGGTATCACATCTCGGGCTGGGCATAAACTGGGCCCTCTTGCTGGGGATGAACTAGTAGAAACACTTCCAGCTTCATCTGCTGCCTTCTTCATTCCTTTTTCTTTATTTCTCCTTAATTTTTTTAAAGCTTTCCTCATATCATAATCTTCTTTCTCTTCTAGTGTCATTGGTTCTCACCTTTTTTTCTAGAAGCTTTTCTATCCGCACTTTCATCTATCTTCTTTCCTTTATATTTCAATGGATTCTCCATCAAGTCAACAATACCTGCATATTCATCGCTTATAACCAAAGAAGGGTCTAAAATAGGCTGCTTGCTCTTCAACTCTACTATGTCCGCCTGTGCTTGTTTGAATTCTGTCATGAAATTAGCAAGATCTAGAATGGATATCGCATTCAACCTTTTGTTGATAGACTCATCCATATGATCCATCCTAAGTTGAATGTTTTGAAATGGATGGATTTTTTCATCCATAATTTGATCAATAAATGTGTTGAATTTTGAAGCCCATGTGTCTAGCTACTTCTTAAACTTTTTCTGTAGCTTCACAGACTTGGTAAAATTTTCTTATGTCAATCTGTACTCTGAATAGTCTGTCCCACCCATTGGTGGCATTGACTTTGATCCTGCAGATATACTGGAGGGCACATAATCAGGCAACACATATGTATTGATGGGAAACAACATAACTGTGGGAATTTCAGAAGTATTGGGGGTGGCACTGACTATGTCTGGTAGGCTGGAGGTTTGGTGACTAGCATCTCAAACTTCGATGTCATCTTTTGATTTCTTAATGTATTGCCTATGTATAGCTTGAACTACATTATCAACTCCTCGAATCAGAGTTACATTAGCTTGCCTTCATAGCTCCATGATTAAATATGGGAACAGTTGTGCGCTTTCCACTTTGTGTGCCCTCAAAAACATTTCAACAACAATGATTTGGCCAAAATTTATCTTTAGCCCTGATTCACTGGTGCAGCCATATTCTCTGCATGCCTTGGGTTAAAAGGATCTAACAAGTCATCATTCCCCAAATCATCATCATCAGGATTAGGATAACATGCCTGCTGACCGTCATTCTACTATTTAGTTGCTATCCAGAGCGTCTAGTCTTTCAGCATCTTTGGGATCTGCCAGTCTACCAATTAACTATGGTTCTAGATGTATTAGTAATAACAGTGCAACCAATCTCCTTGTACTTGTCATATACAACAATTTCCTTTAATAAAACAAAAACAACAAAGAAAAGTAAAATTGGGAAACTTGACCCAAGGTTAATTAACAAACACAAACATAATTGACAACCGTATTCCTCAAAAATGTCACCAAAATTTGATACACCAAAATTATAAATCTCGATAGAAAGTATAAGCGGTCGCTGTCAAATATAGAACCCAACTGGGTTGGGTGTTGAATCCCATATGGAATACTGTGTTCACTAAGTATAGTGGTTGTTACTAGACTGTTGATCGAAGGTTCCAAAATAGAGGGGAATTTTGATTTATTAATTGTAATCAAATGTTTTTTTATAGAGAGTAATCCAATTATTGGTTGTATTGCAAAGAGTAATTCAGTAGAAAAAATCAAACTAAAGTTATGGTTACCAAGATGTTTAAGCAACTAGGGTTGTGAACTATTTTGGATTCCCAGTGAGCAATTCTAATTGCAAGATTAATTGAATTCTATGGTTTATCCATTAGTTTCTAAACCTAAATGAGTAACTCATCCCTTAATTCTTTCAAACTTAAGGATCATATTATTAATTCAACTATAAGCTAACATGGGTTGATTCGGTTAAGGCATCTACCCTCTATCCAAAAGTTTAAACTTTTAGATTTATGTAAACCCTTTCTTTTCCCAAAAAATACTTTTCTATTTGAACAAGTGTTGTTCTTGGGGTCACTTTTCAAGTTTGCAACCAAGAAAAGTCATTAAAGTGAAGAAGAGTTTATGCAATATAAATTACTCATGGGAATATACTAAATTCACAACCCATAATTAGCTTTTCATATCAATTCTCCCAAAACCCTAGTTATGGGAGCTTAGCCATACAATTTCACCCAAGAAAGAGAAGAGACCATTGTGTTATTCATAAATTAAGTCAAAGTATACTTACAAAAGTCACAATTATTGTTCTTCAATTTTTAGTATAAAATATGACAAAGGAATATAGATCCACAATTCTCCAATGAATCTTATAGAAAATCTATGTCATAATGTATTTTCAGTATTATAATACCCCGTACTTTTTTCTAGCTTGAAATTATACCAAGAATGTTTGAAGCTTTCTTTGAAATATGAATCCACTATTTTAATTGTAGGCATAATGGAACCATTACCAAGAAAGGGAAAGTAAAAGGCAGGACCTTCTGCCTCTGCTAGAAAGAGGAGTAGACCATCTGAGAGGAAACTGACTAGGGTGCCCAAGGCCCTACCAGTTCAGCTGGGGTAGGTTCGAAAATTTAGATTCAAGGCTATACGTAAGGATCGGAAGCAATGGTATACTAAGCATACTGATTCTAAGTATATCTCAGAGGTATATATTGATCGTGCCAGCTTAATGAGAGAGTTTCCGTCCATGGTACAGAGAATCGAGGCACTAAATATGAATTTCATCTTTCATCAGTTGACTGAGTGAAATTCGCACCTTGTTAGAGAGTTTTATGCCAATTAGGAGCCTAGTCATCCTAAACATTTGTTGAAGGTTTGAGGGAAGGTGATTCGATTCACATCTGCTGATCTTAACGATTTGTCGGGTATACCAAAAACAAACCTAAATTTCTTGAGGCAGTTTATTGTTTTCCTCCATATGTGCATATTAGGAATTTGTTATGTGGTCAGTGATTTTCAGCCCGTTGGACTAGGCATCGTGTTACAAGTTTGCATTCTTCCTTCCTTTACACTCAAATGAACAAGGAAGAAAAAATATGGGGTCGTATTAGGTACTCATGCTTGATTCAACGAAAGCATATGACTGAGGTTACTAGGGATAAGGTATGTTTGATTTATACCCTAATGTGTTCTGATGTGGAGATAAATGTGGGGAGTGTAATTTTTTCTATGATAAAGAAGGCGCGTACCCAGGTGGGTCATAGATTTGGATTTTAAGGTTTGGTGACTAGATTTTTACGAAGGCGTAGGGTGGATGAGGAGGAGCTCGATTATAAGCCTGAGGTAATCACTCAACCTCTGGATATAACTACTGTAAGAAGCATATCTGGGGCATCTGGCCAAATTTTGACCATGCTGGAGTGACACACAAGGACTGATGAGGTACTGGGCAGGCTGTATAGTCTTATGATGATGATGTCAAGCACAGGAGGTAGACCAGCTACACCAGAGAAGCTTTTTGATGTAGAGTTCGACTATCCACTCGGTCACCATGCTAGGATCATGTTGAGTATTGGCCTAGATTTTATTGAGCCGGTTGATGACGATGTACCCACTAATGAAGAGCATAGGTATAGGGATTCCTACATGGAGTCCGATAAAAAGGAGTAATGTGATGATGATGGAGCTGATGATGATGGCGATGATGTGGATGGGGCTCCTAAAGATATTGCTGCTATAGTCCCATTTGAGTGATCAGGAAGTATTCTGCCACCCTACCATAATCTTAATTGGAAGCACTGTGATAGTGCATTATTTTAAGTGTAGGGTGGTGGGTTCGTATTCTGCTTCATCTTCATTTTTTATATGGCTAAACAATTTTATTTTTTTATTTTGATGCGTTTGCAAATACTAGTGATGTGTGAGCCTATGCTTACACATTTAAAGCTTTTAACTCTAAATAATTGTAAATTCTTGAGCAACTTTAGTCGTTTTTGATTAGTTTACTTTGATTTTGCATTATAAGTAGAGAAGAAGGGGAACCCCAAATAAAGAAAGAAAAAGGCATGAAATCAAAAGCAAATAAAGAACAAAGTGTGGCTAACGACATCCATAACACGTCATTAGTTCGGTGATAGGCAATGAAGGATGCCATCAACCTTAACCAGAGAAAGAGATTTTTTGTAATGTTGTGACGGTATGCGTGATAAGGCATAAGAGTTATGATAAGGCGTCAGGATCACTGTCAATCTTAGGCAAAAATTCTCAAAATAGAAGAGGAGCTCACGACATCTATGACATATCGTTAGACTCCTGATAGGACGTTATTGTCGCCATCAGCCTAAGACAGCAATCCAAACTTAAAGAGAATCTGACGACGTCCATGATTGGCCGTCAAACTCCTAATAGGCCTTCATAAGTGTCGTTATCTATTCCAAAGAAAATCTAAACTTTAATTTTATTTCTTTATTTAGGGTTAACTATTTAAAGCCTTGTTTTACGTTTTTCTTATTCCATTAAATCATTATCGATTGACATATCCCACAAGATAGCATATACAACTTTTCTCTCTCTCTCTCTTTCTCAAAACCAATATTTTCGTGTTTGCTTTGTGATTCAATTACAAGTTCACTTTTAATTTCCTTCATTATTGTAAGTTAATCTTCTCAATTATGAATTCAATTTATGTACTTATTTCTTGCATCATGAGTGGCTGAACACCCTTAACCAGGATTATGGGATCTAGGGTTAGGTCATAATAAGGAGGTAATTAATTTCTTAAGGTTTAATAGGTGTTAGGATTTCTCTGTAATTTTGAGATTAAAATTTATGTCTGTTGGTTGCAAATAATACGTGTACCTACTTTGGTTTGCTTGAGAAAGAAATAATAAACAGTAGGAAGTGAATTATTAATAGGGACTCGGAAAGGCTTTATTTAATAATTAGCGCTGTAACAAGGTTGATAACCTGAGGTAAAATCTAGGCAGTGAGTTACGATTCCCTAAGTCCGAGAGGATTAGGAAATTAGACGCTCGAATAGGTTGAGAAACATTTGAGCATATCATCGATAAATATAGCTTGTCATCCTAACCACCTTGAGAACCTCGAGTTAATGGTAGCACCTGTCATGTTACGTAAGCCCTAGTGAAAATAATCCTGGTTATTTTATAAACTCTTGATTGAAAAACACTAAAATTAAAGTGACCAAAAAATTATTTGCTAATATCCACAATGCCCATTTTATTTTTTTTATATCCTTTGTTTGAATTTAACTTCTAGTATTAGTTTCAAACTAGTTTAATCGTCACTCACATTGTTCCCTATCGGATTCGACCCAACCTAGTTGGATTTTATATTGACAATGATCGCTTATACCCATTCAATAGTGTAGTTTGAGCGTTACCAAAAATGGCGCCGTTGTCGGGGAACAATTTGGCGTATTGTGTTGGTTTTTAATTTTAGGCTACTTGGTTGAATTCAAAATTGTAAATATTTGTTTTTGGTTTTCTTTTATTTCTTGTGTTAGGTAGATTTTTATGTTAGTTTACTTATTACTATGACATTGTGGAATGAACATGAGCTTGGTGGTTGGAAATCTTATCTTGATGAACCATGCCCATATTGTGATGGACCTCACTTTTGGTAAGATTGTATATATGCTCCTCGAAGAGAGATGTGTGCACCATCTCCATCCTACCGGTAGCATGATTGTTCATTATGTGGTGGTCAAGATGGACATTGGAGTGATTTCCCAAATGCCCCTCCCCATGGTATGCCAACCCAAATTATAGTTCTTGTTATGATTTTTATAGGTCTTATGGTAAAGAATAGGAAGAATGAAGCACCAGAAAGAGTGGCATTAAAGCTATGCTTCAACTAATATTGGAGGTGTGGACACAATAAATGATATCATACATGATATACATCAATAAATAAGGGCAAATAACGAGGAAAGAAGAATAATAGAGGACATGGATATAGAGGTCAAGCATTCAAAGCACTTTTCCATATTAAGATGATATTTTATTTGTTGAATCATTTGGCATAATGGATGAGTGTGAAGATGAGGAGCAAGAATCCGATACTGATGATGGGCTTGATGTTGAGCAACCCTCGGTGATTTCCCAACCAACTGAATCATTTATAAACGAAGATGCCAAAGACAAGGAAATGGTACTAGAGTCAAAAGAAGAAATCAAGCACAATTCTTGTGAAGACTCTAGTCCATTTAAGGGTAAAAATACTAATAGGGATGCTACTCCAAAATTAAGAGTTAGTCCTTATTCGAACCACTTTTCAACATTATGCTTGGTGGATGTGATGAAAGTCAAATCACCCAAGAAAATGATGAATTTTGAAAATAAGGAGGAAGATTCTTACATTTTGGAGTTTGTCATTCCAAAAGGGTATACTACAACCCCAATCTTGAAGGCCAAGAAGCTTAAAGATCGATGTACATTTAGTGGCTGTTTAAGATTCTCACCGTTGCCAAATGAGCCTGCATGAAAGTTTAATGCAAAATTAGGCAAGCAGTTCAAGTCTTTGAAGTGGCTTGATAGAACATTCCTTATTATGCCCTCACATTTTCCCAACACACCCCAAAGATATATTGATCAAAAGTTGGGTCGATGTTTCAAATCCTCCAAGTGGATACATAAATAATTAGAAACAATGTATCTTGACGAAGTCTGAGTGGTCAAGATAACTTAGTCGTGCCGCGACATTAAACCAGGCGCTGCTCGGGAGGCAACCCAAGGTATTTTGTTATTTGTATTATGTTATTGACATTAGATCTTTGCACCCATGGTGCCACATGTATGTTTCTAACTCTCTTGTTTTGGTTTGATACATTGGGGACATTGCATGATTTTAAGTTGAGGGTGTTGGGGCTACTTGTGGGTGTTGATGACCTCCTAGGATTTTTGTTATCGTGCCTCTTTTCCCCCGAGTCTTGTTCGTTGTAGAGCCGGCATGTTTAGGTGTATTTTGTAATGTGTTGTAGTTGACTAGAAGAAATATAAGTAAGTAAGGCAGTTAACTTATTTTTGTGATTTTTGAGCACCTTTCCATTGGTCTGATATATTACTATGTGAATTGCGTCCATTTGTGACCACGGTGTATATTTTGTGGAATTAGTCTGGCAACTGAATAACCTTTGTTAAACAAGTGCATGAAATGGATAAGTAGTGATATGGGAGATACTTGTTTTCCTTGTGTGAGTAAGGTCTTACTCAGATCCCGTTGTGTGTTGAATCTAGAACTTACCCTGTTAGTCTTGCCATAGTTATAGGATAGGAGATAAGAAATGATCATAGGCCATTTTTTATTTTATCCCACTTTAACCAAAATGATCTTCCCTATGTGCATAATATCTCTTGATCCCTGTTTTGAGCCTAATTAGCCTATTTCTTTCTATGACACCTCTCACCTTTCTGTTCATATCACAATGAACTTGTTTTAGCCCTGGACCTCCTTGGGCACTATGCACGCTGACTTAGGCAAACAACCTAAGTTGAGGGTGGCTATCATAGGGGTGTGTGATACAAAATAAGTATGAAGAGAGAAAGAATAAAAGAAAAGAATAAAATGTTGGGTGCAGTGAAAAAGGAATTAGAAATGCGAAAGTTGTGTAAAAGATGATAAAAAGATAATATGACAATTGAAAAGACCACATCCATCTTGAGTATGTGTGATCAATAAAAGAGAGGAAGAAAATAAGGTTGGGAGTTGAAACCCCAGAAGTTTAGTGTAGTTTCAAGGAGGCATAGTCACTCTGAAATATCCATGAATATCATACCAACCCCTAGCCTACATTGCAAGGTTAATAAAAAACCTATAGTGATCATAACTGACCTGTCTGATGACTTGGGTACTGACTAAAAGGGAAAGGCTATGGCATTTGATGTGCAATATAGGAATTTCATTCTGAGAGTGAGTTTTGTGTTTATCCTTGTGTTTATGTATGTAAATTCTGACATGAGTGAAAAAGGGATTTCTTTATTGTGAGGGCACACTAGGTATGTTGCTAATTACTTCCTTATTCGGATAGTATGATTTGGGTATGTGTTGGGTTATTATTTCTAAAATTCTTACCATATCTTGATCCTCGTGAGTGGAATGGGTGTTTTCAACAATGGACACAGTTGCTCTTAATTTGACTGACCTAGGAGATAGTGCATGTATTCTGAACTGATATGAGTAGTTAGCTGCCAACTTGTACTTCGTATACTCTTGGTTATATTCTGGTTGCTTGAGGACAAGGAATTTTTTAAGTTAAGGATGTTGATATGTGAGCCTATGCTAACACATTTAAAGGTTTTAACTCGAAATAATTGCAATGTCTTGAGCAACTTTAGTCATTTTTGATTAGTTTACTTTGATTTTGCAGTATAAGTAGATAAGAAGGGGAACCACAAATAAAGGAAGAAAAAAGTATGAAATTGGAAGCAAATAAAGAACAAAGTGTGGATGACGACATCCATGACACGTCGTCAGCATGGTGATAGGCTATCAAGGATGCTATCAACCTTAACCAGAGAATGAGATTCGTTGTAACGTTGTGATGGCATGTCATAATAAGGCGTAAGAGTTATGATAAGGCATCAGGATTACCATCAACCTTAGGTAGAAATTCTCAAAATAAAAGAGGAGCTGACGACATCCATGACGCATCGTCATACTCCTGATAGGATGTCATTGTAACCGTCATCCTGAGACAGCAAAAGCCAAACTTAAAAACAATCTGACGACATCCGTGATAGGCCGTCATGAGCGTCGTCATCTATTACGAAGAAAATCTGAACTTTAATTTTATTTCCTTATTTAGGGTTAGCTATTTAAAGACTTGTTTTAGTTTTTTTTTATTCAATTCAATCCTTATCGATTGACATATCCCACAAGATAGAATATATGACTTTTCTCTCTCTCTTTCTCTCAAAACCAATATTTCAGTGTTTGCTTTGTGATTCAATTACAAGTTCACTTTTGATTTTCTTCATTATTGTAAGTTAATCTTCTCAATTATGAACTCAATTTGTGTGCTTATTTTTTGCATCATGAGTGGCTAAACACCCTTAACCTGGATTATGGGATCTAGGGTTAGGTCATGATAAGGAGGTAATTAATTACTCAAGGTTTAATAGGTAGTAGGATTTCTTGGTAATTCTAAGATTAGAATTTATGTCTGCTGGTTTAAAAAAATAGGCGTACCTACTTTGGTTTGCTTGAGAAAGAAATAATAAACAGTAGGAAGTGAATTATCAATAGGGACTCCAAAAGGCTTCGTCTAATAATCAGTGTTGTAGCAAGGTTTATTAACTTGATGTAAAATCTGGGCAGTGAGTTGCGATTCCGTAAGTCCAAGAGGATTAGGAAATTAGACGCTCAAATAGGTTGAGAGACATTTAAGCATATCATCGCTAAAGATAGCTTATCATCCAAACTACCATGAGAACTTTAAGTTGATGGTAGCATCTGTCATGTTCCGTAAGCCCTTTAAAAGGAGAAGACCAAAATATGGCATGACAAGCAAATTCAAGTTAGGGAATTTGAACCCGGACAACTTGTGTTGTTGTTTTATTCATGGCTTAAATTGTTTCCGGGTAAATTTTGATCGAAATGGTCTGGACCTTTTGAGGTAGTGTGTATGACACCCCATGGAGCTGTGGAGTTGTGGAATAAATAGAAGATAGAGAAGTTCCTCATGAATGGACAGCGTGTTAAGCACTATTAGGTTGATCATACTGATAAACACAAAGAATCTATCACTTTTGCCGATGAGTGATGATGAGCTGAGTCATACCACGACGTAAAATAAGACGTGATGTAAGAGGAAAACCAAACATGTATTGTAATGGATATTTTTAATTTTTGATTGTAAAATCAAAAAAAAAAAAGAAAATACAAAAAAATGAGTCATGCCACGACCAAAACTGAGGCGCTGAGTGGGAGGCAACCCATTTTTACTTATAATTTTTGTTGTTTTTGTTTGAGATTGCAGGGAATTTCAAAGTGAAATGAGGAGATTATCACATTTGAGGAAAGTAATAAGGTTTGCAAAATGATATGTGTAAGTGAGGATTTTCTCAGGTAAGAAAAAAGTGGGAATTACATAAGGAATCTAACCCGACCCACCCTTCTATAAATACATCTTCATCGAAACCCTAAACCCTTTAATTTCAACATCAGGCGCCGCTCTCTCACTCTCCTCTCAAATGAATTTTGCTAAAGTTTCTATCTCTTTAATCCTTTTCTCAATTCTTGAGGTATGTGCTTTAAGATTTTTATTTATTTATTACCTTTCTTTGTGTGTATCGGTGATGATTGATAGTATTTTGAGGAATTATCTTGTTTTTTCCCTCCCATAGTAGTGAATTTTAGCATTGCCTATGATATCTTGTCTTGCCATCGTTGTGGCATCTTAATTTAGTCGTCATTATTCTCAATTGATGAGATGAGAATTAAATGGGTATATGTAGTTGGTATTTTGGGAAAGTGTTTTTCACATGATAGTTGTAAGGTCAGGGCATGTAGGGGCATTGTAGCTAGATGGGTTAAGCAAGAAGGTTTAGGACATTGGGGGTAATGTTATTCCAGATGAAACTGTGTTGATTTAGTGGGGGTGGTTTCATTCCACTGTGCATACACTCTTTCAGTTTGATCTTAGTCGATATAGTTAAATTCTAGGAAAATAATTCCTGACTACATGGGGCTATAGTGACATGATCTCGTTTGTAGCCTTTATTAAGTAATTAGGTGGAAACAGATAGGATGATGTTGTTTGCTGAGGAAATGACAAAAGATAATGTGTCCTGAAGAGTAATTTGATGTTTTCAAATGTGCTAATAAGGCCTAAACGAAGGGAAGTCTGAGTACCTTGGATATTAACATAGATGTTTGGATAACAACTAAGTGTGGGGTGCAAAGTCACCCGTAATGCACACTCAATTTAGCTAGTCTTAAGTTTAACATACTCAAATGCTTTTTTGTATCTTCTAAATTGCAGGCATAATGGAACCACAACCAAGCAAGTGCAAGGAAAATGCAGGACCTTCTGCCCCTGCTAAGAAGAGGAGTAGACCATCTGCGGGGAAACTGACTAGGGTGCTCGAGGCCCTACCACTTTAGCGGGGGCAGGTTTGAAAATTCATATTCAAGGTTGTACGTAAGAATAGAAAGCATTGGTATACTAAGCATACTGATGCTAAGTATATCTCAGAGGTATATATTGATCATGCCAGCTTAATAAGAGAGTGCCCATCCATGGTACCGAGAATCGAGGCACTAAATATGAATTTCATCTTCTATCAGTTAACTGAGTGCAATTTGCACCTTGTTAGAGCATTTTCTACCAATTGTGACCCTATTCATCCTAAACATTTGTAGAAGGTTTGAAGGAAGGTGATTTGATTCTCATCTACTAATCTTAATGATTTGTTGGGTATTCCAGAAATAAAGCTAAATTTCTTGAGGAAGTTTATTGTTTATCCTCCGTATGTGCATATCAGGCATTTGTTATGTGGTCAGCGATTTTCAGCCCGTTGGACTAGGCATCGTGTTATAGGTTTGCATTCTTCCTTCCCCTACACTCAGATGAACAAGGAAGCAAGAATGAGGGGTCTTATTATATATTTATGCTTGATTCAAGGCAAGCATATTACTGAGGTTACTAGGGATAAGGTATGTTTTGTTTTACGACCTAATGTGTTCTGATATGGAGATAAATGTGGGGAGTGTAATTTTTTTTACGATAAAGAAGGCGTGTACCTAGGTGGGTCGTAGATTTGGATTTGGAGGTTTGGTGACTAGATTTTTACGAAGGCATAGGGTGGATGAGGAGGAGCTCGATTATAAGCCTGAGTTAATCACTCGACCTCTGGATATAACTACTTCAAGAAGCACATCTGGGGCATCTGGCATAATTTTACCATGCTGGAGTGACAGACAAGGACTAATGAGGTGCTGGGCAGGCTGTGTGGTCTCATGATGATGATATCGAGCACAGGAGGCAGAACAGCTACACCAAAGAAGCTCCATGCTGTAGATCTCGACTATCCACTTGGTCACCATGCTAGGACCATGTTAAGTATTGGCCCAGATTTTGTTGAGCCGGTTGATAACGATGTAACCACTGATAAAGAGCACACGTACACGGATTCAGTTATGGAGTCTGATAAAAAGGATCAATCTAATAATGATGGAGCTGGTGATGATGGTGATGATGTGGACGGGGCTCCTGAAGACTTGACTGCTATAGTCCCGTTTGAGTGATCAGGATGTATATTGCCACCCTACCATAATCTTAATTGAAAACACTGGGATAGTGCAATATTTTAAGTGTGGGGTGGTGGGTTCGTATTCTGCTTTATCTTTATTTTTTATAAGCCTAAACAATTTTATTTTTCTATTTTGATGTGTTTGCAAGTACTAGTGATGTGTGAGCCTATGCTAACATATTTAAAGCTTTTAACTCTAAATAATTACAAATTCATGAGTAACCTTAGTCATTTTTGATTAGTTTACTTTGATTGCAGTATAAGTAGATAAGAAGGGGAACCACAAATAAAGGAAGAAAAAAACATGAAATCGAAAGCAAATAAAGAACAAAGTGTGGCTGACAAAATCTATGACACATCGTCAGCCCGATGATAGGTTGTCAAGGATACCATCAACCTTAACCAGAGAATGAGATTTGTTGTAACTTTGTTACGGCATATCGTGATAAGGCATCAGATTTGTGATAAGGCGTCAGGATCACCGTCAATCTTAGGCAAAAAATTCTCAAAATTGAAGAGGAGATAATGACATCTATGATGCGTCGCCAGTCTCCTAATAGGACGTCATTGTCGCCGCCAGCCTAAGATAGCAAAAGCCAAACTTAAAGACAATCTGATGACGTCCGTGATACGTCGTCAAACTCCTGATAGGCTGTCACTAGCACAGTTATATTTTTCAAAGAAAATCTAAACTTTAATTTTATTTCCTTATTTATGGTTAACTATTTAAATCCTTGTTTTAGGTTTTTCTATTCAATTCAATCATTATCGATTGACATATCCCACAAGATAGAATATACAACTTTTCTCTCTCTCTCTCAAAACTAATATTTTAGTGTTTGCTTTGTGATTTAATTACAAGTTCACTTTTGATTTTCTTCATTATTGGAAGTTAATCTTCTCAATTATGAATTCAATTTGTGTACTTATTTCTTGCATCATGAGTGGCTGAACACCCTTAACCTAGATTATGGGATCTAGGGTTAGGTTATAATAAGAAGGTAATTAATTGCTCAAGGTTTAATAGGTGTTAGGATTTCTTGGTAATTCTGAGATTAGAATTTATGTCTGTTGGTTGCAAACAATACACGTACCTACTTTGGTTTGCTTGAAAAAGAAATCATAAATAGTAGGAAGTGAATTATCAACAGGGACTCAGAAAGGCTTCGTTTAATGATCAGCGCTGTAACAAGGTTGATTAACCTGAGGTAAAAGCTAGGTAGTGAGTTGCGATTCCTTAAGTATGAGAGGATTAGGAAATTAGACGCTCAAATAGGTTGAGAGACATTTTAGCATATCATTGATAAATATAGCTTGTCATCCTAACCACCTTGAGAACCTTGAGTTAATGGTAGCATCTGTCATGTTCCATAAGCCCTAGACAAAATAATCCTGGCTATTTCATAAACTCTTGATTGACAAACACTGAAATTAAAGTGACCAAAAAATAATTTATTAATATCCAAAACTCCAATTTTATTTTTTTATAACATTTGTTTGAATTTAACGTGTAGCATTAGTTTCAAACTAGTTTAATTGCCACTCACATTATTCCCTGTGGGATTCGAACCCAACCTAGTTTGGTTTTATATTGACAATGATCGCTTACACCCATTCAAGAGTGTAATTTGAGCATTATGAAAAATGGCGTCGTTGTGAAGGAATAATTTGGCGTGTTGTGTTGGTTTTGAATTTTAGCCTACTTTCTTGAATTCAAACTTGTAAATATTTGTTTTTGGTTTTCTTTTATTTCTTGTGTTAGGTAGATTTTTATTTTTGTTTACTTATTACTATGGCATCGTGGAATGAACATGAGCTTGGTGGTTGGATATCTTATCTTGATGATCTATGCCCATATTGTGATGTACCTCACTTTTGGCAAGATTGTAGATATGCTACTCGAAGAGAGATGTATGCACCATCTCTATCCTACCAGAAGTATGATTGTTCGTTAAGTGGTGGTCAAGATGGACATTAGAGTGATTGCCCAAATGACCCCTCCCTACGGTATGCTAACCCAAATTCTAGTTCTTCTTATGATTTTTATAGGTCTTATGGTCAAGAACAGGAAGAACAAAGCACTTGAAAGAGTGGCATTGAAGCTATGCTTCAACTAATATTGGAGTATGTGGACACAACAAATGATATCATACATGATATACATCAAGACATAAGGGCAAATAACGAGGAAAGAAGAATGATAGAGGATATAGATATAGAGGTCAAGCATTCAAAGCACTTTTCCACATTATGTTTAGATGATATCTTATCTGTGGAATCACTTAGCATAATGGATGAGTGTGAAGATGAGGAGCAAGAATCTGATACTGATGATGAGCTTGATGTTGAGCAACCCTCGGTGATTTCCCAACCAACCGAACCATTTATGAATGAAGATGCCAAAGACGAGAAATGGTACTAGGTCAAAAGAAGAAATCAAGCACAATCCTTGTGATGACTCTAGTCCATTTCAGGGTAAAAATACTAATAGGGATAATACTCCAAAATTAAGAGTTAGTCCTTATTCGAACCACTTTTCAACATTATGCTTGGTGGATGTGATGAAAGTCAAATCACCCAAGAAAATGATGAATTTTGAAAATGAGGAGGAAAATTCTTACATTTTGGAGTTTGTCCTTCCAAAAGGGTATACTACAACCCCAATCTTGAAGGCCAAGAAGCTTAAAGATCAATGTCCATTTAGTGGCTATTTAAGATTCTCACTATTGGAAAATGATCCTCCACAAAAGTTTAATGCAAAATTGGGCAAGCAGTTTAATTATTTGAAGTGGCGTGATAGAACATTCCTCATCATGCCCTCACATTTTCCCAACACACCCTGAAGATTTATTGATCAAAAGTTGGGTCGATGTTTCAAATCCTCGAAGTGGAGACATAAATAATTACCAACAAGGTATCTTGACGAAATTTGAGTAGTCAAGATAACTGAGTCGTGCCACGACATTAAACCAGGCGCTGCTCGAGAAGCAACCCAAGATATTTTGTTATTTGTATTTGTATTATATGATTGACATCAAATCTTTGCACCGATGGTGCTAAAGGTATGTTTCTAACTCTCTTGTTTTAGCTAGATGCATTAGGGACCTTGCACGATTTTAAGTTGAGGGTGTTGGGGTTACTTGTGGGTGTTGATGTCCTCTTGAGGTTTTTGTTGCCGTGCCTCTTTTCCCCGGAGTTTTGTTCCTTATAGAGCTGATATGTTTAGGTTTATTTTATGATGTGTTGTAGTTGGCTAGGGGAAAATGAGTATATCCTTGGCTGATGTCCTTAGTTACTTCTCCCATTTAACCCCGGTGACCTATTGAAATACGAAAATTGTTACGTATCCAACTTGGTTCTTGGTCAAGATGACAAGCAAAGTTTGATTGTGGATGTTTGGATCCTTCCCTATGATGGAAAGTCTTTCTTGGAGATTTACAATCCACTTGATAGACCCAAGTTATGCATGGTAGGCATTTCCACCAAAGATAAGTATTCATTAAAGAAGGGGAGTAATGAAAAGATCTAAGGGGTTCAACCTTGAGTGTTTCTATTCTTGACCAAGGTATCATTACTTGTAGGTCAATAAGAGAGTTTCCTCTTGAAATCACGTTAGATGAATTCTATTCATGGATACCCTTCTTTGTGACTTGTTTGTAATTGGGAACCCCTTTCTCAAAGGTGGTTTCATAATTGAGGACCCTAGTGTGAATGTGTCATTCCCATGTTTGGGTATTGCTTATATACTTGCATCCATGTTTGAAACACTTGAGCTTAAGTTGTGTGGACCACAATTTGTGGATGTTAAGTTGAATATTTGTTTGTGGAAGAGTCCAAGGATGTTAAACTTCTTGTCACCTTTAAAGTTTTAGACAATTTGAAGTATACTGTAGTACTCTTGGGATCATGATTAACATCATTAGTAGAGAGAAAAAAATTCTTAGGAGAACTACTTGTCTTGGATTAATTTGTTGAATAGCAGGTTCTCTATTCTCCCTAATAGTGTGGATCAATTGATGAAATTCCTTTCCTTGGGAAGTTATTTGAAAAGTAGAGGTCTTATGTGCTTACAATGTTTCTTTCTCTCTTCATGTGTTCCTACTTATGATAATTCTTTAGATGAGAATAGTGTCCATAAAACCTTTCTCCATTACCTTTATGCATATGATATTATTCATAACCTTGTTGAATCTACATGATATGTTTGCATGAATTGCCTAGAAAGAAGAATCATGGTCTTCCTAAAAGAGTTGACTCCATCCTTAAGTGCATTATGTGCTAAAACTCTTGTGGCTAATGACATCCTTTTATATCATAGCACGTCAGAGGAGACTTCTATGTTGGATTCCTTTTTATACTACCTTATTGTGTATGATGATGTCCATGCTAGTCTTGGAATTACTTTATTTAGAGGTACAAAGCTCATTGGTTTGACCATATGGTTGAGTAATAATGTTATAAGGATCAACCGTATCCTTGACCTCATAGAACCTTTGTGGATATGTGAACCATTGATGCCACCACTCTTGATGTGGCCTACTATAAATATGATGAAACAATTGTTTCATATGGCTCCTAAGAGGAAGATAGTCTTACCTTTAGAAATTATTGATGTCATTATTACCTTTGTAGTTTCCTTATCTCTTGATTATTGTCATATCCACTCTTTTTATAACATTTCCACTAAGCCTTTCATAATTAAAATAAAGGATTCTTGGTTATATTCTAAGTGTCTACAACCTTGGCATGGTGATGTGATTTATTGTACTAACCCCAACCCTTATGCAATGAGGAAGTTGTGCTCTTTTGTCCTTTCTTTGGTTTTGCAAGGTTAGATTCAAGGTAGAATCCTTTTCAAGAAGGGGAGGATGATGCAAGCCAAATAGTCATAAAAGCTTTTGAATATATTTTACGAGGCCGATATGAGGAGGTGCAAGCCATGATCACCCAAAGAGTTCAAAATACACTTGGAATACCTTCTTTAATCTCGAAAACCAACAATATCATGTGTGTTTTATCGCTTAGTATTGGTGCTTGTTTGATGCCCTCTAATGGATACCATGTGTTAAAGGTGAAAATTGGAGCTTGAGATAAGAAAAACACACTATTTGAGAGGTCGGAAGGTGTGATGATCCACCAACCTTGTGACGAGCTATTACTTGAACCTCCTAACCAAGTCCTTGAAGGTCCAAGTCTAGTTAGTGGAAACGAAAGTCTCAATGAGCCATTAAGGCCATTACAACCCATCACTAAGGGTGTCTGGTGCATATGGTTCCCAAATGAGTTAGTCCATTTACTATCTTTGGTTTATAGGCCACTTTTGGGTCCATTGTATTAGCTTAGATTAAGAAAAAGATAACCCTAGGTCATTTTATTTCTTAGCTTTTTTTTAATATTGATTATGATGAACTCTTTTGAGAGTGTCTTGAGATCTTGGAAAAGCGGATGTTGAAACTAATTTAGAAATGGTGGTTGTTAGGGCCTTCCAATTCCCTTTCAATCATTGTATGAGTTAGTTTCTTGTGAATTATTGAGTTAAGGGTTTTGGAGCTTAATATGTTCTTTAGGTCTTGATTTGTAAGACCTCACAAAATTTCTAGCTTAATTCAGTCCTTTAAACTTGTTAAGGAGTCCCAGACTTAAAAAATTCTAGTTAAGTATTATACTTAGTTTATTTTTGGCCTTTGAAAGTGGAAAATCTTATTCCGTGACCTATACGTCCGTTAAATATTGATATTTTAGTTAATTCATGATCAGGAGGGTCAATAGGTGTTCTCGGACGAGTTTTGGATTTTTCGGACCTCGTTTAGACCATGTTTGGAATCCCAAAATAGTGTACCAATGTGATCTTGGTCCACCACATCACCTATAACGTTGGTTTATATTTTCCCTAGCTACCAGTGTGCCAATTCAGTGACCGGTGCAATCTTAGTGCGACGCATTGGATATCACACTTCACCCGAATAAACCCTCCATCTTTTACTATGTCTAAGTCAAATAAGGACCCTCAGTAGTATCTTGATCTGGTGCAAAATATTACTGTTATTATGGGGATGACTGCTAGTGAGATTGCTGACCTAGCTACATATCAGTTGCAGGATGTGGCTCATACTTAGTTTAAACAGTTGAAAGTAGAGAGGGCCATAAATGCAGGGCCTATTTAATGGAAGGAGTTCGCCACTACTTTTCTAGATAGCTTCTTTCCCCTAGAGCTGAGAGAAGCTAAGGTGTTAGAGTTTATTAATCTAAAGCAAGGCAATATGACAGTGAAAAAGTATTCTCTTAAGTTTACTCAATTAGCTAGATACATTCCTTATGTGGTGGCAGATAGTAGGTACCGAATGAGTAAGTTTATGTCTAGGGTGAATGATAGTATGGTTAAAGAGTACACGACCACAATGTTGATTAGTAAGATAGACTTGTCTAGGATGATGATCCAAGCTCAACAGATAGAGGAGCAAAAGAATAAGAAGAGACAGAAGCAGAACAAGAAAGCTAGAACTGGTAGTTTCAACTTTGCGCAGCCTAAGTCAGAGAGTGGAAATTGTTCTTAGTTTCACCCAAAATCCTCAGCTCTAGCTTTGTCCTTAGCTAGTGCTCCAGTTTTAAAATTCAGAGACGGCAATAGAGATAGGGTCCTAGGCTCTAAGTCACAGGGTAGTATCAGCAGTGCCTGAACCAATCCTCTTTGTCAGACTTGTGGCAAAAACCATCAGGGTATTTGTAGAGCTGGCAGTGATATTTGTTTCGGATATGGCAAGCCAGGCCACAGAGCCAGAGATTGTCCCCAGTCAGGTTCTTAGGGTCAGCAAAATTGTCCTCCAGCTCAGTACGGTCGCCCAAATCAGTAGGGTGCCACATCCAGTTCCACCAATGGGCAACACCCAAACAGAATCTATGCTCTTCAGTCCTGACAGGATCAGGAAAGTTCTCCTATTGTGATCACCGGTATGTTACAGATCTTTCATATACATATTTATGCTTTACTAGATCCAATCCAAGAGCTTCTTTGTCTTTTGTTACTCCTTAAATAGCAGTTAATTTTGGAGTCAGTCCCAAAATTCTAACAGAGCCTTTCTCAGTCTCTACACTAGTAGGTAAATCCACATATCCCAACAGGTATACAGGATTTTTCCAATTATGGTATCTCAAAAAATAACTTTAGTAGACTTAGACAAATTAGAAATGACTGATTTTGATATCATTCTCGACATGGATTAGCTTTATTTCTACTATGCCTCGGTCGACTGTAGAAATAGAATTATCCAGTTTTAGTTTCCAAATAAGCCCATCCTAGAGTGGAAGGGTAGTACTTCAGCACTTTGGGGTCATCTTATTTCTTACTTTTGGGTGAGAAAAATAATATATAAGGGATATGTCTATCACCTATGCGAGTCAATGACTCTAGTTCAGAAATCCCTACTCTTAAATCGGTGCCAGTTGTATGTGAATTCTCATATGTGTTTCCCAAAGATCTTATCAAAATTCCTCGCAAAAGGGAAATTGATTTCAAAATTGATCTCCTCCCAGATACTCAGCCCATATCTATTCCTCCATATAGAATGGCACCAGCAGAACTTAGAGAATTAAAAGAACAGTTGAAGGATCTCTTAGATAAGGGATTCATTACCTTTAGTGTACCCCCATAGGGTGCACTAGTTTTCTTTATGCGTAAGAAAGATGGTTCTATCAGGATGTGTATTGACTATCGACAATTAAATAAAGTCACGGTCAAAGCCAAATATCCCCTTCCCTGAATCAATGACTTATTTGACTAACTTCAGGGTGCCAGTTATTTCTGTAAGATAGACCTCAGATCAGTCTATCATCAGCTCAAAGTCAGAGAAGCTAACATCCCAAAAATAGCTTTCTGAATACGGTATGGTCAATTCGAATTCTTAGTTATGTCCTTTGGTCTTACCAATTCCCCATCAGCCTTCATGGACTTGATGAACCATGTGTTCAAGCAATACTTTTATATGTTTGTCATAGTTATCATAGATGACATCCTTGTTTACTCCTGTAGTGAACATGAGCATGCAGACCATCTCAAAATAGTATTCCAAACTCTCAAAAATCATCAGTTATTCACTGAATTTAGTAAGTGCGAATTTTGGCTAAGGTCAGTAGCATTCCTTGTCCATATCATTTCCAGTGATGGTGTTAGAGTTGATCTCCAAAAGACCAGGGCAGTGAGAAATTAGCCCAGACCCATCTCTCCATTAGATAACAAAAGTTTCTTGGGTTTGGCTAGCAATTACCTTAGGTTTGTTAAGGTATTTTAATCTATTTCATCCCCTATGTCTAGATTGACTCAGAAGAAAGTCAAATTTTAGCGGTCGGATTCTTATGCGAAGAGTTTTCAGGGGTTGAAGACTCGACATACCTCAGGCCCAGTCTTGGCTTTACCAGATGGTTTAAATGGCTTTGTTGTATTCTGTGACACATCTAGAGTAGGTTTGGGTTGTGTCCTCATGCAGCATGGTAAGATCATAGCCTATGCCTCCAAACAACTTAAGCCCCATGAGAAAAATTACCCTACTCATGATCTTGAGTTAGCAACTATAGTTTTTTCCTTACAGATTTAGAGGCCCTATTTGTATGGGGTGCACATTTATGTGTTCACCTACCATAAAAGCCTCCAGTATGTGTTCTCTCAGAAAGATATTAACCTCTGTTAGAGAAGATGGTTGGAGTTGTTGAAAAACTACAACATGAGTGTCCTTTATCATCTGGGCAAGGCCAATGTAGTGGTTGATGCTCTCAGTAGACTGTCTATGGGTAGTTTTCTCATGCTGAGGATAGTAAGAAGAAGTTTGCCCAGGAAAAACATCAGTTAGCCCGACTAGGTGTCTGATTAGTCGACTCAGCAGAAGGTCATATATGGGTGTAGAGTAGTTCAGAGTTATCTCTAATTTCCGAGGTGAAGGAGAAATAGGATAGAGATCCTAATTTAGTCAAGTTGAAAGAATCAGTCAAAGATTCTAAGGCTGAGGTTTTCTACTAAGGGGGAGATGGTGTTTTGCGTTGTCAAGGTCATTTATGTGTGCCAGGTATTGATGACTTAAGACAACAAATTCTTGTAGAAGTGCACGGTGTATGCTACTCTATTCATCCAGGGGCCACTAAGATGTACCGCAACTTGCGGGAGATCTATTGGTGGATTAGGATAAAGAGAGACATTGCAGAGTTTGTGGCTAATTTCTCGACATATCAACAAGTTAGGATTGAGCATCAGAAGCCTAGTGGTTTCATGCAGGAGTTCAGTATTCCTACTTGGAAGTGGGAAGAAGTGAACATAGAATTTGTGACGGGTTTGCCTCGTACTCATCATCAGCATGATTTAGTTTGGCTCATTGTAGACAGGATGACCAAATCATATTATTTCTATCCAGTCCATACCTCTTATTCAACTGAGGATTATGACAAACTTTACATCAGAGAGTTGGTCAGATTACATGGTGTTTCATTGTCCATTGTCTCAGATAGAGGTACCCAGTTCACCTTTTATTTTAGGAAAGCATTCCAAAAGGGTCTTGGTACCCGAGTTTACTTCAATATAAATTTTCACCCTCAGATAGATGGTCAAGCAAAAAAGACCATTTAGACTTTGGAGAATATTCTATCAGCATGTGCGATAGATTTTAAAGGTAGTTGGGATGACCACTTGCCTTTGATTGAGTTTTCATACAACAACAGCTAGCATTCTGTCATTAAGATAGCTCTGTTTGAGGCTCTTTATAGGACAAAGTGTATATCTCCCATTAGTTGGTTTGAAGTAGGTGAGGCCGCAGTGGTACGGCCTGACTTGCTATTCGATACCTTAGAGAAAGTTCAGTTGATCAGAGAGAGGATCAAGATAGCTCAGAGCTGATAGAAATCGTATGTAGATGTGCTAGGAAAAATATCGAGTTCGAGATCGGTAAATTTGTGTATCTAAAAATCTCTCCCATAAAGGGAGTGAAGTGGTTCGGCAATAAGGGAAAGTTCAATCCCCAATATCCCCAGTCTCTTTGGCAAAGTAGCTTATGAGCTTGATTTGTCTTCAGATCTATCTTCAGTCCATCCAGTGTTTCATGTCTCCTTGCTTAAGAAGTGTATAGGTCACTCAGCAGTCGTAGTCCCTACAGAGGTCCTAGATATTCAGAACAGGCTCTCTTTTGAAGAGATCCCAGTCAAAATCCTTGACTATCAGATTCATAGACTGAGGAACAAAGAAGTCCCTCTAGTCAAAGTTTTTTGGCAGAATCATTCTATTGAGGGAGCTACTTGGGAAGCAAAAGCAGACATGCAAACCAAGTATCCTCACCTCTTTTCTTCTAATCTAGAATAGGCCTAAGGTAATGGCTTTCCTTAAGCTTATTCAGTTTTATGCTCAGTTTCCCATAACAAACTTGGTATCATTTACCATTGCATGTTTAGTCATATGTTAATGGGTCAGTTCAGTCATATATTCATGCATCAAATATGTATGATCAACAAGTATTCATGCATCAGATATGCATGATCAACTTATCAGTTCTCCCAGTCATGCATTCATGAATCAACTCAGTCATGTAATCATGTATCAGATATGCGTGTTTAGGATGAAATTTAGCATGTTAGAAATATTAGTCCAATAGTCATATCCCAGATGTTTATGTCGAGAAAATAGATTCAGCCTACGAGTACTTTCAGTTTAGTCAGTCTAATTTGAGGATGAGTGTTTCCCAAGAGGGAGATTTTGTAAGACCCCACAAAATTTCTAGCTTAATTTAGTCCTTTAAGTTTGTTAAGGGGTCTCAGACTTAGAAAATTCTAGCTAAGTATTCAAACTTAGTTTATTTTTGGCCTTCAAAAGTAGGAAATCTTATTTCGTGACCTATACATTTGTTAAATGTTTATATTTTAGTTAGTTCATGATTAGGAGGGTTAACAGGTGTTCCCAGACGATTTTTAGATTTTTCAAACCGCGTTTGGAATCCCAAAATAGTGTACCAACTCAATCTTCATGCGCCGCGTTAGCTATAATGTTGGTTGATATTTTCCCCAGCTACCAGCGTGCCATTCTAGTGACCCGGCATGATATTGGCGTGACACATTAGATATCACATTGATGCCATCAATGTCCCACGTGGAATATCGCATTAGTAGCTCAATTTTTGCTCATTAAAACATCGCATTCTTGGGGGTATTTGGGTCTTTTTCACTCGACCTTCAGCCCCCAAAACATGAAATTTATCCCCTTTAGAGGCATAGTACATTCATTATTCATAAAATTCTCAAGAATAAAACCCTAGGGCTATCAATTCAAGAATCAAATTCAAGAGATTTCACCATCAATCTTTCCAAATTCAAGAAATAACATATGTAAAGTGTTCATCCAAGGGTCTCTTCCTCCCTTGAAGTTCAAGAAACTTCTTTTAAAAGAATGACTTGTGATTTCCATGTTGTGTGTTTGAATGTAATCATGTTGATGTTGTGGTATATGTTCTAAGTTGAAATCTTTATGTATTTCTTGATTTTATGATAGCTTGTAAGTTGAATTTTGATTCTCTTATATGGAAACCCTTGAATTATAAAGTCATGATGTATTCGCATTGTTATTCATGCCTAAGTATAAAGTTACAACTACCATATGTTTGATAAAATGCTAAATTGAGATTACGGTGCTCTTATGATCCTTTGGCAGTTTAAATGATGAACTTATGCTACACCCACATGTTCACAATATCCTCCATGCTAAAGATATACCTTGTATGTGTTTGATGGAATGCTCATGAGATTGGTTTAATGAAATTATAATGTGTTAGCATGCATTCCTAATCATGTGCAAGTTCATGAATTTCAAGTGATTAATGAAATTCCTCATAGATTGTATTGTGACTTGTTGACTATTGTTAAGTATTCAAGAATTTTCATGTCTTATTACTTTCATGGTATCAATTCCTGGGGGTATTTAATACCCGATAATTTAGCTATGTGCCTAGGCCAGTGTCAGTTACAGAATAGTCTCAGTCATGTCATACTTAGTATTACTCTAGTTCTATTACAGAAATCAGGAAAACCCAGTAACTCAATATCAATCCAGTCTTATTTAGTGTTCAGTTCAGTCTTCAGTAAACTTAGTATGATAATAGAACTCAGTAGTATTCCATTAGTCAATGAAACTCAGTAAAATCAGCCTAGTTCAGTTAATCGGTACAATAATTAATAGATCGGTCCAGCCTAGTGTGAACTAGGAAATCAGTTCAGTGTCTAGTTAGTTTGGAGTAGGATTCAGCACCAAGTGAACCCAAGAATGGGGACTCACCTGCCAGCAGAGGGTGTGATCCTTAAAAACAGTCTTAGCATTCTAGAACTACGTAGACAGTATAGGTTGAAACATCAAAACCTGCTAGTTGAGGGTTTATGATTTGGCTTAACCTTATAGTTGAGGGACCCACCATTCTTATTTGAGAACCTGCCAAATGAGGGTATCTCCTTAGTGTCTTTACCCGTGGCACAGTACTAATACTCTTTCAACTGGGTTAGAGGTTGGAACCTAAATCTATTTAGAAAAGGGGCATGTTAGATGATTACCTCCCAAAGTCTCATTCTCAGTCCTTAGTAAAGAACTCAGATAATTCTATAAATTATAGGATTTTCATATACAGTCACTCAGCTCAGTGCAGAACTCAGCTAGTTTCATCAGAAACAGTACTGTCAGACAAAGTTACTCAGTAAACAGTATATCAGTTATCAGTAATCCATGTTATCAATAAACTCAGTATTTAGAATCTTTATCACTTCAGTTATAATTTTGTATCCATGCATGCATTCTAACACAGTCATGTTTATGTTATTCAATTGGTTATAGTTCACGCATATGAACCCTTGCATTTATCCTTACCTCACTTTGCGTACCAGTACATTTACATATACTAATGTATATTTTTCTTTTGCATTATGGTGTTTTATACCATAGGTTCAGACGTATGGGCCCTAGAGCATTCTTAGTAGATCAGACTTTCAGTAAACAGACTAGCAGTGAGTCCTTATCATCCGAGGATATTCTTTTATTTAATTATCTCATTAGATTCTGTATTTCAGTAGATGGAGTTAGTTGGGGGATTGTCCCATTAACTCCTTATTCAGACAGTTTAATTTTAGAGGCTTTCTAGATAATATGTTTAGACAGTATTCAGTATTTCAATTCTAATGTTTTATCAAATTTTATGATTTCTCTTTATCAGTATTATATTTTTGAACCTTATGGTATTTTATCCCATAATTCCACATTAGACAATATTATTACTAGTTATTACAGCAGGTACTAGTCATAGGTTAGCTCGTGGTCCTTTAGGACTATGAGCATCGTGTAGCATCCGAGGTACCAGACTCAGGGCGTTACATAATTATTTCATCTTCTTTGTGTCTAGCTATTTATCTATCATCTATCTCTCCTCTATCTTTTCTTTTCACTCTTAGATTTGTATTTTTATAGTGTTGCTTCAGCGTATAAAGAGGATTTTTTCTTTATTCGGAGATTAAGACTTCCTCTTCGTATGTCTACACAGAGTATGGTCATTTTTGGTAGGTTTTTTGCTGAGTTTTCTAATTATGCTTAAGTTATAGAGGAGATGCATTATGAAGCCTAAGGGGGCAGTGATAATAGCTACATTATTAGGGTAGTTTCAGTGGCAGATATAGTTTCTTACGATTTAGAGGCAATGATTCTTAGGGTAGGTACCCTCCATTCCAGTTGTATCAGTATGAGGGTCAGTCTAGTAGGATAGTTTTGGCTAGTCTAATTTTAGTGATCTTTCAGGCCAGAGTAGTGGTCTATTTTGAAAGGTTCATCTTCTTATCATTCTAGTCTTGGTGGTTATTTCAGATTAGCTGGATTTTCTAGTTTTGGTACAATACCTGGGGCATGTTATGGTTGTAAATATTTTGGTCATATCACGAGCGAGTGCACTAACTATGGAGTGTTGGTTCCTTTAATTCAAAGCATTCCACTAATTTTGGTAGTTTTGCCCCAAGCTATAGGTGGTATGCATGGTCATAGCGGTTGTCCCCAGGGTTCTTGTGGAGGTTATCAAGCAAGTAGGATAAGAGATTGATCAAAAGCCCTCCAGGTGGAGGGCATGGTCAGTTATATATAGTACCAGCTAGATCTAAGGCTGAGTCTTCAGATGCTATTATCACAGGTACAATCTTAGTGTGCCATCAGTCAACTTTAGCTTTATTTGATTCAGAATCGAGTTATCCTTATGTGTCTTCTTACTATGCACTGTAGTAAGAGTTATCTTGGGATTAATTTTCTATGTCGTTACATGTATCTACTCCCATGGGTGATTTTTTAGTATTGGTTCATGCTTATTAGTCATATGTTGTGACAGTTTGAGAGTTTGATACGTAGGTTTGTCTTATTATACTAGCTATGGTGGATTTTGATATGATTCTTGCATAGACTGGTTTGTAATGACCCTTGAGGTCATTTTTCATATTTCCTCTTATTTTTGTTGTTAGAGTTTTTCCATAGCTGCCCCAAGTCATTTATGACTTGCTGGGACTAGGGGTACGCTTTTGGTATTCAGTTTGGTATTTTTAAAGTTCAAATTTGGTAATTCGATAATTGGTGTTTAAACATAGATACCACATAACATACTTATAAATATTGGTTCGGTAATTCGGTAATCAATAAATTAAAGTTTGATTAGGTATGGGATTTGGTAATACCATATTAATGTTGGAGATGTGCAAATATACATTTAAACTTCAAAGAGTATATTTAATTGAAACCCTATTTAGTATTTTTTTTGTTGCTTTTTACGAATACATTACCAAGATCCAAGAGATTCTTTGGGATGATTAGTACTATTGTCTATTGTGTTGGGTTAAATACATACACAAACACACACACACACACACATATTTATATATTCCATATTTGATAAATATCAAATACCAAATTGTATTATACCTTGTATCAAACCAAATTCTGAAACCAAAATATTGAAATTTTACCCCCAAATACCATACTAAATACTGAATTACTGAATACCACTTACCAATTTTTTGGTATGGATCGGTATTTGGTTTTTGGTATTTTATACCCATCCCTAGTTGCGACTGATAGTTCAGTTACTGGGCAGTTCTTTTGGTTTTTAGAGAGAATTCCTTTTTTTGAAGTCTTAGCTTACTCCAAATGGTTTCCAGGCAGCATAATTTAGTAAAATAATCTTGTATAAAAATTCTGACTATGCCTACACTCTGGAATATTGATTTTAGGCTGGGTAGACCTTTGGTTTAGGTCCCAGGGCACCTGATCTCATTTTGACCTATTGTTCTAAAATTTGGAAAATTAAAAATTTAGGTGTGTTATCCCTATTTGGATGAAATGGCCTAGAATGGAAAATTTTTGCCATTCCATTCAAAATGTTGAATTTTATATAGTTACATAGTTTATTTACGTAAATTGAATTTAGAATGAATTCTGAGGCATTAGTGAAAACTTGGAAATTCTTCCAAGTTTTAGCTGATATCTGGTGCCGACGAAGGTAGTGCGCTAGCCCTAAAGGGTGTGGCGACTGCCACATCTGCTCTTGCACTTAAGTAGTGCGATTACACACTTGGTTGTGCAATTGCTACACCTGACTACCTAGTGTGGGTATAAAAAGGCCCGTTATACCATATTTTGGCCATTTTTCACTCACTCTTGAGAGCCAAGAACACTAAATAAGTGTGATAACTCAACATTAAGTCTTGTGGGTGACTTGGGAGCTTGATTAACATATATCTTCATAGATATATTTGGATTTAAGGTAAGATTTAATCTTTTTCTTGGTAAAATTCTTGGTTCTTGACCTAAAACCCTAATTATCTTGAGGGACTAATTTTAGCCCCAAATTAGTTTGGTTTTCACCCATTTCTTAAGGGTTATGATTCCTTGATGATGTATGAACATTGGGTTGGCCTTGGAAATATGATTTTCATAAGTAGGACCCTAAAACACCCTGGGTTTTGGCCCTTGGAAAATTTTTAAGCTTTGAGCTCACTGTTCTGTTAATGACTTAACCATACAATTTGTATTGTATGGTATGGGTCAAGTGACCATAGTTGTGAGGTGTCCAGTAGAGGATGGTTGGGGTTCTGTTATGGTAACGATCTGGTGGTATTAGTTGTTAGGGGTAGTGACAGGTCATTAGGGCAATTCTTAACCAAATTAGAAACTTAGTGACTTGACTTAGGTCTAAGTATGAGTGGCTCACTAACAGTCATAAGGATAGGTTATGAGTTGTAGGGTTGAGTCATATGTTGTCCAGTGTCTAATCGCTTGGGTTCTATCTTGGAAATGACTAAACCATATGAGTCGTATGGTATGATAATGAGTTGGGTCATGGAGATGTATGGTGGACAATGTATGGGTATCTAACTCACTGTCTTAGAGACAACTCAAGGGTACGAGTTGTATGTTGTGGTCATGAGTCAAGGGTTCGACTAACAACCACTTGTAGTCTTTTTATAGTTTTTGTTGGAGGCACTTTGGACATTTCTCTCCCAGAACCCTTGAGTCCCCACATACCTATAATTTTTTTTGGTCATTCATTCCATACTTTACAAGATTAAACATCCTCTTTACTCTCTCAAAATCCTGTCAAGCAAAATTGGCTAGGCTTTCTCCAAAGTGGTCATTTAAGGACTTAAAGATCAATTTCTCTCTGTGAATATTTGTAATTCAGGCATGTGACTCTTTCCTCATTGTTAGTTTACTAAAAGAATATGTTTAAAGCATTATACATGAATCATAAAAGAAGGTTTTGATTTCAAGGTTGAGGGGTTTGAATGCATATTATTGAATATTGTTTTCTATGATTTAGATTGTTTATGCATGTATTTATTTTTGTTTTGCATATATGGGTTCATGGGAATGGTAATTTAATGAAGGGTTCATGGTTGAACCCCCACAATTTGATGAGTTTGGCTTTGATAATGGCATGCCCTTAATCTGTTTGTGAAATTATTGATGAGAATGATTTTGTCACATAGTTTGACTATTCTTCAATCTTTGGATTGCATAAATGGTTAAAGGAAAATTAATTGTTTTTGGTTTTTTCATATGGATTTGGAAAGGCCTTAGTGGCCATGGTTTGATTATAAATGGTTTTGATTAATTGTAAATGATGGAGTCTAATCTGATAAAATATTTTATATAATATAAGGTAATAGACTAGCATGCTCTAATTTTGGTATGACGATACCAATGGTTAATGTCAAATAAAAGAATCTTTGGAAAATGGTATGTGTGAATGGTTTTAATATGGGCTTAAAGAGGGTGGAATGGCAAAGTCGTAAAAAGTAGGGGTCCTGGGGGACTGACACTAGAAACTCATATTGCCGATGTGAGGGTGGTCTTAGTGACTATTTGCATGATGTGACACTTTATATTTTGGAGATATACTACTCATCTCAGGTTCTTTTCTCTGATCATACATCTAACACACTCTAGGGCCCTTTCAACATGGGTAGCTAAAGCCATATAGCTCGTGGGTGATTTTAGGATGGTCAAGCTACTCAGCCTAGCTTAAGGTTTAAATACATGCAAAACCTTGTTCCCTACCCTAACACGATATATTTGTATATATGTGTTTGCATAGTCTTATTTTATTTGGTTTTATTATGGCATTACTTTGTCTTTATCCTTGAGTACATGCTAGCATTCACTCTACTAGCTGTCTTTGGGCTATGTATCCCTATGAGATGAAGTAATCGGCCATGCTACCATTCCTCTACCTCAGTGACTTGGATTAAGGGATAGCTTTGAGTCAAATTAAAATGATCTTTCATAATCTTGAAGACTCCATTTCATGCTATGGACTTTTCTTCATTATTTTTGTTTCATTGTTTTTGGTTTTGGCTATGGTTAGGGGTATATCATGATCAGATATTCTTTAATTTTGGATAGAGGCTTGGTCAGACTGCTATAGGCAGGGGCGATGTCAGTATTAGTATTAACCTTGGTATTGGTATTTGCATTGGGGATTGGTATTAGTTGGACATTTAGTTATGGTTTTTTGGTTGTGATTATAGAGGACATCTAATGTCCTTACATTATTATTGTTCTATATTTTTATATATTCATAATTCATCCGATATGGGATGTAGGGAGGTTAACGGTGGGGTATTAGGGGTAGTCTCCGACCCCAGTTGGACTTGAGGTGCCCGTCACGACTAGGTCCTAGTTCAGGTTATGCCAAATTGGTATTAGAGCCCCAGGTTATGGTCAACTAGGTTTTTGACAAATTTGTGTTCAGTAGAGTCTCTTTTAAGGGTGTGTAGCATGCCATACTCATAAGGGAGAGGCTTCAAGGAATTTAAGAATATTTCTCCTTCTTGTGTTCTATTTAAGATATAGAGTCTAAGGTCCTGATATCATTTCTAATACTCATTTGTTCACTTTTCAAATCATGCATCCCAGACGATCTGAAGTTCACTAAAACTCCTCTATCCCACCCAAAGACAATATTGATGGGACCCATCCTACTTATGAGGTCCAGACCCAATCTAAGGGTCCAGTTTCTAATTATACTCCTGGAGTTCCACTGATTCCCTGTAGTCTTTCTTGAGCTCCTCAGGCTGATGTGATGAATGTTGAGTTTCGTCAATCTATTCATATGTTGGCACGGTTGGTAGATTCTTTATCTGAGTATGGTGTTTTTCTTACTCCATCTTCTATGGCCACAAGGGTTGGTCAATTTATGAGGTTGAACCCTTTTATGTGTTAAGGTTGAGGAGGATCTTCAAAGTTTTATTGATGAGATAGAGGATATCTTCCGAATTATGCACGCTACTAATATGGGGGGTGTGGATTTTTCTTCCTATGAACTGAAAGATGTAACCTACCAATGGTATAAGGAATGGGAAAAGTCTAGGGGTGACGATGCTAAGTTAGCCCTGTGGGATGATTTCTCTAGTGCTTTTCTAGGCTATTTCTTTCCTCAAGAGTTGAGGGAGGCGAAGGCGAAAGAGATTGTTAACCTGAAGCAAGTAAATATGTCATTCAATGAGTATGCCTTGAAGTTTCACTAGTTGTCTCAATATGCTTCAGAATTAGTTTTTAGTATGAGGGATAGAATGAGGAAGTTCACTTTTGGGTTTTCCCGACACTTAATTTTGGAGAGTAAGTTTGCCTTGTTGAACAAGGACATGGACATCTCTAGGTTAGTTGTGTACATGCAGCAGGTTGAGGAAGAAAAGAAGAAGCAAGCTAAAATAAGGGAGATACAGAGCAAGAAGTTTAGATCTTCTGAGCAGGGATGGTGAAAAGTGGCCCAAAAAGAAGTGGGGCAATTTGGGGTTTTATTCGACAGCTAGTGTGGTACCCAAAGCCATCGGTGATAGGCATTTTCATGGTGGCAACAATTATAGGGCACAGGGTGCCCAATCTCAAGCTAGTGGGGCCCAACCAACTCTATCCTATCCTCTTTTTAGATTTTATGGTCGATCACATCAGGGATACTGTGATGAAAAAAAGGGAAAGAGCTTTTACAGAGGTCAGCCAAGGCACATGATTAGGATTTGTCCTATTAGTAAGGTTTCTTCTGGGGAAAACAAGGTTACTATTGCCTCTTCTTCAGCTCCGACACCAAACGATGCACCATCTGGCTCTGGCATTGGTCGAAACTGACTGTATGCTCTCACTACCCAATAGGAGTATGAGGCATCACCTGATGTCATTACTGGTATGTGGAAACTCATTTCCATGATGTGTACTTTTTATTTGATCCAGGGTCCACTCTTTTATATAAGACCCTATTTCTAGCTGTGCATTTTGGTTATGTTCCTGAGTGTATTTTAGACCTCTTTTTTATTTCTACCCTGGTGGGCAACTCTATGGTGGCTAAAAATGTTTATAGGGGTTGTGTGGTTGTCTGTGGGTAGTCGGGAGAATTCGGTAGATCTATTTGAATTAGGTATGGTTGATTTAGATATTATATTAGGGATGGATTGATTTCACTCATACTATGCTTCTCTAGATTATCAAACCCGTAAGGTCATCTTTAATTTCCCTAATGATCTGGTTATTGAATGGAAGGTTGGTTCCTTAGCTCCTAAGAGGAGGTTCATATCATATTTTTGGGCTCGAAGATTAATCTTCTAGGGTTGTCTCTATCATTTGGTCTGGGTTAAAGATTCTAACTCGAAAGATCCTTCTTTATATTCCGTCCCGGTGGTGAATGAATTTCCTGAGGTCTTCCGTAATGACCTGGTGTTCCTTTCAACAGGAAGATTGATTTTGGGATTGATCTTATTCTGGAAACTTGTCCTATTTCTATTCCCCCGTGTACTATGACTCCAGCTGAGTTAAAGGAGCTTAAGGAGAAACTAAAGGATCATTTAGACAAGATTTTCATCCGTCTTAGTATGTCACTATAGGGTGCGCTGGTGTTATTCGTGCGTAAGATGAATGGTTCCCTTTGTATTTGTATTGATTACCGAAAATTGAATAAGGTAACGTAAGGAATAAGAACCCTTATCCAAGGATAGATAACTTGTTTGATCAGCTTCAGGGTGTTAGGTTTTTCTCCAAGATCGATCTTTGGTCTGAGTATCATCAGTTAAAGATCAGGGAAGTGGGTATCCCTAAGATTGCCTTTCGTACCTATTATGGGCATTTTGGGTTCTTAGTCACATCTTTTGGGTTGACTAATGCCCCGACGGCATGCATAGACTTGATGAATAGATTTTTTTGTTAGTTTCTGGATTAATTCATTATTGTTTTCATACATAATATTCTGGTGTACTCTAAGAGTGAGGTAGATCATGCCGATCGCCTCCACGTTGTATTGCAGACCCTGAAAAAGCAGCAGTTGTATGCCAAATTTTCAAAATACGAATTCTAGCTGAACGCTATTACTTTTCTTGGTCATGTCATTTCTATTAAAGGGATCATGGTGGATCCACAGAAAGTTGCAGTGGTTAAGAAGTGGCCTAGACCCATGAATCCAATCAATAATCAGAATTTCTTAGGTTTAGCTGGTTATTATAGAAGGTTTGTAGAGGGTTTCTTTTTTATAGCTATCCCATTGACTAAGCTGACTTAAAAGAAGGTGAATTTCTTATCATCTGATGCTTGTGAGGGTAGTTTTGAGAAGCTAAAGGATAAGCTAACTTTGGCTCCAATCTTGAATTTTCCTAAAGGCACAGACAGATTTGTGATCTATTGTGAAGTGTCCTGTGTGGCGCTTGGTTGTATTTTGATAGAACATGGAAAGGTGATAGCTTATGCCTCTAGACAGTTAAAGGTGCGTGGGAAGAACTATCTGACTCATGAATTAGAGTTATTGGTTATGGTGTTCGCATTGAAAATATGGCGTCTCTATTTGTATAGAGTGCCTGTGGATATATTTTCCAATCATAAGTGCCTACAATATGTCTTTACTCAGAAAGAGTTGAACCTTAGGCAATTGAGATGGCTTGAGATGCTCAATGATTATTACATGAGTCTTCACTACCATCCAGGTAAAGCTAACGTAGTTGTTGATGCTCTTAGCAGGTTATCCATATGGATGCTAGCTCATGCGGATGAAGGAAAATAATAATTGGTTAAAGATGTTAACCGTTTGTCTAACCTTGGAGTTCATCTCTTAGATTCTGAGATGGAGGTATCTTTATGTCGAAGGTGGCGCATTCATCCCTGGGTGCTGAGGTAAAGGAGAGGAAAGTGTTATATCAAATCCAATAAGGATCAAGAGTGATGTAGGTGGGTACAAAGTAATGGCTTTTGAGATTAGTGGTGATGGTACCTTGCGGTACCAAGGGAGATTGTGCGTTTTAGATGTATATAGATTGAGAGAGAGGATCTTAGCTTAGGTACAAGATTCATGCTATGCTATTCATCCTGACTCGATGAAAATGTATCATGACCTTAAGGAGATGTATTGGTGGAATAATATGAAGTAGGATATGGCTAGTTTTGTAGCTAAGTACATGGTTTATCAGCAGGTGAAAGTTGAGTACTTAAGGCCCTAAGAATTATATCAAGAGATTGAGTTGTCTGTATGGAAGTGGAAAGTGATCAACATGGATTTTATTATCGGTATTCCTCGATCTTGGAATTAGTTTTATTCAGTTTGGGTCATCATGTGTAGGATGACAAAGTCTGCACATTTCTTGTCAGTTAGGACCAATTTTTTGGCAGAGGATTATGCAAGGTCATGTATGAACATTGGGTTGACCTCAAAAATGTGATTTTCATAAATGGGACCCACTTAATATTTTTGGTGTTGGTTTCGGACCCGAAGAACAATGGGGCAATATAGGTATCGTTATTGTCATATTAATTGGTAGATTATAATTTTGATATCATCTTAGCATTTTGGGATTGTGAAATAAAGATGAAGGTTTGGTGAATGATTTAAGGATTTGTATTTCGGCATTGAGGTAGGCTTTTGTCTACTTTTCTTTGTAAGATGATGCTTGTTATATATTGCATATGCATATGAATGTTAAGATTGATTATGGGTAGAATGACTGAGTCTTGATTATTAAAGTTTGGGTAATTAGATGAGGGTTTTTGATGCATAAGTGGAAATGCTTATTGTACTTTTAGGATCCTATTTCCTTCTCCCTAGATTGAACTAATCTTTAAAATGGACATGATATGATTCTAGGTTTGGAATGTGGCTTAACAATTAAAAGCTTGGTTAGTATATTCAACCATATTTGGGCTATTGTGGTGATCTTGAAAACTAAATTTAGGTGCAGTTGACTTAAATGCCCATGTTTCTAGGCAAAATTTCTATCTTTGGATTGGTTATGTCTTACTTGACATTTAAAAGTTAAACTTGATATCTTAGCCTAGTTTGAGGTATATATTGCCTGATTATGAAAATTATGGATTAGATGTGGCTTCTTTTGGCTCACCTTAGGCCAAGACTTAGGTTAGCCCTTGTGGACTTAGTTGCGGATATTAGGATGGTTAAGACTATTGGAACTTTAGCATAAGGTTGCTTCATGGCTAGATGAAAGGTGATGGTTTTCCCCGAATTATGATATATGGACAATAGAAATGAGATGCTTATCGATGTGTTATTCCTCATAGATCAGGCATGGCTTATTTAAAATGTGATGATTTATAAATATGTGTAACAACCCGCATTACGAGCTATAATGTAAACCATCTTTCCAACACATAATAGTTCCAAAATTTAATAAATCCTATGCAAATATAGTGTTTTAATCAATTATGTAGTGTGGGAATCTTGTTAAGCATGAATTGAGATCATAGAGGTCCCTTAACTCAAAGACGAGTTAAAAGCTTTCCTATTGATTGAGTTTTAGTGACCGTCTAAATTTGGGTCAGCTTCCATTGACCATAACTTTGTGTATATAATTAATTAGGGGGCCTACAATATATCAAATGAAAGGTCTTTCAGTCTTATTTCCAGCGAAACTAGTTTCACCATAATCCGATATCAGAGAAGAAAATTATGCTCATTTTGCTTCGAAGTGTCTGTCTGTCAAAATATGATGACGAGGCTGAAGACCTATCAACTAAGTGACGACCTATCATCCCTAGTCGTTATCCTAGGGAAGAAAGTGGTAAAATCCATCCCAAAACTGATGACCTAGGTGACGACCTATCACCTGAGTGATGGCCCACTAACCTTGGTCATCATGATGAAGTTCTGTGATTTTTTTGATTCCTTAGGCGTATTTTGGTCTTTTATTCACTCCAAGAACCTTTCCCACGAATTAAATTACACCCTAAACGTAATTTACTCAACCATTATCAGTTATACAACATCAAGAACTCCTCCACTCTCAAAAACAAGATCAAACTAGAGTTTCCTCCAAGAATAAGAAAATCAAGAAATCAATCCTTAAGCCCAAAATTTTCAAGGAACGAATCGAGATTTGAGTTCTACTCTTTAAACTAAGTCATCAAGGTATGTGGGACTTCTCTAAACATCATAGGCATAATTTTTATTCTATTGTTTTACTTATACTAAAGATCACCAATCATATTCATAAAGAAAGGTTTTTGGAATTGTTTGAAAATTATACATCAGGAAGTTGCCTTGAATCGTTTATCATGAATTTTGAACATTATTATGTATCTATGTTTTGGGGTGTAATGAAAGTTGAATGAGAGTATGAATGATCAAGACTCCCTCTTTTATCATGATATTTTTTATTTATATTGTTATGGGTTGTTTAAAGGCATGGATTTTCAAAACGGAAAATTAATGGGTGAGTGCTTATTAAATAATCATGGTCATGAATATGATAATAAGTAAAAAGGGCCGCAGACATGATGTGATATGATTTGATTGACATGCAAGTCAGGGTATAACGATACCCGATGATTTCATTCCCTTAACAAGATAGTATTGAATGTTTAAAAAGTATGAATGTGTTTTCATTAAAGAACTAAAAGTTGGGCTTAAGAGAGCTAGTAGGTTACCCGAAGAAGGATTTTGAGTACAAGGGCTCATCGCTGGAAATTGTAATTGTTGATACAGGACTTATGATATATGATCCTACATGATATGAAATTTTTAGGACATCTCTCATGGGGGAAATTCCTGCGGTGTGCTCACATATGGGGTATCACTACATCAAACCTTGCATCTACTTTGGTTGGAGGCTTGACCACCGAGTCAAGGGTGGCTTTCACATAGCCCGTGGAATTTCAGATTTGTAGGGTGTACCCATTAGCTCAGAAGAAAGACAAAGAGTGATTCATGGTTTCAAAGAAGTGCTTTGGAGTTCACTAAAGTATGCCCATGTATTTTTACTTAAGTATTATGATCAGTGTTTTTATGAAATGCTCTTATCTATTTTGTATTAAAGCAATGCTATTTTGAGTTATTTGACATACTAGTACATTTTTATTTACCCCCTATTTTTCAGGGTTTGAGGCTCAATCCAGGGTTCCCACCATACCGTAGAATCTTCAGTCCGAAGTGTGCAGCAGGTGAGCCTTCTTTATTTTGGAAGGAATGTTGCTAGAGTATTGTTCTGCATTTTTGTTTTTGGTCTGACTGGGGTTCTTGTCCCAGCTATAGAAAAGTTAATATAGTCTGATGTATTAGAGATTTCTCAGACTGACGTTAGATGGTATTAGAGGTTTATAGATTTTATTTCAAATTATTTGTTTGAATTATAATAATTACCATGATTCCGTATTGATATGTATTTCCACATTGTCCTTTATAGTTTATAAATATGTGCATGATTTCTAGAGAGTAAAGGGCACTTGGGCCTTTATGGTTTAGGTGCTCATCACGGCCAGGGTCTCGACTCGAGTCATGACAAACTTGGTATCAAAGCCAGGTTCATGGTCCCAGCGTGTCTGCGAAATCGTGTCGAGTAAGTCATTTTTATGGGTGTATAGCACGCCAACTTATAAACCAGAGGCTATAAGGCGTTTAGGAATGTCACCCTTTTTTTGTGATTTAGTTCTACTGTAGGGTCTGAATGTTCCCTAGTAAATGATTTCTTATGCTTTAGAAAGTTATCATGCCTCCCTATCGCTCCAATGAACAAAATGCCCAAACTGAAGATGTTCGTCCTACCCATGGGATGAGGACACGTAATAGGGCTCACACTTCTGAATTGTTGCTACTTTGGGAGTCCCTCCAGTTCATACTAGCCTACCCAAGGCACCTAGGGCTCCTCAGTCTGGGACTAACCGCACTCAATCTCCCTAAAGAGAAGTATCAAATGTTGAGTTTAGATAGTCAATGCATATGATAGCTCAGTTAGTGGCTTCTCAGGCCCGACGGTTTGAATACGTTGGGTTTGCATCTGGTGCATCTGAGACTTCATGGGTTGCCAGTTTATGAGAGTGAACCCTCATAATTTTATGGGTACAAAGGTTGAGGAAGACCCACAAGGGTTCGTAGATGAGTTGGAGAAAATTTTTTGGGTGGTACATATGAATGAAGTGGAAGAAGTTGAACTAGCGGCCTATCAACTTAAGGATGTGGTCAATAAATGGTATAACAAATGGCAGGACTTGAGGGGAAATAATGTTGAGCCTTCTGTGTGGGTCGAATTCATGGAAGCCTTCCTGGACCAATTCTTTCCCCTGGAATTGAGGGAGTCCAAGGCTGAGGAGTTCATGAACATGAAATAGGGGAAGATGAGCATCAAGGAGTGCACCCTAAAATTCAACCAGCTATCCCATTATGCTCCAGAATTGGCAGGAAACATGAGGGCCCGTATGAGAAAGTTTGCATCTAGTCTCTCGAATAACTTGGTGTGGGAATGCAAAGGTGCATTGCTGAACAGAGATATAGATTTCTCTAGGCTGTTCGTTCATATGCAACAGAATGAATAGTAGAAAAAGAGAATGGTAGAGGCTACAAAGAAAGATAGATAGGCCAAGAGGGACAGACCGACAAACCAAAACTACAATCAGCACTAGGATGGTAATGGGGGTAACAGGTAGCTGAAGAAAAAGTTTTAGGGCAATATTCAATCATCCTCCAATGCCCCAAATCCCAGACCTCCAGTTGATCTGCGGTTTCAAAGTTCACAGCCCAATAGTGGGGAATGCAGGGTACTCATTCCTAGGAGAGTATGGATCAGTCATTCAAGGCACACCCTCGCTGTGGTAATTATGGAAAGAATCATCTGTGGAGGTTTTTTTTATTGTAAAGTATGCTATGCATTTGGTTGTTTCGGACATCTTCATAGGGACTATCCCTCGAGAAAGAATATTGGGGGCACTAGTTATAAATAAAATTCCTTAGCACTACACCACCTCCCATGGGTACTACTTTAGCTATCGGGGGTAGTTGCAATCGGTTATATGCTTTGTCTAACCACTAGGATGAGAGTCTTTGCAAAATTTTGTCATGGGTACATTGCAAATCTTTTCCTGAAATATGTATGTGTTTCTTTTCCCTGGGTCTGCGTTGTCTTATATGACTTTATATGTGGCAGTTGGTTTTGGGTTTGTGCTCGAAATTATTTCAGAACCTTTCTCTATCTCTACTCCTATTGGTGACTCTGTTGTGGCTAAGAGGGTGTATAGAAACTGTTTTATATCCATTTATGGTTGTGATACTGTGGCAGATATTATAGAGCCTAATATGGTTGACTTTGATGCTATCTTGAGGATGGATTAGCTCTATTTGTGTTATGCCACCTTAGACTGTAAAACCCAAAAAGTTACTTTCTCCGTTCGAAATGAGCCAGTAATGGAGTGGGAGGGGTATTCGTTAGCACCCAAAGGGAAATTCATATATTATCTTAGAGAACGTAGGCTTTTATCAAAGGTTTGTTTGTACCATCTTATTCGGGTCAAAGATTTTAGTGCTGAAAGTCCTTCCCTCCAATCTGTTCTTGTAGTTAATGAATTCTCAAAAGTCTTTTTTGATACCCTCTCAGGGATACCACCTGATAGGGAGATAGATTTTGGTATTGACTTGTTGCCGAACACTTGGCCTATTTCTATTTCGCCATATAGAATGGCTTTTACAGAATTGAAAGAGTTGAAAGAACAGCTAACAAATCTTCTTGACAAGGGCTTTATCCATCCTAGTGTTTTTCCCTGGGGTTTACCTGTACTCTTTGTGTGTAATAATGATGGTTCCTCCGTATGTGTATAGACTACCATCAGCTAAAAAAGGTCACTATTAAAAATAAATACCCTTTTCTCAGAATCGATGATTTGTTTGATCAACTCCAAGGTGCAAAATATTTCTCTAAGATAGACCTTCATTTGGGGTATCATTAGTTGAAGGTTAGGGAGGCTGACATTCCCAAAATAGTTTTTCGAACTCGATATGGCCATTATAAATTCTTAGTTATGTCCTTTGGATTGACTAATGACCTTGCACCTTTCATGGATCTAATGAATAGGGTGTTCCGTAAGTTTTTAGACTTGTTCATCATAGTTTTCATTGATAAAATATTAGTTTACTCTAAGAATGAGGAGGATCATGCCAGTCAACTCAGAACCATTCTTCAGACCCTCAAAGATCATAAGTTGTATGAAAAGTTTTCCAAGTGTGAATTCTGGCTTAGTGCTATAGCTTTCCTTGATCATATTATTTCTAGTGAAGGGATTATGGTCGACCCCCAAAAGGTTGAGGCAGTGAGAAAATGTCCTTGACCCACGACTCCAATCGATATCCGGAGCTTCTTGGGTTTGGCAGGGTATTACAGAAGGTTCGTAAAATATTTTTCTTCCATAGTGGCTCCACCTACCAAGCTGAGATAGAAAAAGGTGAAATTTATGTGGTATGACTCTTGTGAGAATAGTTTTGAGAAATTTATGTGACTACTGCACCTATTTTGACCCTTCCTGAGGGTACAGAGGGTTTTTGTTGTGTACTGTGATGCATCCCGGGTGGGACTTGGGTGTGTACTTATGCAGCATTGCAAGGTGTAGCATATGTATTTAGGCAGCTGAAGGTGCACGAGCGAAATTACCCCACCCATGACTTAGAGTAGGCAGTTGTGGTGCTTGTACTTAAAATTTAGTGGTATTATCTTTATGGGGTACACGTTGATAGTTTCACTGACTATTAAATTTTATAGTATGTTTTCTCACAGAAAGAACTGAATCTAAAGAAGAGGCGTCGGTTGGAACTATTGAAGGATTATGACATGATCCTGCACTATAATCTGGGCAAGGCGAATGTGGTGGCCGACGCCCTTAGAATGTTGTCAATGGGCAGTCTTTCTCATACTGAGGAACGAAAAAGGGAGATGGTGAAAGATATTCATGAGATAGATAAATCTTCCCAATGTGCTGAAGTTAAGGAGAAGCAGGCCGAAGACCCCATCTTGATGCAGATTAAAAATTATGCAGGTCAACAGAAGGTGATGGCATTTAAAATTAGCGGTGATGGTATTTTGAGATAACAGGGTAGGTTATGTATACCGAACATGGATGGTTTGTGAGAGAGGATTCTTCATGAAGCCCACACCTCGAGGTATGTTGTTCACCAAGGCTCTACTAAAATGTATCATAATCTTAAGACAATTTATTGGTGGAACAATATGAAACATGATGTTGCTGAATTTTTCTAAGTGTTTGAATTGTCAACAAGTTAAAGTGGAATATTTGAGACCAGGTGGTACTTCCCAGGAGATAGCCTTGCCTATGCGGAAATGGGAGATGCTCAATATGGATTTCATACGGGGATTCTGAGGTGCTGAAACCAATATGACTCTATTTGGGTTATTGTAGATCGGATGACGAAGTCAACCCATTTTCTGCCTATGAGGACTAACTATTTGGGAGATGATTATACCAAGCTGTACATTAAGGAAATAGTTCTCTTGCATGGTGCACCAGTATCCATTATATCTGATCGAGATACGTAATTCTCTTTGCAGTTTCGGCGGTCTTTTCAAAGGGGTTTAGGTACCTAAGTGAGCCTGAGCACTGCTTTCAACCATCAGATTGATGGGCAAGATAAATGCACCATTCAAACCTTTGAGGATATGTTGAGGACCTGTGTAATTGACTTTAAAGGTTGTTGGGTAGATCATTTGCCACTGATAGAGTTCACCTACAATAATAGCTACCATGCCAGTATTCAGATGGATCCTTTTGAAGCACTTTCTGGGAGAAGATATAGATCACCAATTGGGTCATATAAAGTGGGTGAACCCGATTGTTTGGGCCTGACCTTGTCCATCAAGCAATGGAGAAGGTGAAAATCATTAGAGAATGATTTAAGACAGCTCAGAGTCGCCAGAAATCCTACGCCGATATTAGGAGAAAGGAGTTGAAATTTGAGGTTGGTGATTAGGTGTTCCTAAAGGTCTCCCCTATGAAGGGAGTCATTCAATTCAGAAAGAAAGAAAAAATGAGTCCTCTCTATAAGGACCATACCATATTGTGAGAAGGATAGGCGGGGTTGCTTATGAGTTGGAATTACCCGCAAGTTTTGCTTCTTTTCATCTAGTGTTCCACATGCCCATGTTGAAAAAGTGCATTGGAGATTATTCCCTAGTGATGCCTATAGAGGAGATAAATTTGAAAGACTCCTTGTTGTATGAAGAATAACCCATTGCCATTATGGATCGCCAAGTTCAAAATTTGAGGAGTAAGGAAATAGCTTCGGTCAAGGTGATGTTGTCATGACCAAAACCGAGGCCCTAGCCGTGACGAGCATCCCAAACCATGAAGGCCAGGATACCCATCTCTGTCTGGTAGTCATGCACAACACTCATACAATAAAGAAAAGATGCAAAAAATAATTCACGATGGAATCATGGTCATACTCTAAGTTCAATTTAAAAATAAAGAAGGAAATCAAATATCCACTAAAAAACATCTGAACTAGTCTGCAAAATTTATACTACATAATCAAATGACAATTGTCTGAAAACTAGGACAAGGCCCCCAGTAGACCAAAACAAAAGGAATAAAAAAATCTAAAATAAATAGTCCTTCTAAAAAAAAAGAAGGCTTGCCATTGCATGGATCACTTCTCTCTAAATACTCTACTGCTTAGCCGGACCCCTAGATTGAGCCTCGGAACCTGGGAGGAAGGAGGTTAATAAAATTGTACTGGTACGCAGAGCAAATCCAAAATAATAATTTATATTCAACATATGTGAGAGCAATTTAAATATTTCATAAATATATAGTATGATAAAATCACATGGGCATATTTAAAGTACTCTATAAAATCATCTTAACTCTGTGACACTCTTTGTTTTACTTCTGCGCTAGGTGGTATACCCTATAATTTCATAGCTTTCACCGATTGCCTTATCTCAGTTGACACCAAGATAGGAGTACTACTGAGTGAAGAGCATACAAGATCACACAACAAGGTGCCACAACCCCAATCAAGTCACTATGTCGTGGTTGGGCTCAAGATCACAAAGCAGGGCTTCAAACCATAAGTCCTGATTTGGGATGACAAAGTACTAGGTACACAAGATCACATAGCAGGGTACCAAGTTTCTATGTCGGTAATTCATGGTTTCTGGCATAGAGTTATCTGACTCGTGCTTTCTTCAGGTAACCACCTAACTCACATTAACCCAGATTTTAACTCTTTAAAACAAGTATTCTTTGAAATCAAACTCTGAAAGCTCTAAGTCTGTGTGGCATGCATTTATATGGTATTGTCATACCATTGACTTGCAAGTCACATCTCTGAGCCATTTATAGCATATTATCATCTCTTCTTTCAAAATATGTTGTTTGGGACACCCATAATAATAAATTAATTCAAAGAATTCTTTCTTTTAAATTCATGTAAACACATGCAAGAAACTTTCTCTTTATCAATATTTCAATAATACAAGGTGGCCATGTCTAGTTTCTCAATTACATGCACTTCTTCCGCTTTAAAACAAGAACATAATTTTTTATTAAGAAATACCCTCTCATCATCTCTAAATCATGTTCAAATTCTATAATGTTGAGACAACTACTTTCAAAACACAAAACATGCATTTCAACTCTTTTCCGACAAGAGCACAAAATTTAATTCATCACAAGAGAGGGGTTTTATTATTTGTGCTCTCAAACAATCTTTAATTCCATACGTATACATATAGATGTAAATAAATTTAAGGGGGAAAGGCCTAAAGGCCAAACAACAATTTCATTAAAACATTCATGATGCATAATTAAAATCATGGATTCCAAAAATCCTTTATAAATTCATGCTTGATAAACTTTAAATCATAATCAAGCATTTCAATAAGCCCATGTAGTATTTAGGAAGAATCTCACGTACGTTAAATTACAAGCTTTTGAATGAACTCTAGCTTTTGGGATGTTATACGTATGATTGATGGGTTCTTCTTGTAGCCCTCGTAATAGGGATTCCAAATTTTGAACAATTAAGGAAAAGCTACGGTTAAATCTTGAGATATATTGATTTTTAGGTTGAAACCCTCAGGACAGTTCTTGGTGATTTTGGGAGAAAATAACCTTATTTTGGTGTTTGGGGGATGTAAACCCGTGTTTAAGATGGCCAAGGGGTTGGAAATACCCAATTTAACCTAAAAACATGAAAACAACATCTGGAAATTTAGTGCGTGCGATAAAGCGTGAGTCACATGCTAATCGCGCGCAGCTACTCCTCTCTCACAAAAATTGTTGTAACTTTTCTCTTAGGTATCGAATTTAGGAAAAATTGGTATCGTTAGAAAGATAATTTGAAGATATTTCATTTGATATATAGTAGACCCTGTAATTTGTTATATACAAATTGGTATGGCCTATTAAAGTTGACCCAAGTTTCGATGCTCACTGAAACTCAAATGATAGGAAAGCTTTCAACTCGTCCTTGAATTTAGGGACCTCCATGATTTCAATTCATTCCCAAATAGGTTCCCATACTACATAATTGATTAATATGCCAAATTTGCATCGGATTTATGGCTTTTGGATTATCTACGCATAGAGATGACTGTTTTCATTCTATCCCAAAATGTGGGGTATTACATTATCTCCCCCTTTGGATCATTCATCCCCGAATGATAGGTAGGAATGTTGAAGTCTTTAAGGTATGGGATAACATGGACATAATATGTATTCTAAGAAAGGATATAGCCGAGCTGAAACATTTTAACTTCTATCCTGAAACTGAATTCTGAGCTGACTTGACTTTACTTGCTTTAAGGAGCTGATTCATGCTGAGAGTTTAGGATTCCCTTGAAGTGTTCATGATAATATCATACATATTGAATTGAGAAGTGATAACTTATGCAAGTACAAATCATGAGACAACTTGACTTAGATTGTATCAGGGTATTACACTATCTGAGCTAAAATACTTGGGAAAATTTGAGATTATGCACTGAACTCTTATGAACTGAGTCATGACTAAATAGCTGAATCTGAAATATGATGCTTTGACTGAACTAAATTCGCAACTTACATGGATGGAATAGATTATCTCTTGGGATGGTCATACACCTGAGACGTAGGATAGTAGAACTGGGTAAAAAGGTGGGAAACCACCGTAACTTGTCTGCCTGACTGTTAAACTAAATTACACTGGAAATTTATACTTAACCGGAGTATCTCTCCAACACTCTTTATAAAGAAGTTCGAGTAACATCGGGGAGCAAAGAATCCTGAGCATGTGTTACACAAGACATTCACCTAAGGAATCACAATAATGACACCACTCTATGGCATGGAATATTAACATATAACTCATAAACTAGGATAGACTTACCAGGCCTTAGGCAAAACAACTTCTTGTTTTCAAGATTAGTACACTTCTCGAATACTCCCTCCCTTAACTATACTATTCCCTTTAAATACCATACTCATTTGATTCAATCTTCCATATCTTTTTAGAGATCACACCCTAAGCATAACATGTCTTACCACTTCAATGGCCAACTATGAACTCTTACTATGGATTTACTAGTGCATATTGCGTTCCTCCACTTAAATCCCAACATGTCATCCAAGCCCATCTTTATAACCACATATAATCTTCAAGACAAACACCCATAAAGACATACTTCACATATTATCTAAACCACTATCAATATAAATCCCTCACGCTACCCCAAGAATACACACTCACAACTTTTAACTAACCATCACATGTATCAAAGACTTGGCCCTAAATCTTACTTCACACTTAAGGCCTTATCTAAAACAAGCATACAATGTTCTTTCACTAACAAGAAACATTTACTCATCACCACTATCATCACATAAGGAGGAGTCACTAAAAGGTTAGAACATAAGACCTTGAAGTATGGAAGGGTATTATATGAGACTTGACACTTAACTGAGGCCTGAGGAACAGCGAATCAACATCATGGATTCATTAAAGTGATCTGAGTTGAGGGCATACTTGGCTATAAGACGAATCTTGCCAATCGTTTGGCGTGAAGCATGAGTTATGGAAACTGAGCAGACTATAAAGCATAAGTACATGAGTCATGAGCTGCATGACCTCAGCTTGGAGTTCATAACTTATGGAATGTGATTCCGACTATTGAAATGAACTGGAACTCCTTATTTTGGAACTGAAAGAGTATATGATTCTCTATCATATGCATGAACATGAACTATGATCATGGAACTAAAATGCAAGGCATGAGTTATGTATTATAATAACTAAAAAAATACTAAGATAAGAATGGGTTGATCCTCACCCTTACTTCTGATGTTCTATATCATACTCGCGTTACTACTAAAATCTGAGAGCCTACCTTGGTCACTTGTTCTATTATCTCCCTCTTATATTTAAGCCATCATCTTAAGTTTAAGAGATCCCTTACCAAACTCTTAACTGAACCACACTAACTGCACTCTGGGGTCTATAATACGACAATACATGCAATTAAATAGAACGTAATCCGAATGACTACACTAGAAGCGGGAAAACACACTGCTTATACTACCTTCTGAGATACAATATATATTTCTATAGCCCCCCAATAGTCATCATATAATACTTGAACACTTACTAACTTCGAATCTTCGTGATTTTCCCCATAGACGGAGTGCACACCCTTTAGCGCTTCAATTTTTATTTCTGTCGGTTCAACCTTCAAAAATTCAAACTTAGATTCTAACACTTAACATAGATATCACTAAGCCTTTGATGAATCATACTACTTCCGACATAGCCTACCAATATTGCGACTCCAAACTTATATCTCTCCACTATGAGAATCAAGATCATATCAAAAGGCTCAACATTATCAATCAAAACTCCTTAACATGCCTATTTAGAAAACCATATACCATCTAACTAGTCTTTCTCCAACTAGCAACTCAAAGGTACCACTAGCCACATACAACATGTAATAGCCTTAGAAAAATACCGCAACCTCATATCACCTTAGTATACTTCTACTTCATACATACAACATCATACTTTATTACGAATAAAATAAACTTGAGCTCTTGCATGCACTGTTCAAGCCTTTTAGATAGCATCCATAAAATTAGTATCATTAACCAAGAAATAATCACATCCACCTTCATGGCCATCAACTGTTCAAACTTAATGTATATTGCTAAACATTATTTACAACCCAACCTTATACATAATTCTCACTTGGACACTACGAAATAAATCATCAAGAAACAATATTACACTAGAACTCCATAGGCACAATAATTCTTACGATTTTCTTTATTATAATTCATTAACATGCACTATTTTAACACATTAATCCTATAGTCTAGCATCAATCATCTGCCACCAATAAAGAATGCAACATAATATACTAGTGCATCAAATTGGGATATTCTACCCAAATATCTCATTTTATTTAGATATAGCCCACAACCAAAACACCTTCATGACATCACTACTATGCCTCAAAATCTACTACATAACTTCTCACAAGTAGTACTAGTTTACAACGACTAAAGAAAAGAAGGTCAAGGGGGTAGAGTCATGGTCAACCTTAATCTTATATTATAACCCCATACAATCTTATCTACTTATATGGCTTTCTCATATCACACTTACTTACATAAGTGTACATTTACACTACCTTTAAATTCCATAAACAATCGTGTGTCTATAATTATAATTAACTGGCTAATCTGGCCATTTTCATATTTTGATCAAACAACAACTGACCTTAGCTAATAACTTCTTCTTTACCTTCTACTAACTAACACATATGGACATATCACTTTATTACCAACTCAATCTCATGCAAAAATATTTGACCATACATACATTCAATAAATTGCCCTTACCACTTTTCTTGCCATTATGCCTCTAAACCCCCAGTTCCAACCAACACAGGAATCAACAAGATGAACAACAAATTGCTAGTGAATCAAATAGACCTCACACGACTTCACTAGACTTTGATTTCCTATTTTGAATAAGAAAATGAGAGGAATGACAAGGCAACTATGCTAGTGAATTGAAAGAGCCCCACACGACTTTACTGGACTTTTAGTTTCAACAATACAATGATAACAAGATTACAAGAGATAGAAACTTGACACACTAATCAATGATCTAAGAATACATATCTTACTCTGTATAAATAAAAATCTAAGTTAAACACTTCCCCCATAAACTACCATACAATCCACGCATACTACTAGCTACCACATTAGTTTATCACTAAAAAGGGGTAAATCATCGTCCAACATCAGTTGTTCAACTAAAACATTTATTTATACAAAAGTCACCCAAACTCTGACTTCTAACTTTATGAGTTCATATCACCAACTTCTTGGTCCAATATCACTACCAATAGGTCATGACACCAACACTTAACTTATACTACTACTTGGGTGGAAATACAGTTTCAACATTCTGCTACACATCATCCCCCCTAAGCATGACATCTGCAACATAAATTTTTAAAAAGGACTGAATACACTTAATACCGCAGGCTGAAAAGGACGATTTCTTTAAGATCTAAGTTTACACTAGAATCTATACACTCTAGACGGACTCTTCTCAAGTCCTTGGACAATTTTTTTTAAATATTATATGATTCAATCAGAAAGAACCATACCATTTAGACTCTAAACTCCTGCACTTAAATCACACCAATAATGAGACATGTCTGTGAACATCAGACTAAGGAAAGAATTGGGATGACTGTTACTTTTATATGGGCGACACCGTAGCATGAATTAGAGTATGAAAGAGGAACATTCTTACTCTATATCATGAACTAGAACATAAAGAAAGAGAGATATTCCAAAATGCCTTATAGCCTCCTGCTTATAAGTGTGCCACACTACACACCCATAAACAAGACTCTACCCGATATGATTTTGTAGATACCCTGGGACCATGATCCTTGCTTTGATACCAAGTTTGTTACGACCCAAATCAAGGCCCTGGCCGTGATGAGCATCTCAAACCACGAAGGCCAGTACGCCCTTCTCTGTCTGGTAGTCATGCATAACACTCATACAATAAAGAAAAGATGCAGAAAATAAATCATGATAAAGCCATGGTCATACTCTAAGTTCAATTTAACAATGAAGAAAGAAATCAAATATCCACTGAACAACATCTGAACCAGTCTGTGAAATCTCTACTACATGATCAAATGACAATTGTCTGAAAACTGGGCCAAGGCCCCCAGTAGACCAAAATAAAATAAATAACATAATCTCAAATAAATAGGCCTTCTAAAACAAAGAAGGCTCACCACTGCATGGATCACTTCTTTCTAAATACTCTACTACTTAGCTGAACCCCTAGATTGAGCCTCAGAACTTGAGAGGTAGGGGGTCAGTACAATTGTACTGGTATATAGAGAAAATCCAAAATAATAATTTATATTCAACATATATGAGAGCAATTTAAATAGTTCATAAATATATTGTATGATAAAATCACATGGGCATATTTAAAGTACTCTATAAAATCATCTTAACTCTGTGACACTCTTTGTTTTACTTCTGCGCTAGGTGGGATACCCTATAATTTCATAAATTTCACCAACTACCTTATCTCCGTTGCCACTAAGATAAGAGTACTACTGATTGAAGAGAACACGAGATCACACAACAAGGTACCACAACCCCAATCAAGTCACTATGTTGTGGTTGGGCTCAAGATCACAAAGCAAGGCTCCAAACCATAAGTCCTGATTTGGGATGACAAAGTACTAGGTACACAAAATCACTTAGTAGGGTACCAAGTTCCTGTATCAGTAATTCACGGTTTCTGGCATAGAGTTATCTGACTCGTGCTTTCTTCAGGTAACCACCTAACTCACATTAACCCAGTTTTTAACTCTTTAAAACATCTATTCCCTCAAATCAAACTCTGAAAGCTCTAACTCTATATGGCATACATTTATATAGTATTGTCATACCATTGACTTGCAAGTCACATCTCTAAGCCATTTATAACATATTATCATCTCTTCTTTCAAAATATGTAGTTTGGGACACCCATAATAATAAATTAATTCAAAGAATTCTTTCTTTTAAATTCATGTAAACACATGCAAGAAACTTTCTCTTTATCAATATTTCAATAATACAAGGTGGCCATGTCTAGTTTCTCAATTACATGCACTTCTTCCGCTTTAAAACAAGAACATAATTTTTTATTAAGAAATACCCTCTCATCATCTCTAAATCATGTTCAAATTCTATAATGTTGAGACAACTACTGTCAAAACATAAAACATCCGTTTCAACTCTTTCCCAAAAAGATCACAAAGTTTAATTCATCACAAGAGTGGGCTTTCATAATTTGTGTTCTCAAACAATCTTCAATTTCATACATATACATATTAATGTAAATTAATTTAAGGGAGAAAGGCCTAAAGGCCAAACAACAATATCTTTAAAACATTCATGGTTCATAATTAAAATCATGGATTCCAAAACTCCTTTATAAATTCATGCTTGACAAACTTTAAATCATAATCAAGCATTTCAATAAGCCCATCTAGTTTTTAGGAAAAACCCCACTTACCTTAAGTTAGAAGATTTTGAATGAACTCTAGCTCTTGGGATGCTATACGTACGATTGATGGGTGCTTCTTGTAGCCCTCAAAGTAGGGATTCCAAATCATGAAGAATTAAGGAAAAGCTACGGTTAAATCTTGAGATATATTGATCTTTGGGTAGATAGGGGTTCTTGGTAATTTTGGGAGAAAATAACCTTATTTTGGTGTTTGGGGGATGTAATCCCATGTTTAATATGGCCAAGGGTTGGAAATTCCCAATTTGCCGTTAAAAATCCAAAAATAGCATCTGGAAATTTGGTGCGTGCGATAGAGCGTGTGTCGCACGCTAATCGCGCACAGCTACTACCTCTTTCACAAAAATGGCTGTAAATTTTTGCTCAGGTATCAAATTATTGCAAAAATAGTATCATTGGAAAGCTAATTGGGATAGCTGTCATTTGATATATTGTAGACCCTATAATTCATTATATACAAAGAGTTATGGCCTATTCAAGTTGACCCAAGTTTCGACACTAACTCAAACTCAAACGATAGGAAAGCTTTTAACTCGTCCTTGAGTTTAGGGATCTCTAAGATCTCAATTCATGCCCAAATAGGTTCCCACACTAATAATTGATTAACATGCCAAATTTGCATAGGATTTATGGCCTTTAGATCTTCTACGCATAGCAAAGTTGGGTCAAATTCTATCAACAATAACTTTGTGTATATAACTAATTAGAGGGACAACTATAAATCAAATAAAAGTTCTTTGAGTCTTCTTTCCAACACAACTGGTTTCACCTTAATTTGATATCAGAGTGGAAAGTTATGCTCATTTTGCTTTGAAGTGTCTGTCTCCCAAAATATGACAACGAGGCCAACGACCCATCAACTAGGTGACGACCTATCTGCCCTAGTCGTCAGCCTAGGGAAGAAAGTGGTAAAACTCATTCCAAAATTGACAACCTAGGTGATGGCCTATCACCTGAGTGATGGCCCATCAACCTTGGCCGTGAACTAATGAAGTTTTATGATTTTTTTTATTCCTTAAGGGTATTTTGGTCTTTTTTAACTCTAAAAACCTTTCCCATGAATTAAATTGCACCCTAAACATTATTTACTCAACCATTATAAGTTATACAACATCAAAAACTCCTTCTTCACTCTCAAAAAGAAGATCAGACTAGGGTTTCCTAAAATAACAAGAATATAAAGAAATTATTCCTTATGCCCAAAATTTTCACGGAATGAATCGAGATTCGAGTTCTACTCTTTAAACTAAGTCATCAAGGTATGTGGGACTTCTCTAAACATCATGGGTATAATCTTTCTTCTATTGTTTTAATTATATTAAAGATCCCCGATCATATTCATAAAGAAAGGTTTTTGGAATTTTTTGAAAAGTATACGCCGGGAAGTTATTCTTAAGTAATTGTATGTTGCCTTGAATCTTTTATCATGAATTTTGAACATAATTATGTATCTATGTTTTGGAGTGTAAAAGTTGAATGAGAGAGTATGAATGATCAAGACTCCCTCTTTTATCATGATATTTTTGAGTTATGTTTTTATGGGTTGTTTAAAGGCATGAATTTTCTAATCAAAAAATTAATGGGTAAGTGCTTGTTTAATGATCATGGTCATGAATATGATAGTAAGTGAAAAAGGTTGCAGACATGATGTGACATGATTTGATTGACTTATAATCCAGGGTATGATGATACCTGATGATTCCATTCCCTTAATAAGATAGTATTGAATGTTTGAAAAGTATGAATGTGTTTTTATTAAATAACTAAAAGTTGGGCTTAAGAGAGATAGAAGGTTACCCTAAGAAGGAATTTGATTGCAAGGGCTCATCACTGGAAATCGTAGTATCTGATACGAAACTTATTATATATGATCCTACATGATATGAAATTTTTAGGACATCTCACATGGGGGAATTTCCTGCGGTGTGTTCACATAAGGGGGATATCACCATTCCAATACTTGCTTCTACTTGGGTTGGAGGCTTGGTCGCCGATTCAAGGGTGGGTTTCACATACCCCATGGAATTTTAGATTTGTAGTATGTACCAATTGGCTCAGAAGAATAACAAAGAGTGAGTCATGGTTTCAAAGAAGTGCTTTGTAGTTCACTAAAGTATGCCCATGTATTTTTACTTAAGTATTCTGGTCATTGTTTTTATGAAATGCTCTCATCTATTTTGTATTAAAAGAATGCTATTTTGAGTTATTTGACATACCAGTACTTTTGTATTGACCTCCTATATTTTAGGGTCTAAGGCTCAATCCAGGGTTTTCGCCAAATAATAGAATCTTTAGCCCGAAGCGTGCAGTTGGTGAGTGTTCTTTATTTCAAAAGGACTGTTACTAGAGCATTATTCTGCATTTAGTTTTTGGTCCGACTAGGTACCTTTTCCCAGTTATCGAAAAGTTATTATATTCTGATATATTAGATATTTTACAAACTAATGTTACATGGTACTAGAGGTTTATAGATTTTATTTCATATTGTTTGTTGAATTATAATAATGACCATGATTCCATATTGATATGTATTTCTGCATTGCCCTTTATAGTTTACGAATATGTGCATAATTTCTAGAAAGTAAAGGGTGATCGGGCCTTCATGGTTCGAGATGCTCATCATGGCTAAGGTCTCAGATCGGGTTGTGAAAAACTTGGTATCAAATCTAGGTTCATGGTCCCAGGGTGTCTGTGAAATCTTATCGAGTAAAGAATATTTATAGGTGTGTAGCACGCCACATTTTTAAACTAGAGGCTACAAGGCGTTTAGGCATGTCTCCCTTCTTTTGTGATTAGTTCATGCTGTAGAGTCTGAATACTACCTAATAAAGGATTTCTTATGTTTCAAAAAGTTGTTATGCCTCCCCGTCGCTCCAATAAATAGAGTGGCCAAACTAAAGATGTTCATCCTACCCATGGGATGAGGACACATAATAGGGCTCACACTTCTAAGTTTGTTGCTACTCTAGGAGTCCCTCCTGTTTAGACTATCCCATCCAGGGCACCTGGGGCTCCTCAGTCTAGGAATAAACACGCTTAATCTCCCCAGAGAGAAGTATTAAGTACTAAGTTTAGACAGTCGATGCATATTATAGCTCAATTAGTTGCTTTCTATGCTCGACGGTCTAAATATATTGGGTTTGCGTATAGTGCATCTAAGACTACATGGGTTGGTCAGTTTTTTAGACTGAACCTACCTAAGTTTATGGGTACAAAGGTTGAGAAAGACCCACAAGGGTTCATGGATGAGTTGGAGAAAATTTTTTGGGCGATGCATATGAATGAAGTGGAAGGAGTTGAACTGGTGGCCTATCAACTATAGGATGTGGCCAATCAATGGTACAACAAATGGGAGGACTCGAGGGGAAACAATTCTAAGCCTTCTGTGTTGGGCGAATTTGTGGAAGCCTTCCTGGACTGATTCCTTCCCCTGGAATTGAGGGAGTCCAAGGCTGAGGAGTTTATAAGCATAAAATAGGGGAAGATGACCATCAAGGAGTACACCTTGAAATTCAACTCGCTATCCCGTTATGCTTCAGAATTAGCAGGAAACATTAGGGCCCGTATGAGAAAGTTTGCATCCGATCTCTCTAATAACTTGGTGTTAGAGTGCAAAGGTGCATTGCTGAAAAGAGATATGGATTTCTCTATGTTGTCCGTTCATTTGAATCAAATTGAGGAGCAGAAAAAGAGAATGACAGAGGCTAGGGAGAAAGACAGATAGGCCAAAAGGTCCAGGCCAGTAGACCAGAACTACTATCATCACTAGGATGGTAATTGGGGTAACAGGTGGCCAAAGAAAAAGTTTAGGGGCAACGCTCAATTATCTGCCAGTGCCCCAGTGCCCAGACCTTCAGTTGATCAGAGGCTTCAGAGTTCATGTCCCAATAGTGGGGAAAATATATAGGGTACTCAGTCCTAGGGGAGTGTGGCTCAGTTATTCAGGGCCCACCCTTTCTGCGGTAACTATGGAAAGAATCATCCAGGGAGGTATTTTTTTTTTGTAAAGTATGTTATTCATGTGGTCGGTTAGGACATCTTTAGAGGGACTGTCCCTCAAGAAAGAATGTTAGGGGCGCTAGTTACAAAGAAAATTTCTCAGTACCACACCACCTCCCAAGTGTACTACTTCAGCTACCGGGGGTAATCGCAATCGGTTATATGATTTGTCTAACTGCTCGGATGAAAAGGCTTCACCAGATGTTGTCACAATTACATTACTAATCTTTTCCAGAAATGTATATGTGTTGCTTGACCCAAGGTCAACGTTGTCTTATGTGACACTATATGTGGCAGTCAATTTTGGGTTTGAGCCTAAAATTATTTTAGAACCTTTCTCAATTTCTACTCCTGTTGGTAACTCTGTTGTGGCTAGGAGGGTGTATATAAACTTTGTTGTATCCATTTATGGTCGTGATAATATGGTAGATATTGTAGAGCTAGATATTATTGACTTTGATGCTATCTTACGGATCGATCGGCTCCATTCGTTTTATGCCACCTTAGACTGTCGAACCCAAAAAGTTACTTTCTCTGTTCTGAATGAGCCAGTGATAGAGTAAGAGGGGAATTTGTTAGCACCCAAAGGGAAATTCATATCTTATCTTAGAGCCTGTGGGCATATATTAAAGGTTTGTTTGTACCATCTTATTCGGGTCAAAGATTCTAGTACTGAAAGTTCTTCCCTCTAGTCTATTCTTGTAGTTAATGAATTCCCAGAAGTCTTTCCTAATGATCTTCAAGGATACCACCTGATAGGGAGATAGAATTTTGCACTGACTTGTTGCCAGAAACCCAGCCTATTTCTATTCTGCCATATAGAATGGATCCTGTAGAATTGAAAAAGTTGAAAGAATAGCTAACAGATCTTCTTGACAAGGGCTTTATCCATCCTAGTGCTTCTCCCTGGGATGCACCTGTACTCTTTGTGCATAAGAAAGATGGTTTTCTCTATATGTGTATAGACTACCATCAGATAAATAAGGTCACTATTGAAAATAAATACCCTCTTCCCAAAATTGATGATTTGTTTGATCAACTCCAAGGTGCAAAATATTTCTCTAAGATAGACCTTGATTTGGGGTATCATCAGTTGAAGATTAGGATAGCTGACATTCCCAAAATAGCTTTCTGAACCCGATATGGCCATTATGAATTCTTAGTCATATCCTTCGTATTGATTAATGCCCCTGCAGCTTTTATAGATCTAATGAATAGGGTGTTCCGTCAGTTTCTAGACCTGTTCGTCATAGTTTTCATTAATGATATATTATTTTACGCTAAGAATGAGGAGGATCATGATGGTCACCTCCGAACCCTCCTTCATACCCTCAAAGATCATACATTATATGTAAATTTTTCTAAGTGTGAATTTTGGCTTAGTGCTATTTCTTTCCTTGGTCATATTGTTTCTACTTAAGGGATTATAGTCGACCCACAAAAGGTTGAGGCAGTGAGAAAATAGCCTAGACCCATGACTCTAACCTCTATTCGAAACTTCTTGGGTTTGGTAGGGTATTACAGAAGCTTCTTAGAATATTTTTCTTCTATAGCGGCTCCACGTATCAAGTTGACACAGAAAAACGTAAAATTCTTGTGACCTGACTCCTATGACAACAGTTTTGAGAAATTAACTAACAAGTTAACTACTGCACCCATTTTGACCCTTCCTGAGGGTACAGAGGGCTTTGTTGTATACTGTGATGCTTCCTGGGTAGCACTTAGGTGTGTACTTATGAAGCATAGCACGGTGGTACCTTATGTATCTAGGAAGTTGAAGGTGCACGAGCGAAAATACCTCACCTATGACTTGTAGTTAGAGGTTGTGGTGCTTGCACTTAAAATCTAGCGGCATTATCTTTATGGGGTACACGATGATATTTTCACTGACTATAAAAGTTTACAATATGTTTCCTCACAAAAAGAACTAAATCTCAAGCAGAAGCGCTGGTTGGAACTATTGAAGAAGTATGACATGAGCCTGCACTATCATTCGAGCAAGCCAAATGTGCTGGTCGGCGCCCTTAGCAGGTTGTCAATGGGCAATCTTACTCAGGTTGAGGAAGAAAAAAGGGAGATGGTGAAAGATATTCACCGGCTTGCAAATCTTGGGGTTTGACTTTTGGATTTCGAAGATGGAGAAGTAATTGTTCATGAGATAGCTAAATCTTCCCTATGTACTGAAGTTAAGGAGAAGCAGGTTGAAGACCCCATATTGATGTAGATTAAAAATGATGTGGGTCAACAGAAGGTGATGGCATTTGAAATTAGCGGTGATGGTATTTTGAGATATCAAGGTAGGTTATGTGTACCAAATATGGATGGTTTGTTAGAGAGGATTCTTGATGAAGCCCACACCTCGAGATATGTTGTTCACCCAGGCTCTACTAAAATGTATCATGACCTTAAGACAATTTATTAGTGGAACAATATGAAATGTGATGTTATTGATTTTGTTTCTAAGTGTTTGAATTGTCAACAAGTCAAAGTGGAACATTTGAGGCCAGTAGGTACTTTCTAGGAGATAACCTTGACTATGTGGAAATGGGAGATGATCAATATGGATTTCATCACAAGGATTTTGTGGTCCCGAAACCAATATGACTTCATTTGGATGATTGTAATCGGATGACCAAGTCAACCCACTTTCTGCCTGTGAGGACTAAATATTTGGGAGATGATTATGCCAAGCTGTACATTGAGAAAATAGTTTTATTCAATGAGGCACCAGTATCTATTATATCCGATCGAGGTACATAATTCTCTTTGTAATTTCAGCAGTCTTTTCAGACGGGTTTAGGTACCTAAGTGAACTTAGGCACTGCTTTGCACCATAAGAATGATGGGGAAGCTGAATGCACCATTCAGACCCTTAAGGATATGTTGAGGGCTTGTGTAATTGACTTAAAAGGTAGTTGGGTTGATCATTTTCCACTGATAGAGTTCGCCTACAATAATAGCAACCATGTTAGTAGTCAGATGGCTCCTTTTGAAGCACTTTATGAGAGAAGATGTAGATCATCGATTGGGTGGTATGAAGTGGGTGAAACCTATTTTTTGTGCCTGACCTTGTCTATTTAGCAATGAAGAATGTGAAAATCATTAGAGAATGACTTAAGATAGCTCAGAGTCGCCAAAAATCCCACGTCGACACTAGGAAAAGGGAGTTGAAATTTGAGGCTGGTGATTGGGTGTTTCTAAAGGTCTACCCTATGAAGGGATTCATGCAATTTGGAAGGAAAGGAAAACTGAGTCCTCGCTATAAAAGACCATACCAGATTGTGAGAAGGATAGGCAGAGTTGCTTACGAGTTGGAATTACCCAAAAGTTTGGCTTCTATTCATCCAGTGTTCCACATGACCATGTTGAAAAAGTATATTGGGGATCATTCCCTAGTGTTTCCTGTAAAGGAGATCAATTTGAAAGACTTTTTGTCGTATGAAAAAGAACCCATTGCCATTATGGATTGCCAATTTTAAAAGTTGAGGGGTAAGGAAATAGCTTCTGTTAAGATGATGTGGAGGAATCAAAAAGAAGATGAAGACATGGGAGTCAGAAGACGTTATGCATGAGATGTACCCGACTCTTTTCAAAGCCATGGATGATGATTTAGAAGGTACAAATCCTATACTACTCTTTTTATCCCATTTAGTTCTTAAAATCGTGCTTGTTGTGTCCCGAGTCATCATTCTGCGACGAATGATCCCAAGGGAGGATAATGTAACAATCCGCATTTTGGGCTAGAATGTAAATAGTTTTTCCACTTTGTAATATTTCCAAATATAATAAATCCTATGCAAATATTGTGTGTTAATCAATTAAGTAGTATGGGAATCTAGTTTAGCATTAATTGAGATCATAGAGGTCCTTTAAATAAAAGATGAGTTGAAAGCTTTCCTATCAATTGAGTTTTAGTGAGCATCTAAACTTGGGTCAACTTCCATTGACCATAACTAATTATGGGGCGTACTATATATAAAATACAAGTTCTTTGAGTCTTCTTTCCAACACAACTGGTTTCACCTTAATCTAATATCGGAGGAGAAAGTTATGCTCATTATGCTTTGAAGTGTTAGTCTGCCAAAATATGATGATGAGGCTAACGACCTATCAACTAGGTGACGGCCTATCAGCCCTATTCATCAGCCTAGGGAATAAAGTGGTAAAATCCATCCTAAAACTGATGACCTAGGTGATAGCCTATCATCTAAGTGATGGCACATCAACCTTGGACGTCAACTGATGAAGTTCTATGATTTTTTTGATTCCTTAGGGGTATTTTGGTCTTTTTCTCACTCCAAAAACCTTTGTAATAAATTAAATTACACCCTAAATGTTATTTACTCAACCATTATCAGTTTTACAACTCCCAAAACTCCTTCTTTACTCTCAAAAACAAGATCAAACTAGGATTTCCTCCAAGAACAATAAAATCAAGAAATCAATCCTTAAGCCCAAAATTTTCAAGAAACAAATCAAGATTCGACTTCTACTATTTAAACTAAGTCATAGAGGTATGTGGTACTTCTCTAAACATCATGGGAATAATTTTCCTTCTATTGTTTTAATTATTTTAAAGATCCCCAATCATATTCATAAAGAAAGGTTTTTGGAATTCTTTGAAAAGTATACGTCAGGAAGTTGTTGTCAAGTAATTGTATGTTTCCTTGAATCGTTCATCGTGAATTTTGAACATAATTATGTATCTATGTTTTGTGGTGTAATGAAAGTTGAATGAGAGCATGAATGATCAAGACTCCCTCTTTTATCATGATATTTTTGATTTATATTGTTATGGGTTATTTAAAGGCAGTAATTTTCAAAATAAAAATTAATGGGTGAGTGTTTGTTTGATGATCATGGTCATGAATATAATGATAAATGAAAAGAGTTGCAGACATGATTTGACTTACAAGTCAGGATATGACGATACCCGATGAGTCCATGCCCTTAACAAGATAACATTGAATGTTTGAAAAGTATGAATGTGTTTTCATTAAAGAACTAAAAGTTGGGTTTAAGAGAGCTAGTAGGTTACCCTAAGAAATTATTTGAGTACAAGGTCTCATCGCTGAAAATCGTAGTTTCAATACAGGACTTAAGATATATGATCCTACATGATTGACATTTTTAGGACATCTCACATAGGGGATTTCCTATGGTGTGCTCACATGGGGGGATCACAACTCCAATCCTAGTGGCTACTTAGGTTGGAGGCTTGGCCGCTGAGTCAAGGGTATGTGAAATTTCATATTTGTAGGGTGTACCCACTAGCTCAAAAGAATAACAAAGAGTGAGTCATGGTTTCAAAGAAGTGCTTTAGAGTTCACTAATGTATTCCCATGTATTTTTACTTACGTATTATGATCATTATTTTTATGAAACTCTCTTATCTATTTTGTATTAAAAAAATGCTATTTTGAGTTGCTTCACATACCAGTACTTTTGTATTGACCCCCTATATTTCAGGGTCTGAGGCTCAGTCTAGGGTTCCCGCCAAACTGTAGAACTTTCAAACTGAAGTGTGCAGTTGGTGAGCCTTTTTTATTTCAGAAGTCCTCTTGCTATAGTATTATGCTGCATATTACTTTTGGGTCCAACTGGGGGCCTTGTCCCAGTTGTAGACAAGTTATTATATTCTGATGTACTAGAGATTTTGCAGACTAATGTTAGATGGTATTAGAGGTTTATAGATTTTATTTCAAATTGTTCATTTGAATTATAATAATGACCATGATTTCATATTGATATGTATTTCTGCATTGTGCCTTATAGTTTATGAATATGTAATTTCCAGAGAGTAAAGGGCGCTCGGGCCTTCATGGTTTGGGATGCTCATTTCGACCAGGGTCTCAGCTTGAGTCGTGACAATATGACTATTGATAATGGTCTCGAATATGTATGTGGGACAAAGGCCATGATTATGATGTTAGAATTATTTTGGACACATTATTGGGCTCAAGGCTATGTTATGATATGAGTTGACCATCCGGGAAGTGTTTATCCTTTTAAAGGATGTGATTATAGTTTATTGATATATTAATACTTATGGTTCCATTGTTTGAATACTGGTGATGTCATGCATATATTTGGTACATATATGATCAATTCATCTATGATTGATACTATTCCAATTGAATTATTATCTTATAATTGTTGTCACTAAATGAGGGATAAAGCCCACTTTCTACCTTAAAATGGATTACTTCATTATACAAAATGTCTGTCTTAATGAATAACTTATATGTAAAAGTGATTAATAATGATGTTTTAAAGACTTGACCGAGACAGATTTTGGTCTATAATTTGATACTACTAATTCTCTGGTCGTGCGAGATGGGGACCCTTTCTACACTTTTATAATGATTTAGTGCCAAAGTTTATTTCGGGCAACAGACGTATAGATTTTCACTTTATTCCGAGCAACAGACGTATAGATTTTCACTCTTTTAGACATACATTGAGTCCATAAACCTATCATCTCTAGATACATATCTCTCCAGGATAGGATAGAGGAAGATGTTGGCTTAATGATATAACTTCCGGATAAAACCCGATGACAGACTTTAATGTTGATCTTATATATATATATATATATTGATGATGTTGATAGTATTGAGGGTATTGATTATATAATTTATTGGTTTGAGTCCGAGTATTGACTATATTATTTAACAATTTGAGTTTGGGTATAGATTATATTATTTAATGGTTTGAGTCGGGGTATTGATTTTATTATTTACTAATTCGAGTCAAGGTGTTGATTATATATATTATGACCGATTTAATTTCAGACATTGCTTATATTATGGCTAATTCAATTTCAGGTATTTACTGTATATCAATATTATTGTAGCAAGTTCGAGGGATGATTGTGATATTAAATATATACTTTGCATTTATTTTTGCATACACATTGCTAATTACTAGTATGCGCCTATATCTATTAGCCCATATCGGAGGGTTGCATAGGTATGAGTGATGACTTGCCTTGTGGTGTGTTGTATGTTGAATAAACCTTCTGAGCCTGGGGCGATAAGGGTACGTGATAGGTTCGGCTAGGTATTTGGCTGTATGAACTAACTAATTACTCGCGTTGTTATTGATATTGTTATTATCATTATTATGATCATTGTTATGGATAGCTTGTGACAAATTGGTTATTGATTTAGTATCAAGATTTGAGGTACTATTCTGGCTCCCCTATCTTATGATCATATTATTATGCATGATTATCTTATGAATAGACATATGGATTAGAAAACCTAAGTATACCAGCATGAGTTCCTATTAGGATTATGAGATCTTCAAATAAAGACATAATGATTTAGGCTATACTTTAGTAAACCTTGTTTTATATATGTATATATACATTCATAGCGATATGTAGATATGGTGTTACCATATATTCTTTTTGTTCATCTATTCAGATTGTATATTTATTTCTTGGACTTATATACTTATATATATATATATATACATATATATCTTTCTTCCGCTCTTGCTTTGTATATTGGCCAGTGATATATGGTATAGCGTTGAAATTCCTAAGTACAACTAAAATAATATTGTGCATTCTTATTGCTTCCCTAGCCTTACTATGTTAGTCTTTTGGACATGATTAGGATAGTTATCCTTATTATCTCATTAGTTGTCTTAAGTGTTTGCTAGACATATGGGTGTATTTTTCCATTCTGTTTATATGTTATGTATATTTACTTTATCTTTGGAGCTCATTCGACAGTTCCCTACTGTCTACCATGTGTTTGGTACTCATACTAAACGTTTGCAGCCTGCAGATCATACTATGGGTTATCATCATTGACATGTACATTGTGCAGAGCAGCCATGGTTCGGTGACATAGGGTGAGCTCCTAGCATCTGGAGTATTCCTTTTCTTCCTATTATGTATTAGACTAGTCTCTATGTTGTATACCAGATAGTTGTATCAATATATTTATTTGTACATCACTTTGAAATCTTATTATGTTACAGCTCTTGTACTGATACCATAAGGTTTTAGGACTATGTTTTGTAATTGATCTTTTATTTTGTACATTCTGCTTTCTTTTCTTTATCTATTTGGGTAGTCCGATACTAGCCATTCTGGACTATGTGTTTGGTTTTCCTACTAGTGGGTCATAGTAGGACCCATCATTATTTGAGAAATTGGGTCATTACATGGTTATACCACTATTATGTAGTCCTAGATTGTTTTGCCAAGAGCCGTTACCTTCTTCATAACCAGTGTACCCTCAGTCGTGTAGTAGGGAGTGGTTATCTATGACCCAACGGGGATTAATTCTTATATTTATGCTAGGAGGCTTATTTTGAGGGGTTAAGAGAGTTATATCGCTATTCATGATGTTAGTGTGGAGATTCTATCGATTGACTTTGTTCTTATAGTTTGTGAGTTGCCTAATATTTTCCACAGGAATCTACCTAGTCTTCCTCCTGAGTGTGATATTGACTTTGTTATTGATCTTGAGCTGGGTACCTAACCTATTTCTATGGCACCTGGATCCTTCCAAGCTTAAGAATCTGAATTCTTAGCTTTAGGATCTTCTAAGTAAGGGTTTTATTAGATCAAATATGTCTTCTTAGGGAGCTATTGTATTATTTGTGAAGTAAGAAAATGGTTCCATACATTGATTATAGGCAGCTTTATAAGGTAACAGTGAAGAACTAGTATCCTATGTCTCGCATTGATGATCTATTTGACCAGCTTTATAGAGAAGTGATGTTTTCTAAGATTGATTTAAGGTCATATTACTATTATTTGAGGATTTGAGCTAAAGATATCCTAAAGACAGACATTAGGACCCGTTATGGTCATTATCCATTCCTATTAATGTCTTTAGGGTTGACTAATGCCCAAGCCATATTTATCGATTTATTTAATCATGTGTTCATACCTTATTTGGATTTTGTTTATGATTGTGTTGTTGACGACATCCTTTGGTATTTGAGGAGTTGAGAGGAGCATATTCAGCATTTGAGGATTGTGCTCCAACCTTTGAGATATTATATTCTCTTTGCCAAATTCTCTAAGTGAGAGTTTTAGCTTGAGTTGGTGACATTCCTTAGGCATATGGTGTCTAAGGATAGGATTATACTAGAACCAGTGAAGATTAAGGCTATTCATGACTAGGCTAAGCCTACCTCTCCATTGGAGGTCCATAGCTTCATTGTTTTATCCGATAACTATTGATGGTTCATTGATAGTTTTGTTACCTTACAGCATCGATGACCAGATTGACTCAAAAGGAGGTTCCTTTCTGATAGTCTAAGGAGTGTGAGTCGAGCTTTGGAAATCTCAAGGTATTTCTTACTTTAGCTCCTATCATGGATCTTCTTATTAAGGGTAAGAGATTCACCGTATATTCTGATGCTTTTGGTGTTAGTTTGGGTTGTTGCTTAATTTAGTAAGGTCGTGTGATTTCTTATGCGTCAAGAAAGCTAAAAGAGCACGAGTGAAACTACCCCACTCATGATTTAGAGTTGGCGGTGGTTGTTTGCATGCTTAAGAATTGGAGGTATTATCTTTAGGGCATGCATTATGAGATCTTCATGGATCATCATAGTCTTAATCATCTTATGTCCTAGAGAGAGATTAATTCTAGGTGGTGTAGATAGATGGAGTTGCTTAAGGATTATGACATCTCTATTTTGTACAATCTGAGCAAGCCAAATGTGGTAGTGGACGCCTTGAATCAGAAGGCAGTGAGTTTTAGTTTCTCATAGGTCATTGGCACGGGACATTCAGTGCTTTGCCAATTGATGGTGGACCTGATATTTCAAACACAAGTAGCATTCTTGCTAGTTTTGAGCCAAGGTCTTTGCTATTTGAGCAGATTCAAAGTCATCATTTTTTAGGATAAGAAGCTTTGGATCATCTGTGATCAAGTGTTGAGTAGTAAGTCCAAGAGGGCTGCTACATATTTCAAGATTTCTTGAGATTTGATAGTGGCATTTATTTTTTGAGGGTTGATGACTTAATTCAGTCAATTTTGCATGAGGCTCACAGCTTCAGATATTCTATTCACTCGAGTACAGCTAAGATATTTAGAGATTTCAGGTAGCATTATTGGAGTGGTATGAGAAAATATATGGTGGACTTTGTTGCACGTTGCCTATGTTATCAATAGGTGAAGGCTGACCATCAGAAATTTGGTGTCTTGATTAAGAGATTGCACATTCTCGATTGGAAATGGAGAAGATTACTATGAACTTTATTAGTGGTTTACCTAATACATCTCGTGGTTCTAATAGTATTTGGGTCATTTTGTATCGATTGACCAAGTCGGCATATTCCATTCCTATTCAGATATCCTCTAGTGTTGAGAGGTTAGCTCATATCTATATTTGTGAGATAGTCTATTTTATGGTGTGTCCATATCTATCATCTTAGACTGGGGTTCAGTGTTAACTTCTAGCTATTAAAGAGCTTTTCAGGAGGAGTTGGATACTCAGGTGGAGCTTAGTATAACCTTCTTCCAAGAATGATGGGCAATCAGAGCGGACTATTCAGGTTGTCAAGGAAATGCTCTGAGTCTGTGTTATAGATATTGGAGGTCAATGGGAGTAGCACTTAGCTTTGGCAGAGTTCACTTATTATAACAGTTATCATTCTAGTATTAAGACGGAGCCTTTGGAGGCATTATATTGTAGACCATGTCGTTCTCCGATTGGATGGTTTGAGACATCTGAGGTTAGGCCTCGTAGTACTGACTTACTTCAGGAGTCATTGGATAGAATAAGGGTGATTTAGGATGGTTTGAGGGTAGCTTAGAGAAGGCGGAAGGATTATGCAGATTGTAGACATTGTGCCTTAAAATTTAGAGTTGGTGACTGGGTATTTCTCCATGTATCACCCATGAAGGGTGTTGTAACGCCCTGAAATCTCCTCCTAGAATGTCACACGGTGCTTAAGGCTACAAGTAGCCCCAAGCTAACCCTTTGAGACTGTTACTACATATAATAACTCAATTTGAGATGAAATAAACAAAACACTGGTGCTGTCATATCAAATGATAGGAAATACGAAGAAAATACTCGGTCCAAACGACTATAAAACTGGAAATCTCAACATACTAACAATCCCATAACTATTCTGACAAAGCCTCTACTACTCAAGTCTACTAGAGAGCCATTGGGACAGGTCCCCAACTGACTCAAACTGAACTAAAAGCAATAATATGTCTACTAATAATACTGAAATGTCTGAAGATAGGTCCTCGAACCATGAGGACTCACCACTGTAGAGATGTAGACAAAGGTACTCAGAAATCACTGACAAAACTGGGACTGAGCACCTGAACCTACATTATAATACAATGTAGTACATAGACGTATATGTGGATCAGCACTTGGGAATGTACTAAGTATATCGGGGTGTATGCATTTACAGAAAACAATACTGTACTCTTTATTCAAATCATGCATGCAAATATAAATGACTCACATAGCTTGAATACGTCTACAATATAAAGCTCATAAATCATGTAGAATGAAGCATGTAACACAAATCTCATGAGTCATTATACTTAACTTTAATATTTATACTCTCCTTTTATTTCCAGTACTTGAAGGCTAAAGGAAGCTTTAAACAATACTTTCAAACTCATGCATCTATCTCATGGAGAGTAAAACTTCTTTAATGCTCAAGAACTTAGAAATCTTTTAAACTTAAGATACTTGGAACTCGGAATTATATAACTCTTACTAGTAGAGAAAACTACTTTCTTCTTGGGAAAAATTTACTTCAAGAAACTATTTTGAAATTCTTACTATTAGGAAAAAATTACTTATCTCAAAGCTTTAGGGAAAATATTCTATCTCAAGGGAGGTTCTCTTAACATACATAAACCATGCAAGCCACATGGAGTCCAACGTCTTATCCTCCTAAGGAAGAAACCTCGCGCTGAGGAGAAGCGCCATACTCTTGACAGGGAGTATAACCTCAACTCAGTGATCACTTATCTCAGCCTCGGGCCAATAAATATCAATTCTACGGTGGCACTAGTTTAGGGTATGAAACAATAGTAACTTACCCAAATCGGTGCTAAATAGTACTCCCTTTAGTTAGCTATGCTAATCTCAGGGAAATCCACTTTAAAATAATCTCATGATTCATAAGAACACAACTATAATATCTGTAGTCTCATTTGGTAAAGTGGATTTCAAAGCTACTATGATTATTAAGGTCAAAACTTTATCAATAATCTCAAAGTACTCAAATCATGGGTGCTTATAGCACAAAAGTTCATGAAATTTCAAATCTCAAGTAGGGCTTAGTGACCCATAATCAAATCTCAAGTTAAGACTCATCAAAATGCATACTAGATATCATATGGATTCATAAATCATATAGAAATCTAGAATTTACAGTAATTTCTCTCAAAATCTCAACGTACTCATATACTTCAATTTTTAGAGCATTACAACCATTAAATTCTCAATGAATAACAATATAGGGTATAAACCCAGCTTCAATTTTTTTAAAAAATATATAAAATGATGCTATTTGACTTTTAATTCATGGGAAACATCAAAAGCTTGCAACCAATAACAATGGGTGAAAACCCCTAATTCAATTTCATGTAAAATCTCATAAATTGCAGAAAACTTATAGTTTAAAATAAGTTTTTGGGAAAAAGGATGAAAGGATTACCCTTGTTCAAAACCTCACATAACTTAGATTGCGAAACTAGATGAACAAGCTTGCTTGAAACTCTTCTTCTTACTTTTGAGAGAGGGTTCTTGAAGCCTTGGACTTGGGGAACTCGAATGTCAACTCAATTTGTAGAATCTATGTTGAATTCTTGAATTTCTTGGATAAGGGTTTTGGGTTTGGTCTTGAGGAAGAAACCCTAGCCTTTGGATGTTTTGGGAGATAATGACATCATATGCTTCGTTTTGCATATACCTAAGTGTTAAAATAAGAAAAAGGCCAAAAAAGCCTTTTAAAACAACTTAAAAATAATGAATGGGATTTGCGATGGTCGGAGTGACAGTTCATCACTAGTATGATGGTCTGTCAGATCGTCCATCGTACGTTGGTCAGAAAAAGGACACACTGCCTTAGTTGCGATGGTCCTAGCGACGGTTCATCGCTAGCTTGATGGTTCATCGCTAGCTTGACGGTTCATTGTCTTGGTTGTTGTACCTGGGACAGAAGAGGCTGTCACTGCCTTGGTTGCGATAGTCCGGGCGAAGGTCCGTCAACTTATCCGTCGCACCTGGGCGGTTTCGACAACTCTCAGTAAAACGGCCATAACTTCTTACCTCGATACCGTATTTGGACGAAATTGGTATCATTGGAAAGCTAATTCAATTCTCTACATGACAAAAAGTTGATATTGGTAAAATTCTACATTGTTTGAAATATTTCTCACTTGGGAATTCATCCCTTACTCTTCTTAAAGATGACAGTCAACGTAAAGAAAATCCAGGGTATTACAGTATCTCCCCCTTTGGACCATTCATCCTCAAATGTTCTTGTTAGACCAAGAACATAGGAAAAACTGAATACTTCAGAAATTGTAAGAACTCATGCAAGAATAGATATATAGCTGAACTTTAGATTTAGATGGGCTGAAGTAAGGAAGAATAATACCTTCGGTTTGATCTGAACTAGTGGAAAAGAGATGCGGGTACTTGGCTCGCATGTCTGCTTCTGCCTCCCAAGTAGCGCCCTCAACTGATTGGTTTCGCCACAAAACTTTGACCAAAGGAACCTCTTTGTTCCCCAGTCTGCGGATCTAAAAATCTAGGATCTCAACAGGAATCTCATCAAATGTAAGACAATTCTTAATATCACCACTTTCCAAAGGATCCACTACAATGGAATCACCAATATGCTTTTTAAGCATGGAGACATGAAAAATAGGATGAACGGCTGATAGATCTGCGGGCAACTCAACTTCATAGGCTACTTTACCAAGACTCTATAGAGGCCCACATAACGGGGACTAAGCTTCCCCTTTTTACCAAACCTCTTTACCTCTTTCATGGCTGAAATCTTTAAGTATACCAAATTACCCACCTTAAACTGAAGACCTCTTCTCCTCACATCGGCATAACATTTTTGACAACTCTGAGCTGTCTTCAACCATTCTTTAATCAACTTCACCTTTTCCATATCCTTGAATACTGCATCAGGTCCAATCACTACAGCTTCACCCACTTTAAACCAACCTATGGGTGATCAACATCTTCTACCATGCAAAGCCTCAAATGGTGCTATCTCGATTCTAGCATCGTAACTATTGTTATAAGATAACTCTATCAATGGTAGATGCTCAACCCAATTGCCTTTGAAATAAAGAGCAAATGCCCCCAACGTATCTTTTAGAGTCTGAATGGTCCTCTCAGCATGACCATCTGTCTGCAAATGAAAAGCAGAACCCAAATGAACTTGGGCACCAAGACCCTGCTGAAACGCTCTCCAAAACTGAGAAGTGAACTGAGTACCCCTATAGGAAATGATAGACAAGGGAACTCCATATAGCCTGTCTAGCTCTTAGATATACAATCTAGCATAATCCTCAGCTACATAGGATGTATGCATGGCTAAGAAATGCACGGAGATAGTCATCCTGTCTACAATAACCCAAATAGAATCATGATGACGACGTAAAAGAGGTAAAGTAGTCATAAAGTTTATATTCACCTCTTCCTACTTCCAAGTGGGTATACCAAACTCTTGCATCACACCACCAAGTCTTTGGTGTTCTACCTTAACCTGTTGGCATATTACACACTTTGCTACAAACTCAGCTATATTCTTTTTCTTACCACTCCACCAATAGATTTTCCACAAGTTACTTGTACATCTTGGTAGCTATGGGATGGATAGAATACCACGTGCCATGTGCTTCATCCATAATCCTCTACCTCAGATCATCAACATAGAGAAAACATAACCTACCTTACAATCTCCACACACTATCTCCCCCTTAGGAGAAAAACTCTACCTTTTGGTACTTAACTAACTCCTTCAGTCTGACCAAACTAGGATCTCGTTCTTGCTTGTCCTTCACTTCTGAAACTAAAGAGGATCCAAAACTATTCTGCTCCAAAGTACTTCCTTTAGTGGAATCAAGCGACCTAATACCCAATCTAGCCAGACAGTACATCACGAGCTAACACTTTCTTACCTTCCTCTACATAAGAAACACTACCTATAGAGAATCCGCTAAGGGCATATTCCAATACATTGGCCTTGCCTGGGTGATACAACACACTTATATCATAGTCTTTTAACAACTTTAACCACCTTCTCTGCCTAAGATTCAACTCCCTCTAGGTAAATACATACTGCAGGCTCTGATGATTAGTAAACACATCAACATGGACCCCATAAAGATAGTGTCTTCAGATTTTTAAAGCAAAGACCACAATAGCTAATTCAAGATCATAGGTTGGGTAGTTCTTTTTATGCGGCTTCAACTATTTAGAGGCATAGGCTATAACCTTACCTCTTTGCATCAATACATAACCCAAACCAACTCTAGAGGCATCACAATACACCAAAAAACCATTTGTACCATTAGGCAAAGTCAATGCAGGGGCTGAAGTAAGTCGACTCTTCAACTCCTGAAAACTCTTCTCATAGGAATCTGACCACTAGAACTTAACTTTATTTTGGGTCAACCGGGTCATGGGAGATGCAATAAAAGATAAACCTTCAACAAAATGGTGATAGTATCCAGCTAGACCCAAGAAACTTCTAATGTCAGACGCGAAAATAGGTCTTGGCTAATTTTTTACAATTTTTGTCTAGGATTAACTCTAATTCCTTCGACTGAAATAATATGACCCAGAAAAGCTACTGATCTTAGCCAAAATTCACACTTACTAAATTTGGCAAACAACTAGTGATCTCTAAGAGTTTGCAAGACAATTTAAGGTGATTTGCAAGGTCATTCTCAGTACGGGAGTAGACAAAGATGTCATCTATGAAAATAATGACAAACATATCAATACATTGCTTGAACACTTGATTCATGAGGTCCATAAAGGCTGTCGGGGTATTGGTTAGCCCAAAAGACATGATTAGAAACTCAAAGTGACCATAGCAGGTTTAGAAGGCTGTCTTTGGAATATCATATTCCCTCACATTAAGCTGATGATAGCCAGATCTAAGGTCTATCTTGGAGAAACATATTGCACCTTGAAACTGATCAAATAGGTCATCAATTCTCGGAAGAGGATACTTATTTTTTACCGTGACCTTGTTAAGCTAATGATAGTCAATGCATATACACAATGAACTATTTTTCTTTTGCACAAATAGAATAGGAGTGCCCCAAGAAGATACACTCGACCTTATGAAAACTTTGTCTAAAAGATCTTTGAGTTGCTCTTTCAACTTCTTAGCTCTACAGGTGCCATACGATAAGGCAGGATAGAAATAGGCAGAGTTTTAGGAAAAAAGTTAATCCTGAATTATATCTCTCTATTAGGAGGTAACCCTAGGAGATCTTCCAGAAAAACATCATGAAACTTATGAACAATGCTGACTAACTGAATAGTTGGAGCCTCGAACTTAGTGTCTTTGACTCTAAATAGGTGATAAATGCAACCTTTAGATATTAGCTTTTTGGCTTTGAGGTAGGAAATAAAATGTCTTTTGGGAGATATCGAACTCCTGGACCACTCAAGAACTGGTTCATCAGGGAACTAAAACTTAAACACATGGGTATGACAGTCTATAGATGCATAACAAGAATGAACCCAATCCATACCAATAATAAGGTCAAAATTCATCATGTCTAACTTTATCAAATCATCAAATATGACTCTATGAAGAAAAGTAAAAGGACAATGTTTATACACTTGTTTAGTAATAATTGACTCCCTTACTAGTGTGGAAACTAGGAAAGGCTCAAGAAACTTTTTAGGACTCATTTCAAAATTCACAGCGACTAATGTGGTCACATAGGAGAAACTTGACCTGGGGTCCAACAACACATAAACATCGAAGTAAAAGACATGAAGCATACTAGTAATAACATCGAGAGAGTCCTCCTACTCGTGATGGGATAGTAAGGCATAAAATCTATTATGGCATTGACCGCCAGCAGTGCTAGATAAACTGCCCTGAGCAGGGGCGAGATAAGGTACAGGAGCTTGTGCATTGGTAGTCTATGCCTGAGGTCGGGCATCTTTGTTCCCCTTCCTAGAATGTGGGCAATCTCTAAGTCTGTGGCCTATCTTTTCACAACCAAAACAACCCCTCTGATCCACTAAACACTCACCGTGATAATCTCTACCACACTTAGCACAAGGAGGATAGCGGGGTCTATTACTTACACTATTTTGGAACCTAGACATAGAAGACCTGTTCCTTTGCTTCTTTCTGCCTCTAGGCACGGGAGCACTAGCTAATAAAGGTGCTGGCATAGACGAACGGCTCTGGAACTATAGGTGGTTCCCTCTATGGGACCTAGCCTTACCATACTCATGCTGCTCAAATCTAGCCCTCTTGTTACCCCTCACTCTATCTCTCTCTCTTATCTTATTTGTCTTTATCTACTGTGCATGCATCATCAACCTAGCCAGATCCATATCCCTATTCAACATCGTCGTCCTACACTCTTTCAGTACCAAACCAGAAACACCTGTCATGAACTTGCTCATACTAGCTCGAATATCAGAAATCAAATTAAGAGCATATTTGGCCAACTGGTTGAACTTTAAGTAGTACTCTTTAACAGTCATGGGGCCCTTCCTTAAGTTCCTAAACTCCTCAATCTTCGCTTCCCTTATCTCAAGCTGAAAGAATATGTCCAAGAATGCATCTTGAAACACCTGCCAAGTCATAGGAACATCATCCTCACCTCTACCCTTCCTCTATGATACAACCTAGTCATAAGAAATGTCTTTAAACCTATAAAATGCTAGAACAATACTTTCTTCCTCAGAAACATGCATTACTTATGTGATCTTTCTTACCTTCTAAAGGTACAACTGTGGGTCCTCACCTGCCTTAGACCCATAGAACTCTAGCGGATTCATCTGCAAGAAATCATGAATCCTAGCAGTAGCTAAATCACCTCCCTGCTGATTTGCAACTATGGCCTAGTTATTTTCCTGAACATTAGCAGTGACTACTTGGGCTAACGCCTGAAAGGCCACTTAAAACTTAGCATAAAAGATTGTCTCATTCAAGGGATCAACAGGCTGGGGGTGCTCATTATTATTTCTGCAGACGTTCGCTCTTCAGAGAGGCATTTTTTGAAATAAGAGAGCATGAATTATTAGATGAGAGGGACAACTGTAGGCACTATAGAATCTGAAAGAAAAAAACAACTTTTTCCTAAAATTCTTGTAGCCTCTTGCTCATAGATGTGGTGCGGTACACACCGATGATTAAGATTTTACTCAAGGTGGGTTGTCAGAATCCCTAGGACTCCTTAAACCTTAGGCTTTGATACCAAGTTTTTAGCTCTCCAAAATATCCTCCCGAAATGTCACACAGTGCTTAAGGCTACACGTAGCCCTAATCTAACCCTTTGAGCCTATTACTATATATAATAACTTAATTTGAGATAAAATAAGCAAAACACTGGTACTGTGTGAAACTCATGCATCTATCTCTTGGAGAGTAAAACTTCTTTAATGCTTAAGAACTTAGAACTCTTTTAAACTCAAGACACTTGGAACTCAGAATTCTATAACTCTTACTAGTAGAGAAAACTACTTTCTTCTTGGGAAAATTTTACTTCAAGAAACAATTTTGAAATTCTTACTATTAGGGAAAAATCACTTATCTCAAAGCTTTGGAGAAAATATTCTATCTCAAGGGAGGTTGTCTTAACATATATAAACCATGCGAGCCACATGGAGTCCAACGTCTTGTCCTCCTATGGAAGAAAACTCGCGTTGAGAAGAAGCGTCAGACTCTTGCCAGGGAGTATAACCTCAACTCAGTGATCACTTATCTCAGCCTCAGGCCCATAAATATCAATCCTACGGTGGCACTAGTTCTAGAGTATGAAACCATAGTAACTTACGCAAATCGGTGCTAATACTACTCTCTTTAGTTAGCTACGCCCATCTTAGGGAAATCTACTTTAAAATAATCTCATGGATCATAAGAACCTAACTATAATATTTGTAGTCTCATTTTGTAAAGTGGATTTCAAAGCTACTATGATCATTAAGGTCAAAACTTTCACAATAATCTCAAAGTATTAAAATCATGGGTGCTTATAGCACAAAATTTTATGAAATTTCAAATCTCAAGTAGGGCTTAGTGACCCATAATCAAATCTCAAGTTAAGACTCATCAAAATGCATACTAGATATCATATGGACTCATAAATCATATAGAAATTTGGAATTTACAGTAATTTATCTCAAAATCTTAACGTACTCATATACTTCAATTTCTAGGGCATTACAACCATTAAATTCTCAAGTAATAACAATATACGGTATAAACCCAACTTCAATTTTTTAAGAAAACTGGTAAAATTATGCTATTTGACTTTCAATTCATGCAAAACATCAAAATCTTGCAACCAATAACACTTGGTGAAAAACCATAATTTAATTTCATGTAAAATTTCATAAATTGCAGAAAACTTATGGTTTAAAATAAGTCTTTGGGAACAAAGGTGAAAGGATTACCCTTTTTCAAAAACCCACATACCTTATATTGTGAAACTAGATGAGCAAGCTTGCTTGAAACTCTTCTTCTTACTCTTTAAGAGAGGGTTCGTGAAGCCTTAGACTTGGGAACTCGAATCTCAACTCAATTTCTAGAATCTATGTTGAGCTCTTGAATTTCTTGGAGAAGGGTTTTGAGTTTGTTCTTGAGGAAGAAATCCTAGCCTTTGGATGATTTAGGAGATAATGAAGTCATATACTTTGCTTTGCATATATCTAAGTGTTAAAAGGGGAAAAAGGCCAAAAAGTCCTTTTAAAATGACTTAAAAATAACGAATAGGATTTACAATGATTGGAGTGATGGTCCGTCGCTAGTATGATTGTCCGTCGGATCGTCCATTGCACGTTGGTCAAAAAAAGGCCACACTACCTCAATTGCAATGGTCCATCACTAGCTTAATGGTCCATTATCCTGGTTGTTGTACTTGGTCCAAAAGAGGGAGTCACTACCTTTGTTATGATGTCCGAACGATGGTCCATCGCAAACTCGATGGTCCGTCAACTTGTCTATCGCACCTGGGCGGTTCCGACAACTCTCAGTAAAATGGTCATAACTTCTTACCCCCATATCAAATTTGGACGAAATTGGTATTGTTGGAAAGCTAATTCAATTATATACATGTAAAAAAGTCGATATTTGTAAAATTCTACATGGTTTAAAATATTTCTCACTTGGGAAATCAGCCCTTACTCTTCTTAATAATGAAACTCGACGTAAAGAAAATCTGGGGTATTACAGAAGTAATGAGGTTCAAGAGGAAAGGCAAGCTCAGCCCTAGATATATTGGATCCGTTTGAGATTCTTTGCACAGTTGGTGAGGTAGATTATAGGTTACCCTTTCCCTTAGATTTTGTTGTTGTTTATCCAGTTTTCCATATTTTTATGTTGTGGTCCTGACCACTCTCATGTGCTTAGATGGGACTCAATTTAGTTATATGATTGGTTGAACTTGGTAGAGGAGCCAGTGCTCATATTGGCTTGTAATGTCATGTAGTTGTGCACTAGAGATATTCTAGAAGTTAAAAAGTTTAGTGGAGGCACCATCCAGTAGAAGAGGCTACTTGGGATATTGAAAGATAGATGTGAACCCATCATCCTCACTTGTTTGAGGATTTAGGTACATCTTAATCCTTTACTTTCACGAATGATAGTTCTTTTAATAGTGGTATTATAATGACCTTCTAGTTAATTTTCCATAATTTTGCTTATTTTTGCAATTTAGTGCTTTCCTATAGCTGTCCTAAGTCATTTATAACTTATTGGAACTGCTAGTTTGGTTATCGAGTAGCTTGTTTGAGTTTTATAGTTAATCCCTTTTCTAAAGACTTTGTTGGTTCAAATTGGCTACCAGGAAAAAATTTTAGCTAAACAACCTTAGATGTTAATTCAGACTATTCCAATAGTTTTGGAACATTGATTTTTGGTTAGGAAGGCCCTTAGTTTGGGTCTCGAGGCTCCCAAACTTATTTTGAGCTATTGCCAAAAAGTTTAAAAAATGGCAGGTGGGTATGGCACCCACTTTTCATTGAAATAACCTCAGATGAAACTTTTAACTGCTTAATTGAGTCTGGAATGTCAAATTTCATAGGGTAGTATAGTTCATTTGCATATATAGGATTTTGGATGAATTCTAAGTCTCAGCTGGTGCTAGTGCATCGCAGACGCGACTAGCCAGTCGATTAAGCGACATGGTTTGGCCCACTAATATCACATAAGTGAGGCCTATTTTGCATAAGTAAATTCCTCTTAAGCGATACCAGGGCCGCTTATACAATATGTGCTAAGGCAACAAGTATCGATTAAGCGGCACGTTGTCACTTAAGCGACCCGGTGTCCGCTTAAGTGACACCTATGGACCTGGGAAGTGTAAAATACGCATTTTCCTGATTTTCACCATTTCTCATTGTTGAACCCTAAAAAGTGGGAAAACTTGGTAGAATCGTTTGTGGTTAATTTTGGAGATTTGGTGAAGTTAATTTACACGTTTCTTCTTTGAATTTTTGGTAAGGTTCCATTATTTTATTGATAAAAACCTTCATTGTTTTCTAAAATTCCTAGAATTATGATGCCTTGATTGTAGCACCATCAGAGCTCTTAATTCACCCATTTTTTTATGGTAATGCTCCTTGAACATAGAAGGACATTGTGTTGGTTTCGAAAATCCAATATGTAGACGGACCCCATATAGGATTTTTACATAATTTTGGACCCAAAGAAGAGTAGTGCAATATCTCATTTTGATGAGTAGATTATGATTTTGATAGCTTGGCATCTTGTAGAAGCTTCTCAGAAAAGAAAATTGATGGTGTAGTGGATTCTTCGAGCTTTTCTTTGGTTTCCAGATAGGCTAGGTTTACCCTCTTCATAGATTAAGCTATTTCATAGTTTGATTTTGAAAATATGCTAGATATGGGGTGGGATTTAGGTTTTGGAGGTATGATTATAAATATTTGGGTTAGTTGGACCGTTAAGACTTTCTTGAAATAGTAATTTAGGTGTAATTAACTTAGTTTCTTATGTTTTAGGGAGAATTTATGGATAATTATGGATTAGTTTACCTATAGTAATGAATTTAGATACTTTAGCCTAGTTCGGGATAGAATTTGCCTAAAAATAGATTTCAAGGAGTACAAGTAGGGTCCTTTGGCCCACCTTATGCCGAGACTTGTGTTAGATTTTTAGACTTATTTACGCATGATATACCCTTATTAATGACTCTTTTGGGACTTTAAGAAGATTAAACTCTTGTTGATTACACTAATTTGGTAGTTAAAAGTTAGTGCTAATTTTGGATAAGACCCGGTGGGTCATTGTTGTGATTTATATGGTCAATCGATAATTATGATATCTGAGTTTAAGTTTAAGTCTAAAAATTGATGATGATATTGAGATAGGAGTTTTGATTTATGTCTGGTAATTGATGATGATATTGATTTATGAGTGTTGGTTTAAGTCCAACAATTGATGTTATGATGTTGATACAAGTAGGATGTACTGATGATGATGCTATTGAGTTTCAGTTCAAGTTTGGCATTGAGAGTTATTTATGATCTGATAAAGTACATACGGATTCTTAGTTATGGCATGATAAATGGTTAATTTATGGTTATTTGGTTATTTACTTTCCTTTGATTGTACCTTTTAGGATTATGTGAGCCTATGTTGGGTTATTTATTTTCCGCACTTATTGGCATATAGGGCCAATTTAGTAGTTAGGATTGTGTGATCTTTACGTTACTTTTCTATATTTACTTACTTAATTAAGCACAGTGGTGTTGGAGCTTATTTCTAGGTTTGCCCTTTAACCTTGACTTAGTTATTTTATCTTGTATCTTATTATATTTATATCATAGTTTATCTTAGTAAGCCGATGATGCCTATTGAGTACCCATGGTTTTGGTGGTCATACTTTAGTTTTGTACCTTTTGGTACAAATTTGAGTATTAGTTGCCGCCCTTGATGGGACACTTATGCGGGGTTAATTTTGGAGATTGGGTGTGCTCTTGGAGTCAGAGTTACCCTTTTTCCTTCTTCTTATCTAAGTCTAGTCTTTCATTTCCAAATGAATTGTATTGGACTCTTCAGTACTTATAGTTCATTTGTAGTAGCTCTTGTATCGACATTACTGAGTCTTGGGATGATTATTGACCTTTTATGTATCTATTAGATTGCTAATTTAAGTCTTTAGTTATTTATTTCCAGCTTTTAGGCCATTTTCCACTAAGTTACCCATTGTGTATAGCTCCGAGATATAGTTTGGCTTACCTGCTAGCAGGATAAAGTAGGTGCCACCATGACTCGTAAATTGGATTGTGACACTAACCTTGTCCACCAAGCAATTAAGAAGGTTAATATTATTGGGTAGATGCTTGAGTTCACTCAAAGTCGTCAAAATTCCTATGCCAATGTAAGGTGTAGTGAGTTAGAGATTGGCATGAGCAATTGGGTGTTCCTAAAATATCTCCCACAAAAGGAGTGATGATGTTTGGGAGTAAATACAAGCTCATCCTTATTATAGTGGTCCTTATCAAATTTGAAAATTTTGGGGAAGGTTGTTTATAAGGTGGACTTACTCGCGAGTTTGGTTTCAATTCATCCGGTGTTTCACATATCAATGCTTAAGAAGTGTGTTGGTGATCATTCTCTTGTAGTCCCCATAGAGAATATTGGGGTGAAAGATTTCTTGTCATATGAGGAAGTTCCTATCAAAATTTTGGATCATCAAGTTTGAAAGTTGTGAACTAAAGAGAACACTTCAGTAAAGGTATTGTGGAGAAATCAAATGGTGGAAGAAACTACTTGGGAAATGAAAGAGGATATGAATGTTAGATTTCCCCTTTTGTTTCCTACTTCAAATGGTGTTTCTTAAGTGATGTGTTATGGATTTACACTTTTGATGCTTAAAACTTTGAAAATATGTAAGTTACTTAGGTTGTTTGTGTGATATTATATGTTTTGGTTCTATTTACCAGGAAATCTGGATTTAGCGGCTAAACTAAAGAAAAAGATGAAAATTGATGTTTTGTCTACTTACCCAAATTTGGGCATATGTTCCATTTACCATGCATAGGCGAGCTAAGTATATATCAGAAGTTGAAGTCCAAAGTCTTAGGAGTAGGAAAAAAGACTCTACACTTACTTATGTCCATGTACGGTCCGTATGTGACCCAAGTATGTGCAGAGATCAAAAGTCCAGAGAGCTATGAGATCCGTATAGAAGTTCTGCACTTACCTAGGTCCACATACGGTCTGTATATGGTACATACAGACTATATGTGGCCTTAAGTAGCCACTGTCCTCAAATTTCCTTTGTTGTTTGGGATTTGATTTTTAGGGTTTTCTTGTGAACTATATACACCCCTTTTACATTTATAGTTAGGTTACCACTCTTAATATTCACAAACATATATTTTGATTCCAATATTCGTATTTGATCTTGGGATTACTCTTGTATTGATTTTGGCTGATAATTCAGTTTCAGACTTTGAGTTTTATTCAACTATTCTTGTGATATTGCTTAATAGCTTCAAGCATGAATTTCGTTGATCATTTCACAATCATAAGCGACTAAAACCCTTAGCTAGGGTTGTGGGAACCTTGGGATATTGATGAAGTAGGAGAAGTGCAAAGTTGTTCTGAACCAATACTTGTGCATGCATTGTATTATCTTCGGTTTGATAGATGTTCTAGCGGTTGCAAACATTAGGATCCTTCCTAGATTATTGCTACTCTAGAAAAAGATAATTACAACAGTGATTTAAAGATTAACTGTCAATCTAGGCTAATAAGTACTATCGATGTAAGATGGTTATCTGTTATCTATTAACTTGAGACTCACAAGGTAATAGTTAGCTGGAATCTTGGATAAGGGTTAGTAATGTGACATCCTGAGACTCAAAATATAAAGGCTGACATCTATCAATGAGTCCATAAGATAGCTGATGGTACACAACTTATCATATTTTGCATGCAAAGCACTGGGTTGGTTAAGCAAAGCACGATAAATTTATGAATTTGAGAATCCGGGGGGACATAGCTCTAGTGTTCATATTCGACTATTTACAACTAAACTGATGTAACCCAACTGGAGGCCTTGTCGTAATGGGCGTCTCAAGTCCAACCAGGATCGGAGATCACCCTCGTTAACCAACCTAACCTCCAGCTGCCAGCCCTAAGTTGGCTAAATTGAGAGCATGTAAAAAGATAGTGTAACAGCTCACATGAAGACTCTAGGATAAGATCACAACCATAACTGACCTAACCGATTCCAACCATCTCATACCAACAATCCAACCATACCAAACTGATACCGAAACAAGGGCCATAAACCAGGATATAACCAAAAATGTTCCAAAACATAATATAATTAATCCTAAAATGATTTATAATGGAACAATGAGAAATTGTTTAATGATTCCAGCCTCAATACCAATACCAATGCTAAGGATGACAGCTACACCGATCCAACCCATTCCAACCTATAGTAGTACCACAAAGCCTCTAACCAAAGGAGTAATAAAATTTGGTTCGAACATGCCCCCAACCATGGCCAAAACCAATATCCAAAATAAAATCAAGTGTTTAGAAATATCTATAACATGAAATGGATCCTTAAAAAGGGATGGAAGCTCACCACTTCAGTCCAAATATTGATTCCCGAGTCAATCACTATGTAGGAGGAATAGAATGGTCGATTCTTACATAGCGTAGGTATACAGCCGCCTATAGATGGGTTAACGGGTGAACGCTTGGATGATCTCAGGATAAGGATAAAATAATATCATTTATAAAAACAATTTCCATACAACCATGCATATATATATATATAACCATGTCGGGAAAGGGGATCAGGTTTAGCATGCCTTTAAAACCTTTACCTGGGTTGTGCAACTTTGTTGTCCTAAACCACCTATGGGCTGTATGGGTTTAGCTCCCCTTGCTGAAAGGGCCCCAAGGCGTGAAACTACACGACCAGGACCCCAAAATATAGTGTGACATCATGCACATGGTCACAATGAGAATGACCAACTTCACATTGGCAAATATGAGTTTCCAGCTTTGGTTATTGTCCAATTGAAACCATTACCAAACAACCAACTAATTTATTTACCATTTATTAACCAACGCTAATTTGTGATGGTATCATTATACCAACCATACTTGCAAGTACTATCCATAGCCAACCATATATAGGTTTAAGGGGGACTTCCAAATGCCCTTCCATTTACCATATTAATCCACTTGGTGGATTCTAGCTACCCCAAAAGCATAACCATTTAGTCGTTAACTTATCAAAGTCATTTAAACCATGCATAATTCCTCTGCCAAGTTTTAAAACAAGCAAAAGTTCCATTAAAATACTCAATGCAATAAAAACATTATTATACGCATTTTTTCAAATACATTGGGGGAATAATATAACTAAAATCAATTCCAAATACCATTAAACCATTTCCATGCAATCCAATTTTTCAAAACCACCATTAATGCATATAAAAGCATAATTAAAACCATGGAAAACCATAACCAACTATTTAATATCAAAACTCCCAATTCATATTTGAAAACCAAAATCATAAAATCAATGAGGTCATGAAAAAATCATAAAAAACATGCTTCTAGAATTAACAATGAGGGAAGAGAACTGTCACACCCCATAGTCATAACACTCTTTTAATGCATCAAAAAAATAACCTTTTGGACCCCCGTTGATGGTAGATAATGTGTTGACATTGTGGTAGATTTTGGGGTGTTTTAGGACCTCAAAACTAAGTAGCTTTTGCAAACTACAGCTTAGGCAATGGCTAGGCATCACCATACCATTGCAAACCTTCACTGGAAAGGTTTGGCGATGAAGTTGCCGCTACAAACCTTAAGCTTTGCCATGGCTTAGGTGCTACAAACCTTAAGGTTTGCCATGGGTTAGGCACCGCAAACCTTAAGGTTTGCCATGGGTTAGGTGCCGCAAACCTTATGTTTTTACGGTGTAGGAACTCTGTGGTTGAGTTATTTCAAGGAAAATAAGGTCTTTTGACATTACATAACCGTCCCTAAACATAATTACACGATATTAAAGTCCCTAAATACATTTTAAAACTATCAAATTTTGGAATCATCTTCACATTTTTAGGAATTTAAGGCATAATTTAGGGTTTTTTTAGGGATCTTGAACTTCACGTTTTTATCAAGTTTTCTCTGTAACATTACAGTTTACTTTTGGAGAAATCATTATTACTTTTTTGGGGATTTTCTACTGTGATTTAGAAGGAGAAACACTTGTTGATATTCACCATTCTATAAGTTATCATCTATCAAACTATGAATACAATTGGCGTTGTTGCTTCCAACATTATGAGTAGCTAATTACTTTAACCCAAGTTGTGGGATCTATGGGTTTGGGTTTATTATGTAACTAAGTGTTCAAGAGTCTAATGGTGGTAGAAACTTCTTGTTAATTCCATTATTTTATATTCTGACTATTGGTTGCAAACAATACGCCTTACTTACTAGTGATTTGCTTGAGATAAGAAATCAACCCTAGTAAGAAGCGAATTATCAACGGGGACTTGGAAGCATCAAACTTCCATTTAATAATAAATGTTGTAACAAGATTAAGTAATTGAGATAACATCCTATTATGAAATATAAATTCCCTAACTTCGAAAGAATTAGGTAGTTAAATATCTAAATAGTTTGAGAAACATTTTGACATAACTTCGACAAAGATAGTCTGATGTTCCTACCTACCATAAGAATCTTAAACTGTTACTAGCGTCTGTCAAATCCCAACACCTATAGTGAACATAACTGTAGTTCTCTATATCATATTATTTACAAACACTAAAACTGAAGTCAGACATAATTATTGATAGTTTCCAAAAAACCTATTTACAGGAACTTGCTAACTACAGTTGATTGACTCATGAACAACTTAAATCGACACCATATTCCTTGTGGGATTCGACCCAACCTAGTTGGGTTATATATTGACAACGATCACTTACATTCTCGTAAGAGAGGTGTAGTTTGAGCATTATCAAAAATGGCACCGTTGTTCGGGAGTACGATTGTAAATTAAAGTTTGTGTGCGCTAATTGACTGTTAGTCAAGTTTCCTAGTTTTACGTTTATTTATTGTTTTTGTTTATTACAGGACTTTTATGGTGTATGACAAGAACCATAAGTTCCAAAGAACCATTATTACCATTTAATTCAGAACCATAACTAATCAGCAGAATGGTAGACCAGCAGGAGGCTGACAGGTTAGTAGCCTTAGATAGAGCTCAGGTGAATGTGCAAAATGATGGTCAACAAGTACGGCATCCAAATCCTAAATATGAAGACTTAGGAGACAAAGAGTTGCTAAACCTTGGTATACAGTGTAATGCTAACAGGAACCATCCATTTTAAAGAAAGCAAGATCACCAGCCGGTCCAATATGACCTCAATGATAATGATGATGGAATGGTTGGAGCAGGTACAATGGGTTCAATTATTCCTCCATTGTTAGTACCTGGGGTGAAATTCAATATTATGAGTGTTATAATTCAACTCTTTCATCGAAAGGGGTTGTTTGGTGGCCTTCTTGGGATGATCCGAACTTCCATCTGGTGAACTTTGTCACCATATGTAAATCTTTTGATAACCCAGGAGTGGGTCAGAATGTTATTCATGTGAGATTGTTTCCATTATCTCTGTCTAGGTAGGAAACATAATGGCTTAACAAGCTAACACCCGATTCTATAACCAACTAAAGGCAGTTGAAAGGAGCTTTCCTAGAAAGGTTTTTTCCACCTTCTAGAAGAGTACAGTTGAGAGATGAGATCGGTAACTTTAGACAACTCCCAACTAAAGCCTTGCATAAAACCTGGGAGAGATTCAAAAAGAAGTTGATGAAGTGTCCAAACCACAACATGACAGACATACACTTGAAGGAGACTTTGTACAGGGCTCTTAACTCTATGACAAAACTGATTGTAGATAATGCTGCTGGCGGTTCATTTGTTGATCTTACATTCCCAGAGACTTCTAAAATGATAGAGAGAATGACCAAACAGAGTTGGGCATAGCATACCAGAGACTCTGTGGTAGCAAGCCCCACTGTTTCTGTTGGTATGACTGTGGAACAATGTATAAGAAACGAAAAGTGTGATCAAGACATGGCTCACCTAAAATGCAGATGGACTTGCTAACCAAGCTTTTACTATCAGGGAAAACTGAGAAAGTAAAGGTTGCAGGATTACAGGGCAAAGTGGACTCTGACTCAAAAAAAAAAAAGGCGAACTATGTAAATAATCAGGGGGTTTCGAAGTCAATAGCCAAGGAAATCAAGGTCGTACTTATTATGACAAGGCTAGATATCAGAACCAGGAGCAAGGAAATTGGAGGATCAATAATGATAGAAGCGGGTTTTATGTCCCTCCTGGAAATCGTGAGGCTACTACAACAAGTTCTAAAAAGAAGTCCATGAAGGACATGATGGCTAAATTATTAAAAGGAGTGGATGCTACCAACTCAGGGGTGACTACCATGAAGACCGATCTTTTCTCTATGAGCCAGTTGGTAAACTCGCACTCCACTTCGATCAAACAGCTGGAACAGCAAATGAGCCAACTCTCTACAGTGCTGAACTAGAGAAAGAGTGGAAAGTTACCTAGTGATACAATTTATAATCCACAGAATGATGGCTCAAGTACAGAGATGACCACTAGAAGTGGTAAGATATTACCTGGCTTTTTTATGGGCAAAGGTGGAGTTGAAAATGTGATTAAAGTAGATGGTGAACTTGAAAAAGATAATCCAGTGAAATCTAAGAAGCTGGATGGCATTGATATCCCTTCTAATCATCAGCAGGTTGATGAGTTGGAAAAGGGGAAAGAGAAGGAAAAGGAAGTAGTGGTTAAAACTCACCCAAGACTACCACCTCCCTTTCCTTACAGATTAAAGAAGAAGGTTGACGACATAAATTAAGTAAATTCATGGCAATGTTAAAGCAGTTAACAATAAATGTACCTTTGGTGGAGGCACTCGAGAAAATGCCAAGGTATGATAAATTTATGAAGGACCTTGCGACGAAGAAAAGAGCGTTAAGCTATGAACCGGAGGATAATCTCCTTCATTATAGTGCTATTTCTACGATGTCCTTGGTGCGGAAGAAGAAAGATGTCCATCATTATAGTGCTATTATAGTATTGTTTGTTCCTTATACGGTTAGGTCTCTGGAATTCGCTAAGGCCTTATGTGATCTGGAAGTAAGCATTAATCTAATGTCACTGGCTGTATATAAAAAGTTGGGTTTGGGAAATCCCACGCCCACTAACATTCAACTCATGATGGTGGATAGGTTGGTAAAATAACCTATTGTTATTTTGTATGATTTGTTGGTAAAGGTAGCTAGCTTCATATTTCCTGTGGATTTCATCATTCTTGACTGCGAGGTGGACTTCGAGGTGCCATAATCTTAGGTCGACCTTTCCTCGCAACCAAAAGTATATTGATTGATTTGCGAGATAATGAGCTCTTATTTAGGATGAATGATGAGGTGATCCAATTTGATGTATGTCAATCAAAGAAGCAGCATAAAGAAATGGGTTTGCTCTCAATTGTTGATGTATATTATGAGGATGAGAAGGAGATGTCAATAAAGGAGAAATTTGTTGTCGAGCCTTTAGCCGCAGTTTTGATAAATTTTAATTGTGAAGGAATTGAGAAGTATGATAAGACTGTTTGTGCTTTGTCAGGAATAGGTTCATACTCTTATGCTCCTAAGAAGTTAGATCTTGATCTTGTTAATCAATCAACACTACCGGCTAAGCCATCCATCAAAAAGCCACTGGTGTTGGAATTAAAAGAGCTGCCAGGGCATTTAAGGTACATGGTTTTAGGCAATGGAAACATGCTACCCATTATTATTGCAACTGATTTGGGTGAGCAGCAAGTAAAAGCACTTATTTCAGTACTTCAGAGGTACAAAAGAGTAATAGGATGGACTATCGTAGATATTATTGGTATTTCTCCTGGCGTCTGCACGAATAAAATACAACTTGAGGAAGATTGTACTCCAACCATCAAGTACCAGCGTCATCTCAACCCACCAATACAAGAGGTGGTTAAGAAGGAAATTATTAAGTGGTTGGATGCAAGATTGGTTTACCCTATTTTTGATAGTAAATGGATGAGCCTTGTTCAATGGTGCCTAAAATAAGTGGGCATGACTACTGTTGCAAATGAAAGGAATGAGTTGATTCCACTTAGTCCTATGACTGGGTGGAGAGTTTGCATGGACTATTGCAAACTAAACTCATGGACTTCGAAAAACCACTTCCCGATGCCTTTTATGGACCAAATGCTTTATCGATTGGCCAAAAAGGGTTGGTATTGCTTCTTTGATAGTTATTATGGATATAACTAGATCTGTATTGCTCTTGAAGATCAGGAGAAAACGACATTCACATGCCCATATGGTACCTTTGCATTTAAAAGGATGTCATTTGTGTTATGCAATGCACCCGCTACTTTCCAGGGGTGCATAATGTTTATTTTCTCAGATATAGTGGAGGACACATTAGAGGTGTTCAAGCATGATTTCTCTATGGTGGGAGATTCATTTGATCTGTGTTCGGCAAACCTGAGTATGGCCTTACAACAATGTGTTGAATTCAATTTGGTTCTTAATTAGGAGAAATGCCACTTTATGGTAAAGAAGGGCATCGTTATTGAGCATAAAATTTCAGCAAAAGGGATAAAGGTTGATCGAGCCAAGGTTGAAGTTATTGAGAAACTACCACCTCCCATTTCAGTGAAAGGAGTGCGTAGTTTTCTTCAACATGTTAGCTTTTACCGGAGGTTTATAAGAGACTTCTTGAAGGTTGCAAATCCACTTTGCAAACTTTTGGAGAAAGAAGTGAAGTTCTGCTTCAATGATAATTGCTTGAAGGCATTTAAATACCTTAAAAAGAAGCTAGTCGAGGCCCCTATCATTGTTCACCAGACTGGTCAAAATCATTTGAGATCATGTGTGATGCAAGCGGTGTTGCCCTTGGAGCTGTATTGGGACAAAAAAAGTACAAACTATTTTATCCAATATATTATGCCAGCAAAGCACTAAATGGGGCGCAAATGAACTACACCATCACTAAACAGGAACTCCTAGCTGTAGTGTATGCTTTTGAGAAATTTAGGGCTTACCTGCTTGGGATCAAGGTGGTGGTCCATACTGACCATGCAGCCTTAAGGTATTTGATGGCTAATAAGGATGCAAAACTAAGGCTAATTAGATGGGTGTTTCTGCTACAAGAATTTGACTTTAAAGTCAAAGATAGGAAGGGTTGCGAAAACCAAGTTGTGGATCATCTGTCTAGAATAGAAGGTGAGAAGGAAGTTAGTGAGGAAATAGAGATAAATGATGCATTTCTTAATGAGGAGATCTTGTCTGCTGCTATGGAGAAAATGCCTTGGTATGCTAATTTTGTAAATTATGTTGTGAGTTAAGTCATTCCATAAAATCTTTCCATCCATCAAAGAAAGAAATTCCTTCATGATGTAACAAACTACTTTTGGGATGAGCCGTATCTTTTTTGGTGATGTGGTGACAATATTATAAGAAGATGTGTGCCAGAAGTGGATGTATTATGTATATTGGAAGCGTGTCATGCTTCCCCAGTTGGAGGTCAACATATAGGTGACTGAACGGATAGAAAGCTATTGCAGAGTGGATACTATTGGCCAACATTGTTCAAAGATGCTCACGAGTTTGTGCTGAAGTGCGACCAATGTCAGAGGTAGGGGTCGATCTCCAAAATATATGACATACCTTTGACTAAGGTGCTTGAAGTGGAATTATTTGACGTCTAGGGCATTGATTTCATGGGTCCTTTTATGAGTTGTATGGGATGATGTACACTCTAGTTGTTGTTGATTATGTCTTGAAATAGGTCGAAGCTGTTGCCTTGTCTAATAATGAAGGAAAGAGGGTTGTTGCTTTTCTCAAGAAGAACATCTTTTCTCACTTTGGAGTACTACATACTATTATAAGTGATGGAGGATCTCATTTTTGCAACAAAGTGTTTTGAGCTGCCTTACCAAAAAATGGGGTGAAACAGCATAGAGTAGCCACTCCATATCACCCACAAACTATGTACAAGTGGAGGTGTCTAATCACAAGATTAAAGTCATCCTAGCCAAAACGGTGAACACTAGTCGGCAAGATGGTCTCGAAAGCTCGATGATGCCTTGTGGGCATATTGAACTGCTTTCAAGACACCCATTGGCATGTCACCATTCTAGTTAGTCTATGGCAAAGCATGCCACTTACCAATAGAGCTGAAGCACAAGGCTTCATGGGCACTCAAAAGGTTAAAGTTGAATTGGAAGGAGGCAGCAGAGCTAAGATTGGGGAAACTGAATGAGATGGATGAATTTCATATGAAAGAGCAAACCTATACAAAGAAAAGATAAAGAAGTATCATGATTAGAGGATTGAGAAATGAGATTTCCAAAAAAGGTGACTTGGTGTTTCTGTTTAATTCCACACTCAAACTGTTCCTAGGTAAGCTTAAATCCAAGTGGTCAAGCCCGTTTAGAGTTAGTCAAGTCTACCCATCTGGAGTAGTAGAACTTAAAAATGAAGACGGCAGCATCTTCAAGGTTAATGGGCAATGAGTCAAACTTTATATCAGTCCAAAAAACTCGATGAAAAGTATTGCTACTATCTATCTCGATGAAGTATGAAGTAATCGAGATACTTGAGTCATGCCACAATGTTAAATCAGGTGCTACATAGGAGGCAACCCATGATCCCCGTGCTTGATCTAATCTAGGTATACCCTAACCCTTAGTTTAGTTTTTCTTTGATTTTAAGTTGTGGGTGTAGAGTGAGTTATTATTGTAACATTTTGTAGTTGACTAGGAGAAATACAAGTACCTGAGGTAGTTAACATAGTTTTGTTATTTTTTGAACACCTCTCAAATGGTCTAATTGTTTAACTGTGTGATTTACATCTAATTATGACCACTGTGCATCTTGTTATGGTATTAGTTATAGTGACTTGATAATCATTGCTAAACCATTGCATGAATTGGATAAGTAGTAACTTGTGATATACTTGTGTGCCATATGCGTGTGAGATTTTACTTACTTTTCTTTGTATGTTAAATCCAGAACTTGACCGGTTAGTCTTACCTAGGTTAAAGGATAGGGGTTAGGAAAGGATCATAGGCCGTTTTGATATTAGCCTACTTTTAGCCTAAATTACCTTTCCTGTATGCATAATATCCCTTGATCCCTATTTTGAGCCTGAATGGCCTATTTCTTTTTATGATACCTATCATCGTCCCATTTATATCATAATGAACCTGTTTTGGCCCTGGTCCTCCTTGGACACTGTGCACCTTGACTTAGGCAAATGATCTAAGTTGAGAGTTGTTATCATAGGGGTGCGTGATGTAAAATGAGTATAAATAAAGGTAGAATAAAAGAAAAGAATAAAAATCTGGGTGAGGTAGAAAAGAACAACAAAAGAAAAGTTGTGAAAAAAAAGTGATTGTACAAAAGACCGCACCCATCCTGAATATGTGTGATCAAGAAAAGAGAAAAATAGAAAAAGGTTAATAAGTGAGACCCCAGAAGCTAGTGTAGTGTCAACGAGGCTTAGTCACTTTAAATATCATCGAGTATCATACCAGCCCCTAGTCTACATTACAAGCTAAAAAGAAGACCTATAGTGATCCTAGCTGACCTATCTGAAAATCTTGGTAATGAAAATAAGGGCAGGCCTATGGTATTTGGCATACATTGATTGGAACTTCATTCTGAAAGTAAGCGTCTTTTGATTGCCCCCATGGTTACATATGTGATGTCTGATATAAGTAAAGTGGGACTTCTTTGTAGTGAGGGCACACTTATTACGTTGCTAGTTTCTAACTTGTTTGGCTAGTGTAATCTTGGTACATGCATGGTTGTTGTTGCTGAATTGATGCCATATCTTGATTCCAATGTGTCGCATTGTTGTTTTTCAATAATATGCACAGTTTTTTTTTTAAAATTAATTGACCTTGGAGAAGGTGAAGATGTTTTGAGATAATATGGATGGTTGACTGCCGAATATACTTTGTGTCCTTTTGGTTGTGCTTTAGTTGCTTGAGGACAAGCAATTATTTTAAGTTAAGGGTATTGATGTGTGAGCAGATGCTAACACATTTGAGGCTTTTAACTGAGAATAATTGCAAAGTCTTAAGCAACTTTTGTTGTTTTTGATTGTTTTCTCTTTGATATTGCAGTAAAAGTTAAAATGCAAGAGAACCAACAATAATGGAAGTAATAGAGTTGATTTCTAAGCAAGTAGAGAGGGAAGTATAGCTGATGACTTATCCAATAAGTTGTCAGCCTTGTGATAAGCTATCAGAGATGCCTTCATCCTTAGACAGATAATGTGATTCAGCTGGAAGAAGTGACGATTACTTGTGATAGGCCGTCAGAGTTGTCATAAGCCATCAGGCTTAGGCAATGCTTGAGAAATTGAAGTGAAGAAACGAAGACAATTTTAATAAGTCCTCAACTTTGTGATAAGTTATAAAAATCATCATCAGCAATAGATAGTGTGAGGTAATAGGAGTAAAAGTGTGACGACATCTCTAATAAGCCGTCAGGTGTCTGATAAGCTATCAGGAATGTCGCCATCCAAGGCAGAAATCATGAAAGTGGAAGAGGACCTGACGACAATTCTGATAAGTTGTTAGACTCCTCATAAGCCGTCAAAGTGTCATCGTCATCCTAAGGCAGAAATCATCAAACTTGGAGAAGAAGCTGATGACATTTCTGATAGGTCGTCAGACTCCTAATGAGGCATCACACTTCATCGTCGCCTGTGCGAGAAAAGATCTGTAATCTGTGATTTATTTCCATCATTAGGATAAAGTATTTCAGGCATAATTTAGGGTTTTTCGGGGAATCTTGAACTTCATGTTTTCATCAAGTTTTCTCTCTAGTTTTCTCTAAAACCTTACAGTTTACTTTTGGAGAAATCACTATTACTTTTTTGGGATTTTCTATTGTGTTTAGAAGGAGAAACATTTGTTAACATTCATCATTCTGTAAGTTATCATCTATCGAACTATGAATACAATTGGTTTTCTTGCTTTCTACTTTATGAGTAGCGAATTCCTTTAACCCAAGTTGTGGGATCTATGGGTTTGGGTTTGTAACGTAACTAAGTGTTCAAGAGTCTAACAGTGGTAGAAACTTCTTGTTAATGCCATTATTTTATATTCTGACTATTGGTTGCAAACAATAGGCCTTGCTTACTAGTGATTTCCTTGAGATTTGATTTCCTTGAGATAAGAAATCAACCCTAGTAAGAAGCGAATTATCAACAGGGACTTGGAAGCATCGAACTTCCATTTAATAATTAATGTTGCAACAAGATTAATTTACTTGAGATAACATCCTGTTATGAAATATAAATTCCCTAAGTTCGAAAAAATTTGGTGGTTAAATGTCTAAATAGGGTGAGAAACATTTAGACATAACTTCGACGAGGATAGTCTATTGTTCCTACATACCACAAGAATCTTGAATCGTTACTAGCGTCTGTCAAATCCCAACACCTATAGTGAACATAACTCTGGTTCTCCATATCATATTGTTTACAAACACTGAAACTGAAGTCAGACATAATTATTGATAATTTCCAAGAAAAACCCATTCATAGGAACTTGCTAACTATCAGTAGATTTACTCACAAAAAACTTAAATCGACACCATATTTCGTGTGGGATTCGACCCCAATCTAATTGGGTTATATATTGACAACGATCGCTTACATTCTCATAAGAGAGGTGTAGTTTGAGCGTTATCAGTTACTCCTTGATTTACAAGTTAACGGTTATTCAATTGCATGTCTTAAAGCATGAGCCAAGGGTTTTACTATCATTTACGAACTTTAAATTGGTTGGAAATTGAAGAGAGGGATATTATTTTGTTTGTAAATGCTAAATGTGATAATCGAAAGAATTTCTTGATTCTTTTGAGAAATTTACCATCATTTGTTGAAATGTTGAAAAGACAGAATCTTTGTGTAGTTTGACATATATTTTGAAATAAGAACTTTATTGTATTTTTAAAATTTTTGGTTGTCAACTGACTTGATTGTAGTGGGAGAACTAAGCATATTATGATATGGTTGTGTATATGACTTGCAACTCTTGGTATGACTATACCAAAGCAGATAATGCCATAACAGACTTAGAACAAAATATAATTCAGATTTTATTCAAATTTTCAGAATTTTATTATTGAAAGATGCATGTTTAGAACAGACTAAAAATGGGCTTAAAGAGGGTTAGGTGGTTACCCGAAGAAGGCAAGAGTTTAGATAACTCAATGCCCAAAAAGTGTTTTACCGATACAGTTTTATTATGTCCCCATAGAGGGATTATATGCTAGCCTAGTGCCGTGGCATATCAAAATCAGAAACTCCAACCTTTATGGCAAACTTGGGTTGGGGACTTGGCCGCCGAGTCAAGGGCAGATTCCATATAGCCCGTGGAATATCAAAATTGTAGGGTGTACCACTTAGCTTAAAAGTAAGACAAAGAGTTAGGTTTTGATTTACAAAAATGTTTTGAAACTCACCAAATTATGCCCATGTATTTTCAAATGTTCTATGACGACATGTCTTTTATGTAATGCTCTCAATTATGTTATATATCAGTATTTTGTTTTTGGATTGTTTTACGTACCAGTACATTTGTATTAACCCCCTATATTTCAGGTACTGAGGCCCAGTCTAGAAGTCCTGATAAACAGTAGATTGTTGTCAGATATTCAGAGTTGGTAAGCGTCCCTTACATCAGAAGGGGTCTTGTTCACATATGTTGATCTAATTTGGTTTTAGTTCATGGTCCGACTGGGGGCCTTGTCCTGGTTTCAGATAGACTGTTGTTTCCATTTGTAGTAGAGATTTCATAAACTTGTATTAGATGGTTTACGTTTTATTAAACTTATGTCCGCATTGCTCAATCGAACTAGTAAAATGACCATGTTTCCATTTGTCTTGTTTTTCGCATTTCCTTTCAGTATATAAATTGTATATATGATTGCCAGTTAGAGAAGGGATCTCGGTCCTTTATGGTTAGGGATACCCGTCATGGCTAGGGCCTCGGTTCAGGGTGTGACAATAACACACCTTAAACCAAGATATTGATGGAGAGAAATCACCAAGACAAGCCGCAATTCAATCCTCTAGTTGTAACCCTAGCCTCCCTTGCCCAAAAGCTTTGAGAGAATTATAGTGTTTTAGAAGAGTTTCTATGTGTTAATAAATGGAATATTAGGGTAATTAACCTCCCAAGTAGATTAAAGTTATGGGACCTTAATAAGATAAATGGGGAAATGTTAGGAATAGCCCCACTTAAGTTGCACAAAATCCCGTCCTAGGGGTACGACTGACCCTCATGAGTCATACCCTCTAATTCGAGTGGTACCCTACACTCGTATCCTAGCCTCAACTTTCAGATTCAACACTGTCGAGCATACGACTCATCCAACCAAGTCGTATCCAAAGGACATGATCCGTACCCTTCATCCGTACCCCTGGCAGATTATTACCAAGGAAGATTTAGACACTATCAACCATATGAGTCCTCGGTACGACTCGTACCTTTGCTTATGGCTCATGGTGAGCCACTCATACTCAAATCCAACATAAGTAACCAAGTCTAAGATTAAGTTAAGGAACCAAATGATCCATACCCACCAATACGACTTGTACCCCTAATCATATCCATTCCAGTAACAAAAATCCATCTTACCAACACTGGTCAGCAAACGACTGGACCATACCATCCGTACCCCAATATACGGCTCGTACCCATGATTCATATTGGGTTCAGAGATCAGAATTCAAAGATATTTTCTAAGGTCCAGAAACCAAGGTGTTTCAATCTCCCCCACTAGTAACCTTTATCCCCGAATGACCGACAAGGTAGAGGTAACCACATGTACGAGTCATTTGCATTATCAAATATATTTCCAATCTTTAACAATATTTGAAAACAAAGAGGAAATGATATTAATCTTTCCTTTGATGAACTCTGAAAATAAAGATGTGTTGAAGACACATACCTTCACCTTTTCCATAGCCTGCTAAACCAAGTCAGGACTAAACATATCCGACTCACCAAGCTCAAACCAACTAATAGGAGATCTACACCTCCTACTATACAATGCCTTAAAAGGAGCCATACCAATACTAGAATGATGCTATTATTGTAACCAAACTCCACCAAAGGTAGATGCTCAACCTAATTTCCACCATAATCAATTACACAAGGCCGGAACATATCCTCCAATGTCTGAATAGTTCTCTCCATTTGCCCATCCGTCTGCAGGTGGAAAGCAGTACTCAAACTAAACTTACTCCCTAACCCTCTCTGAAAAGATTGCCAGAAGTGAGATGTAAACTGCGTACCATGATCAGAAATAATTAAAATAGGTACCCCATGTAGGTTCGCAATCTCCTGAAGATACAGCTTCGCATAATCCTCTACCGAGAAGGTAGTTCATACTAGCAAAAAGTGGGCAAACTTAGTCATCCTATCCACGATGACCCAAATCAATTCATATTGATCCCGAGATCAAGTAAGACCGTTAACAAAGTCAATATTGATCACTTTCCATTTCCACTCGAGCAATTCAATTTCTTGATACAACCCTCCATGCCTCATGTGCTCAACCTTAACTTGTTGACATACTATACACTTGGCCACAAAATCGGCCACGTCCGTCTTCATGGCATTCCACCAATAGATATCCTTGACATCATGATACATCTTAGCTGAGCAGGGATGAACAACATAGCACGATTCATGCATCTCATCCAAAACCCTTTGTCGCAAACCATCAACATCAAGAACACACAACCTCCTTTGGTACCATAAATAACCATCACCACTGATCTCAAACACCACTACCTTTTACCTCTAATGTCACTCTTAATTTTTGTAAAAATAGGATCTAACACTTGTTTTTCCTTAATCTCCGCACCAAGAAACGATTGAAAAACCTCTTGCACTATCACATCACTATCCTTGGAGTCTAAGAGACGAACTCTAAGATTAGCCATGTGGTTAATATCCTTCACTAATTCCCATTTTCCTTCCTCCACATGAACCAAACTCCCTATGAATAACCTTCTAAGAGCATCAGCAACCACGTTAGCTTTACCTGGGTGGTAGTGAAGACTCATATCATAGTCCTTGAGAAGTTTAAGCCATCTTCTCTTCTTGAAATTAAGCTCCTTTTGAGTGAACAATGCCTAAAATTAAGCCCCTTCTGAGTGAACACATACTATAGACTCTTATGATTAGAAAAGATATCCATATGCACACCATACAAATAATGCCGCCATATTTTCAAAGCAAACACAACTACCAACAGATCCAAATCATGAGTAGGATAATTCCTCTCATGCACTTTCAACTTCCTAGAAGCATAGATAATCAACTTCCCATGCTGCATCAAAACACAACCAAGCCCTACCCGAAATGCATCACAATAAACCACAAACCCATCATTGCCTTTCGACAAATTCAAAATTGGATCCGAAGTTAACTTATCCTTCAACTTCACAAAACTCTCTTTACATGCATCTGACCAAGAAAACTTGACCTTCTTCTACGTTAACTTAGGCAAATGAGTAGCTATCGATGAAAAGCTTCCCACAAACTACCTATAACACCCGGCTAAACCCAAGAAGCTCCGAATATTGGATGGAGCCATGGGTCTAGGTTGCCTCTTCACCACAACAACTTTTTACGAATCAATCATGATCCCCTTACTCAAAACAATATGACCTAAGAAAGTTACACTTGGAGGACTTGGAATACAATTGTTGATTTTTTAAGGTCTGCAACACCATGCGGAGGTGATTGCATGATCCACCTTACTCTTCGAATTAACAAAAATGTCATCAATAAACACAATAACAACAATAACAAAGATATACAAATACTGACAAAAACCCCTATTCATCAGATCCATAAATGTCGCTGGAGCATTAGTCAACCCAAATGACATTACCAAAAATTCAAAGTGCCCATATCAAGTATGAAAAGCCATCTTAAGGATATCCACCTTCCTAATCTTTAGATAATGGTACCCAAATTGAAGATCTATCTTAGAAAATAACTTGGCATCGTGCAAGTGATCAAACAGATCATTTATCCCTTGAAGAGGATATTTGTTCTTGACTATCACCTAGTTCAACTGCCTATAGTCAATAGATATCCGAAGGAAACCACCCTTCTTGTGCACAAACAACACCAGTGCACCCCATGGAGATACACAAGGATGAATAAACTCCTTATCCCGAAAATCCTTAAGTTGCTCTTTGAGTTTCTTCAACTCAACCGGTGCCATTCTATATGGAGGAATAGAAATTGGATGAGTGTCCAGAACCAAGTCAACACCAAACTTGATTTCTTTATCTAAAGGAACACTTAGAAGATCATCTGGAAAGGCATATGAAAACTCATTAACCACTGGAATTGGCTAGAAAGAAGGGCCTTTCGAGTTAGAATCTTTAACCTGGACCAAGTGATAAAGATAACCTATAGAGATTAACCTTCGAGCTCTAAGATAAGAAATAAATCTCCCTCTAGGAGAGGAAGGACCACCCTCCCATTATATAATCGATTAACCAGTGAACCAAAAGAAAACCCTACGGGTCCAATAATCTAAGGACGCATAACAAGAGTGCAACCAATCCATGCCCAGAATAATATTGAAATCCACCATACCCAACTCAAACAGATCCACCAACGACTGTTTACTACCAACAGATACCACACAGAACCTATAGACTCTTTTAGAAATAATCGAGTCACCAACTTGGGTAGAAATAAAAAGAGGATCTAAAATAACTTTCAGATCAAAACCAAAAGTTACAACCACATAAGGAGTCACATAGGAAAGAGTGGACCCTGGATCAATAAAATAATATACATCATAAGAGAAAAGTTGTAACGTACCAGTAACAATATCAGGTGATACCTCAGATTCCTGTCGGGATGCCAAAGCACACAATCTATTTCGAACAACACTAGAACTAGGAGCAGTAAAAGAAGTAGATCCCATAACATCAGGTGTAGGAGAAGAAGATAAAGCCACAGAAATCTTATTTGCCCCTATAGCAACCTTATTAACTAGAAAACCCCTGAGCCGATGGACTGCATGGCTACATTTGAAGTATTTGTCCCTTTTATCATCGCAATAACCCCAATGAGGAAGACCATAGAACTAATAAGAATAGCATGAAGAAACTGACTGACCTCCATTTTCTTAAGATTAGGCACCGTGTGCCAAAAAATTGTCACCACCTTACTGACGCTTGTCACCCACCTAGTGAATAGCACTAGCAGAAGAGTAGGAACTAGAACTCCCCCACTTCTTTTTCTGACATTTACCACCATCCTGACTATCCTAAGACTGAGTACCTCCCTGGTCAGAAAACCTACTCCTCTTGCCCTGTTTATTCCCCAAACTCTGTCTGCTTTCTCTTGTCATCCTCTATTTGTTGCATATAAATAATCAACCTAGAGATATCCATATCTCTAATTAGCAAGACAGTCTTGCTCTCCAAAATCAAATCCTGATTTAACCTAGAAGCAAACTTCCTCATTTTGCCCACATGTCAGCAACTAAATCAGGAGCATACCTTGACAATTTGTGAAACTTGAAGGCATATTCCTCGATAGACATCTTCCCTTGCTTGAGGTTCACAAACTATTCCATATTTTCTTCCCTCAACTCTTGAGGAAATAATCGATCCAAGAAGGCCTTAGAAAAAGTATCCCACAAGACTGATTCTTCTACATCACCCCTATCCGTGTTCCACTCTTTATACCAATGATATGCAATATCTTTAAGCTGATAAGCTATAAAGTTTACACTCTCCACATTTTTAGCCGGTATCACCCAAAATATCTTTTCCATTTCATCCAAGAAGCCCTATAGATCCTCCTTTACCTTCACTCCAAAAAAAATAAAAGGACCTATCTTCATAAATTTGCCAACCCTTATGGCCTCAATAGACAAAGCACTAGTCGTACCCCGCTCAACCAGAGCAGCAACCATCTGAGCAATAACATAAATAGATTGACAAAATTTTGTATTAGTTACCTTACCTTAAGGGGTACTAGTAGCGATCAGTGGAACTCTAGAACTATCAGGGATAGGACCGTGAGATAGATGATGAACCCTAGAAGTAGGATGCACCCCTTCAACATTACCCCAAATAGGATAGAAGAATATCTTTGTGTTCCACATCTATGAGACATGATCTGAAAGAGAAACAAACAAGGATTTAAGAAGATTCCAGCTTGAGAAAAAAATATGAAGAAAGTGAGACATTGCTAAATTCCTTGTAGTCTCTCCCTTATGAGTATGGCGCATTACACACCCTAAAAGAGACTCTACTCAACACGAATTTCTCGACTCCCAATTGACCATGAACCTAGGATTTGATACCAACATAACATGACCCGACCAGGGACCTTGTTGTAATGGGTATCCAAGTCTGACCAGGACCGAAGATCACTATTGTTACCCAACCCAACCTCGAGCTGCCTGCCCTGAGTTGGCAAAATTTTGAGCATGTAACAAGTAGCTTAATGGCACACATGAAGACTCCGGGATAAGATCACAACTGTGACCGATCCAACTGAATCCAACAATCCCATACTAATAATCCAACCATACCAAACCGATATTGAAATAAGGGCGATAAACTAGGCCATAACGAAAGATTTTCCAAAATATAATGTAATTAATCCCAAAATAAAATATGATGGAAAAGTAAGAAATTATGTCTGATGATGCAAGCTTCAATACCAATACCAATACCAATGCTAAGGTTGACATATATATCGATCTCGTCCATTCTAACCTATAGTAATACCACAAAGACTCTAACCAAAGGAGTAATAAAATTTGATTGGGACATGCCCCCAACCATGGCCAAAACCAATATCAAAAATAAAATCAAGTGCCTAAAAATATGCATAATATGAAATTGAGCATTCTAAAGGATGGAAGCTCACCACTTCAATCCAAATGTTGAATCCTGAGTAAATCACCATGTAGGAGGAGTAGAACAGTCGGTTCCTGTATAGCATGGGTATACAGCCGCCAGTAAATAGGTTAGCGGGTGAATGCTAGCATGAACTCAGGATAAAGATAAAATAATTCTATTTAGAAAACTAAGTAAAACCATCTACATGCATACAACCATACATATATATATAACCATGCTAGAAACGGGGACCAGGTCTAGCATGCCTTTAAAACCTTTACTTAGGCTATGTACCTTTGTCGTCCTAAACCACCCACTGGCTATATAGGTTCAGCTCCATGAGCTAAAAGGCCCCAAGTGCGTGAAGTCGCACAACTAGGGAAGAAAAATCTGGGAAGTCTAGTACATCCCCTAAAATATAGTGTGAAATTATGCATGCGATCACAAATACCAACCTTACATCGACAAATATGAGTTTCCAATTTTGGTCCCTTTGGGACATCTACCTTCCACGGCTTTGATACACATCCTGCCATTATTGCCCAATTAAAAATAATACCAAGCAACTAACCAATCCATTTACCATTTATTAACCAAGGCTATTTAGTGGTGGTATCGTCATACCAACCAAACTTGCAATTACTATCCATAGCCAACCATATATAGGTTTAAGAGGGACTTCAAAGTCCCCTTCCATTTACCATATTAATCCATATGGGGGATTTTATGTACCCCACAAGCATAACCATTTAGCCATTTTCCTTTGCAATCCATTTAAATCATGCATAATTCTTTTATCAAGTTTTAAAACAAGAAGAAGTTCCATTAAAATACTCAATGCAATGAAAACATTATTATAGGTATTTTATCAAACACATTGGGGTATAATATAACCAAAGTCAATTCCAATTACCATTAAACCATTCCCATCCAATCCAATTATCCAAAACCACCATTAATGCATATAAAAGCATAAATAAAACCATGGGAAACCATAACCAACCATTTAATATCAAAACCCCTAATTCATATTTGAAACCAAAATCATACAATCAATAAAATCATAAAAACATTTATAAAACCATGCTTCAAGTTAGAATTAACAATGAGGGGAGAGAACATGCCTTAAACCAAGATGATGATTGAGAGAAATCACCAAGACAAACTCCAAAATAATCCTATAATTGAAACCCTAGCTTCCCTTGCCCAAAATATTTTGAGAGAATTATAGAGTGTTTTAGAAGAGTTTCTAACTGTTACTGAATGGAATAATATGGTAAATAACCTCCCAATTATGTTAGAAGTTGTGAACCCTATTAGAATAAGTTGGAAAATATTTAGAATACCCCCACATAAGTTGCACAAAATCCCATCCCAGGGGTACAACTGACCCTCATGAGTTTTACCATCTAACAAAAGTGGTACCCTGCACTTGTATCCTTGCCTCAACCTTTTGATCCAACACTTTCTAGCATACGAATCATCTAACCAAGTCCTATCCAAAGCATATGATTTGTATCCCTCATCCATACCCCTAGCAAATTAATCCCAAGGAAGATTTACACATTGTCCACCATACGAGTCCTGGGTATGACTCGTACCCTAGCTTACAGATTATGGTGATCCACTCATACTCAAATCTAACTTAAGTAACCAAGTCTAAGATTAAGTTAAGAAACCAAATGATGATCTGTACAAACCAATACGATTCATACCCCTAAGTTGTATCTATTCTGGTAACCAAAATCCATCCCACCAACAAACACTGGTCAGCATACACTGGACCTCTCTATCCATACCCCAACGTATGGCTTAAACCCATGAGTCGTATTGGGTCCAGAGACCAGAATTCCAATAAATTTTATAAGGTCTAGAAACTAGTGTATTTTAGTTACATACTATTACTTGTTAGATACTATCACTAGAAACCCCTTATTTACTTTCTGTTCAGCCTGTTGAGTTTAACAAACCAGACGTATACATCCAAGTCTTCCATGTTGGTTTGAACACAACTTAGTTAGGTTACTTCACTTGGAATCGACCATTTTATCCTCAATTAGAGGTGTAGTTTGGGCATTGATCTTTAAGGTATTAGTCCTATGCTCATATTCAATCTTTTTATATTCATACCTTAATCTTTCATGTAAATTTCCTTATCGTGCAAAAGTTATCGATAATTGTCATACAGGGACAAATGATCTCAAGGGTGGATAATGTAATGCCCTGTATGTCCAGACACCTTTTTTAGAGATAGATATAAGCCTATAAGAACCTTAGAGTGAGTAATAATATCGTGGGATGAGTTTTGTACCTTTGGGGGAGTTTAGGACATAGAATGAGATCGTGAGTCACACGAGGAAGAGCGAAGTGTGGTCGCGCATCGCACAAGCTAGTGCGAGGGGCTACTACCTCAATCTCATGGTGGCCTCACGCCGACTGGGGCTTAACCCGCGATGGGCTCGCACTGCACAGAGGAAGGCCACGCCTTGGGGTATTTTAGTCTATATGCGATGAAAATCATCCTCCATTACTCTTATACACTTCCCCTAAGTCCCATTAACCCTAAATCTACAAAAAGCCTCTCTATCATTATCTTTAAGTCAAGAAGCAAGTCAATTCCATATGAGCCAATATGACCTTTAAAGTGAGTAGAATACATCAAAAGCATATCGAACACACCCTACTTTCATTACTATCACAAAGTGTGAATTTAACTATTATTTATGTATATTTTATTAGTGATTAAAAAGTTAAGGTTGAGGATTTTATGAAGAAAGCTTGATATATAATTTCTATTTTCTATACGAATGATTTTTAAATTTTTATGTGGGGTTTGAGAATGAAATGGCTATGATAACTCTTTATGTTTTGAAATTTGAATGTTAAATGGGTGAATAATTAAGTCATGATTGTAAGTCTCTTGAAAGATTGGAGTTGCATAAGAAATATAAATGTTCTCTCTTCCTTTGTATCATTGAACGTATGGTACTATGGAATTTTTGAAAAGGTTATGGGAAACTCAATTACTGTTATACTCATGATTTTAAAGGTGGAATTTCGGATTCTAAAATGTTAAATAATAATGATGTCGGCATGATATGGATGACTTTCAAGTCTTGGAATAATGATACCAAAATGTGAATGCCTTAAAAAGACTACATGGATACATATTTATGAAACATGTATTAATTGGGCTTAAAGAGAAATATGTAGTTCACTAAGAAGGCATATGTCCTTGTGACCAATGCTCGAAACCTATGTTTTATCGATATAGAGATAATCTTTCCTTAATTAGATGGCGAATTCTTATCTTAATATGAGGATAAAAATGTGGCTTTAAGCTATTGATGACTTTTGCCTAGCCTCAGTTCTTGCAATAAACATAGATTGAGGCCTTATCAATTGGGTCGTACCGGACCCATACAACCCTAGAGTTATGTAAGGTCGATGGAAAACAATGAAGTTTAGAACTAACTTTTAAATGGTAATGTCTTTATGGTTTTCATATCTTATCCCATACTTATGTAATATAAATATGAAATGAGTTTTATGATGTGCTTTATAAGAATATTTTTCCTTTTCCCCTTGGTTGCATATCAGTACTCAGCGTATTGACCGTCCTGGATGCTACATCATTTAATGATGTAGGTTTGAAGGCATTTTTTGGTGTTTTATGCAGAACTAGGACTCTCACAATATCTCTTGCGGGATAGTTGGTCGCAAGTAGTGAGCCCTCCATCCTTTGAAAGGAATTTGGTATTTTTATCCATATATTGGTCTTTCTCTCATTTTATGGTATAGTAAGGGCCATGTTACCGGATAAGGAAATTTCATTCTTAATGGTAGAAGCTTCATAGACTGAGGTGCATAAATATTTCTATTACTTATTACAAGACTTGGGTTTTGGATTTTTATTTCAGTGGAATTTCATTTTATGGGTCAGATTCCGCACTTTATTAAGATTCTGATTATGATGACATGCTAAGGGGTCTTCTTGGGCCTCCATTAGTATGGAATGACTATTACGACTAGGGCTTGGGCTTGGGTTATGACAATATGTTCCTCCAAAGACTTCCCATATATAAAGATATCATTAAAAAAACACCAAAACAAATTTCATTGATAAGGATTGAAATACTCGATTCATCAATTATTGGAAGGTGGAAAGAGAATTGATTAGCCTAAAGAGTATACCCTTGAACTCATAATGGTCCATGTGAGTCCTGAAATCAACCTCATAAATATCTTATATCTTTATTCTGATATGGTGGTAACCATCTGCCAAGACAACTTTTTTGTCTTAGCCTTCTTGTGTTCATAATTAAGGGCATAGTCTGAGGGGACTAGGCTCAAGCTTTGATATAGTCACTGATCCTTCTAAAGACTTAATATCATATTGCTCTTCTATCTTCACTTTTTTGTTATGATTATGATCTTGCTTTTAGAAGCTTCAATTGTCTTTTCTGGCATTCTAGCTTGTTATATTGCAAGATTGAGAGTAGCTATCATGAACATCATCACAACATATTTAATTTTCACCTTGGCATCCCCCCACAAATCTTGACAAAAAATGAGAATCCATTTAAAGTAGTATTCTACTTAACATTTATGCTTTCATATCCTCAAAGTCACCAAATATTCTTAATATTTCAAGTTTGAGTGAGCTTGTTAATTATTCAAGTACATCTTCTATCATAATATCTCTAACTTAACACATAATTCTTACTTGTACTTAGTCCAAGCCACCACAACCCTACTTAGAAATTATGAGATGTACCATGTTTCAGCATCAACATTCAACTATACTGCAGCCCCACCCACTATTATATTCTCGGTACCCACACAAGTTAAAATACCTACGAACTTTCAAAGTCATACCTAAGGTATTGTCCTTCAAATCATCGCAGTTCCCATTTAGGAGGTGGAATAGTCATCGATGGAGACCTAACTAGTATGCCATCTGGCCCTGGTACAAGTAACAAAAATCTATCTCCTAGTGGTTGAGCACCTTTAAGCTCTTAATTTGGTCTCCCCTCAAGGTTTGTTAGTCAATCAATGATTTGCTCCAGGGTTCCTTGAATGTCATTCTAAGCCACCAGCACTCCCCTATGTTTTTCAACTTGTTCTTTTAGTTATTTATCATGATATAATAAATTTTCATCCATGAGCTTCATTTGGGTTCCCTCTATTCCATGTTTGACTTTACAGGTTGCACATTTATGGCTCCAGCGCCAATTATTATGATCTCAAATCACACAAATTAACAAAAATAAAAATAAAAATTATAAGAGTTTTGGGATATTTTTCTATTTATATAAACCAAAAAATGGAACTACAACCATAACAAAACTAATAAAAATGGGAGAATGGTATAACAATGAAAGAAGTGAGAATCAGATCTAAAGAAATATTTGGAAGGAATTTGCAAAAAAGAAGAGAGAGCTAGAGAGTGGAAAGAAGAGAAGAGTTTGTTATACTATTAAAATTTTGGATGTCTCTTATCTCTTTCCTTTTCATTACTTATACCCAGCTTAATCAATATCAGTAATTTGGCTTCAATAAAAACGACTTAAGCCAGGACCTATTCAATTATTACTATTTATTGTCTCCACTTCTTTTATTTAAGTCGACTAGTCAAGATGGTGTAATGACTTAATTTTTGGTGATTTTTGTGAATTATTCATTTCTATGTGATTTGATAATTTTATCCCTCCGAGTGGTTGCTTTGTGTAACTTCTAGGGTCTGGGGATGATTGGAATAGTTCTCAATGCGTTTCGATGTGATTTATGCGAGTCTATGGTTTTTGGCGGTTAAAAGGATCACTATAGAATTTGTAAATGAGAAAGGATCACTATAGACTTTGTGACTAGGTTTCCTTGTACTTCTCATGGTTTTGATAGTGTTTGAGTCAACCTCGATCAATTGACTAAATATGCTCCTTTCATTTTGGTTCATGTTTTTTTCAGCACTAAGAGGTTGACCCGTATCTATATTCCAGAGATAGTTCATCTCCATAGTGTGTCAGTGTCTATCATTTTAGATTAAGGTTCAGTGATCATATCATATTTTTAGAAGACTTTTTAGAAAGAGTTAGGTAGCTGGGTTGATCTTAGCACAAATTTCACCCCCAAATCGATGGTCCATCAAAGTGAGCTATTCAGGTTTTAGAGGATATGCTCCACACTTATTTTATAGACTTTGGAGGTCACTGGGAGAAACATCTATCTTTTGAAGAGTTTGTGTATAATAATAGCTACCATTCTAATATTGAGATGGCTCTTTTCAAGATTTTATATGGTAGCATTGTCGCTCTCTATTTGGTTGGTTTGAGGTTTCTAAGATTATACCTCGAGGTACATAATTGCTTCATAAGTCTTTGGATAGATTTTGGGTCATTCATGATAGACTTCAAATGGCTCAAAGTAGGGAAAAGTGTTTTACGGATCATAGACTTCATGCCCAGAGATTCAGTGTTGGTGATCAAATCTTCCTTCGTGTATCGCCCATGAAGGTCTTAATGAGGTTTAGGAAGAGGGGAAAGCTTAGCCCTAGGTAAATTGGACCTTTTTAGACTCTTTGGACTATTAGGGATAAGGCTTATGAGTTAGCATTGCCCCCAGATTTATCAGCTATCCATCCAGTTTTTTATGTTTCCATGCTTTGGTGTTACATTTTGGATGAGTCTCGTGTAGTTCATTGGGATTCAATCTATTTTGATAAGAGGTTGACATTTGTTGATGAGCCCATCTCTATTCTAGCCAGGGATATTACACGATTACGTTCCAGAGATATTCCAGTGGTTATGGTCCAGTGGAGACATCGACTTATAGATGAGGCTACTTGGGAGGCCGAGTCTGATATACATGGTAGTTATCATCATTTTTTCACTAATTCATGTATTTTCTTTAGCTATAGTTTGAGGACTAACTAGATTCTTATGGTGGATGATGTAATGACTTGATTTTAGGCAATTTTTTTTGAATTATTTATTTTTATGTGATTTAACCATTTTACCCCTACCCGTGGTTGGTTTGTGATATTTTTGGGATGTGGGCATGATCGGCATGGTTTCCAATGTATTTTGGTGTGATTTGTGCAAGTTTGTGATTTTTGGTGATTAAAAAGGCTTTGTAGTTGATTTCGATCAATATTTGTTGTTTTATGTGTCGGACGGCAAAACAGACTGTGGCAGCAGATAATGTCGATTTTAGGTTGGTAACATTATTGATGTAGTTTTACGGATTTTGTATCTCATTTCGATCCTTAGTTTAGAAAGTTGTGAAATTGAGTTACGGGGGTCAATTTTGTGAAAATAAAACTTTTTTGAAAATATAATATCGCCTTTGAGTTCGGAGCATGAATTTAGTAGGCAGCATAGTTCACTTGTATTTTTAGAATTCTAGATAAATCTTGAGGGGTCTGCATTCCAAGTCTCCAACTCATGCATTGAAACTAGTGTTACCGCTAAAGAGGCCCTTTGGGCGCTTTAGCAGCCATATGGCGCTTAAGTGACTCTGCCATGCCTAGCTAGTTCCACTTTAGCGGCAAGTTGGCCGCGAAAGCGCTAGCCACTTTAGCACCACTTGTCTGCTTAAGTGGCCTGGAATCAGTGCAAGTACCACTTTTGCGGCACTTGGGCGCTTTAGCGGAGCGACCCAAGGCCCGCTTTAGCATTACATGGGTAATATATACATCATGTTCTAGATTTTTTTTCATAATTTATGATACTTTGAGCTTTGATTTTGAGTTCTTGAGCGATTTCTTCTATTTTAAAGCTTGGATAAGCTTCAAATCCTATTTCAATTATTTTTCTTCAATTTTTGTCATTTAAATCTTATTAAAACTCGATTTTAAAAGTGGAATTTAAGGATTTTGGCTCGAAAGGCTTAAATTAGTAATTCTTCGATTTAAACCTCAATTTTAAATCATTTTCACTTCATTTTTCTTCTATGGATTCCTTTGATCATGGGTGATATATTTTGAGCTAAAATTTTGATTTCACCCTTATTTTTTGAAAACCCATTTTGGGGGTCCATTTTGACCCCAATTCAAAAATAGGCAATACTGGTATCGTTGGCTTCCTTTTAACGCGTATATTCTATATTTGTATATTTTAGTTGATTTGAGTGCATTTGTGAAGGGAAGGCTCCGTGTTGAAGGCTTTCGGATATGATTTTCTTCATTCAAGATAAGTTCTGACTTAACTTTCTTCAGACTGGATTGGGTAGTTACTACTGATATAAAAACATGTTATGGGTGTGGAAAATAATCATGCATATGGCTTTATTACTATTTTGTGCCCGTGTGGGGGCCTATGTTGTTATATGTTGGTTTTGAGATATTATTTGCTATGTGTGATAATGTGTGATCTTATGTAATATTTTTGGCCTGGTATTTATATAATTAGTTGTTCTTTTCTTGGTGGAAAATATCTAAGTTGGTATTTATGTGGTATTAAGTGGCATATCATTGTTTATCTTACTCTATTGGTCCATGGACTGTGACAACCTGAACCAGGGTCTGGCCGTGACGGATATCTCAAGTCTGTCGAGGATCGAAGACCACCCCTATTGCCTAGTCAAATAGATCATAACATACCTAGCAGCGGATGAATTTCTAACATATAACAAGATAGAAAATAATAAGTTCAACATCTAAGAGTGTCAACATCAATACCCAATCCACAATAATATCCACAAAAACCTCTACTAATCCAAAAAAAACAAATGTCGGGATATGCCCCCGAATCTGACAATGATAATGTTAAAGTGAACTCTTTAATTCTAGTCTATAAAAGAAAATCAATGAAATGATCAAGTATTTCAAAAAATGAAAGCTCACCATTTCACCACAAACGACCGACAAATCGAGCCGATCTACCTAACGTTGCGCAGGAAAAGTAGAATTGCCTTTGAACCCTTCATCAACCAAAACATAGCCATTAATGCCTTAAAAAACTCACATTCATTGTTTATCCAACTATGCAATGCAACAGTCTAAGTGGGTAAGTCAAATCGTGTGACAAAATCCATAATCCAAGCCATTTACACGCGTAGGTTGAGTGAACACAATTTTTCAAACCAACTCCAAGTTCAAAACATCAATTTGGGGGAATGCCTCGACCCCCATTCCAATACCCACACCCATGCACCCCATTAGTTCAAAACATAAATTTCCAAGCATGAATAACTCATAAAAATCATGGAAAAACGATACAAGGATCAACTATATCAAAACCCACATTCAAATCCATAGAAATAAATTATTTAAAACACATGTTTTCCATGGAATAAGAATTGAGAAAGAGTAACATGCCTGGAAGTATCATAATTATGGAGAGAAATTACCATTGAGAGCCCTAATTGATCAACTTCTTGGAAACCCTAAGTATCTTGACCTTGGAGAATTTAGAGAGTTTAAGAGAGAGTCTATGATTCCTCACTATGTGGGAATACACTGGGTATGTTGTTGTTGTTGTTGTTGAGAGAGAGTTTATGATTGATAATGGTTTGAAATAATGGCCCCAAGGTGTTATATGTAAGGGGGACTAAGTGGGTAAAGGGATAAATGTCCAAAGTTCCCTTAATTAAAAGCTAATTATTGCCAGTGACTAAGGGTCACTATAAGACTCGTAAGGACACATTACGACTCATCACCACAAGTTATAGTCAAGACAGTGGCTGAAGAACCCATCTCTGGTGACCCTACGATTCACTCCATACGACTCGATGGGTGACCCTACAACTCAAAGGGTCCAAGTCGTAATTAAGAGGGAATATTTTAAGCAACACACTAGTTTGACTACGGATAGGACTATACGACTCGTATAGAGTCTTTACGGCTCATTAGGAGCCACTCGTAATCACAACAGTAACTTAGGAAACCTCTCACTAGATACCTTTTGATTGGGGTCCTATGACCCGTGATGACACCCTACGACTCGTAAGGAGAGTCGTAGTCAGGGTAGTAAGCTTAAAAACTCATAAATTTTTCAGGGACCTTAAATTTGGGGTGTTTCATTCTCCTTCCCCCCCCCCCCCCCCCCCCCCCCCCCCCCCCCCTCCCCCCACAAATCATTCATCCTTAAAAGATGGGACAAGGTATTCATTAGAACGATTTAACACGAAACACATCCACAGTTACCTTTAACAAAGACAGAAAACAAAAATATCAAGGAATACACATACCTCAAGCATGAATATCGCAACGACAAACAAGAACGAATATCTGGACTTCATGTCCTCTTCGAATTCCCAAGTATCTTCTTCAAACTTTTGGCTCCTCCAAAGAACTTTCACAAAAGCCACATCCTTAGTCCGCAACCGACGGACTTGCCGATCCAAAATCTCAACAAGGCTTCCACATACAACAAATAGTCTGAAACACCAACCTTTCCAACGGAACGACCAAGAAAAGATCACCCACACACCTCTTTAACATCGAAACATGAAAAACTGGGTGAACGGAGCCCAAATAAGGAGGAAACTCTAACTCATAAGCCATATTACCCACTCTCTTCAAAATCAAATATAGACCCATATAACGGGGACTGAGCTTTCCCCTTCTTTTCGAACTGCCTCACTCCCTTCAAGGAGACACTTTCAATAACACCAATCACCGACTATGAATTCCAACTCCCTTTGCCTCATGACCGTATAGGACTTTTGGTGACTTTGGGCAGTTTTAATCCTATCGCAAATCACCTTCACTTTCTCCATAGCCTGATGAACCAAATCAGGACCGAACAACCCAATCTCGCCAACCTCAAACCACCCAATAGGAGAACGACATCTCCTACCATACAAATCCTCAAATGGAGCCATCACAATGCTAGAGTGATAACTATTATTATAAGCGAACTCGATGAGGGGAAAATGATCAACCTAACTACCACCAAAGTCAATCACACAAGCCCAAAGCATATCCTCCAATGTCTATATAGTCCTCTTCGCTTGTTCATCTGTCTGAGGGTGGAAAGCGGTGCTAAGGTTCACCTTAATTCCTAGAACTCTCCGAAATGAGCGCCAAAAGTAAGATGAGAACTGAGTACCTCGATCAGATATGATAGAAACTAGAGCACCATGCAACTTAATGATTTCCTGAATGAACAACCTTGCATAATCCTCAGTATAGAAATTAGTCCTCACAGGTAGGAAATGAGCGGACTTGGTCATCCTATCCATGATGACCCAAATCGAATAAAACCGACTACACAACCACGAAAGACTAGTAATAAAATCCATATTAATCACCTCCTACTTCTACACAGGAAACTCAAGTTCTTGAAATAATCCACCAAGTCTCAAGTTCTCCACATTTACTTGCTGACAAACCATATATTTGGCCACAAAATTGGCCACATTCCTCTTTACATTATTCTACCAATAGATCTCCTTCAAATCATGGTACATTTTAGTAGAACCGATGAGCAGTGTACCTCAATTCATGAGCCTTAGCCAAGATCCTCTATCACATCCTATTAACATCAGGAACTCATAGTCTGCCTTGGTACCTCAAGATACCATAACCACCAATCTCAAAAGTCATCACCCTCTAGTAACCCACATCATCATTAATCTACATCAAGATAAGATCCAACACATGTTTTTCCTTCACCTCAACACCCAAAGATGACTTCACCACCTATTGCACAATCGTACCTCTATTCTCGGAGTCTAAAATATGAATTCCAAGGTTAGACAATCGACGAATATCCTTCACCAAACCTTGATTCTCCTCATCAACATAAGACAAGCTTCCCAAGGACAACTTGCTAAGAGCATCATCAACCACATTAGCTTTGCCTAAATGATATTGGAGTCTCATGTCGTAGTCCTTGAGCAACTCAAGTCATCTCCTTTTCCTGAGATTCAACACCTTCTAGGTGAACACATACGGCGAGCTCTTATGATCAGAATTGTTGGTTTTTTAAAAGAAAGATAGGGCAGCGAAAAGGGGGTTAAAATGACTTTCTTTGAATTGAAATGACTTTCAAGCTTTCAATAAGCTTTCAATGGCTTTTCAATAATTTTATTAAGCATTAAGTGGCTTTAAATAGCCAACAAACCATAAAAAGTTGTATAATTTAAAATTTAAAACAATCTAAATTATCTCAACAACAAAACAAACTAACAAATATTTAAAATTTAAATTCATCTTAATCTAAATAACTTATTTTACTAAAAACTAGTGCAGTAACTTAAAGCAATTTCCAACACTCCTCTTTTGCTTTAGTTGCTGTGATTTTAAAAACTGTTCCTCCTCAATTTTCGCTCTGGCAGTGGATGCTGAATTTTTCATTTTTTTTGAACTTGCACATCTTTTTTATATTCGTCTTTCTCTTTTTTCTTTTTCTTCTTTTGATTCTTTGTTGAAAAAATATCAACAATCTTGTGTTGTTTGGAAATACTTTCATAGACTTAGCAAAATAATGTAAGGATTTTTCATTCATCAAAACATCACAACATCACATAAAGCATTGGTTTCAAGATATGATTTTTTCACAGAAAAATTTGATTATTTATGTCTATGAAAATTTTTGGGGCATTCAAAGAGAGACTGTTGTCTAACATCTTTTTGATTGAAAATAGCCCAACGTTTTGAAAATAAACATGGGTTGAAAATGGTAGCCCTGATGGGTTAAAATGGGTAGCTCTGACGGGTTAAAAAGGTGGCCCTTATGGGTTCAAAATGATATGGTAGCGCTTTGGAAGAACTCACAGATCCCGTAAGATCAATAAAGCTCTTTGATACCACTGTTGGTTTTTTTAAAAAAAAAAAGACGGGGCAGCGACAAAGGGGTTAAAATAACTCTCTTTGGATTGAAATGACTTTCAAGCTTTCAATAAGTTTTCAATGGCTTTTCAATAATTTTATTAAGCACTAAGTGGCTTTAAATAGCCAACAAAACATAAAAAGATGCATAATTTAAAATTTAAAACAACCTAAATTATCTCAACAACTAAACAAACTAACAAATATTTAAAATTTAAATTCATCTTAATCTAAATAACTTATTTTGCTAAAAACTAGTGCAGTAACTTAAAGCAATTTCCAACAAGAATAGATGTCAACATGAACTCCATACAAGTAGTGGCGCCAGATCTTCAAAGCAAAAACCACGCCCAATAACTCTAAATCATGAGTCGGATAGTTCATCTTATGCACCTTTAACTGCCTAGAAGCATACGTCACCACCTTACCATTTCAATCAGAACAAAACCCAATCCCACACGGGACGCATCACAATAAACCACAAAGACATCAGTACCCTCGAGCAGGGTCAAAATAGGAGCAAAAGTTAACCTATCCTTCAACTTCTCGAAACTACCATCATAAGCATCATACCATAGAAACTTCACTTTTTTCTGAGTCAACTTAGTCAATGGGGCAGCAATAGAAGAGAAACTTTCGACAAACCTCCTATAATAATCGGCTAAACCCAAGAAACTTAGAATATCAGTTAGAATCGTGGGTCTAGGCCACTTCTTAACCGCTTTAACTTTTTGTGGATCCACCATGATCCCTTCTCTAGAAACAACATGACACAGAAAGGTAACAGCATTCAACCAGAACTCACACTTGGAAAATTTAGCTTACAATCATTGATCTTTCAAGGATTGCAACACAATATAAAGGTGATTGGCATGATCCGCCTCGCTCTTGAAATACACCAAAATATCATCAATAAACACAATTACGAACAAACTCATAAACTGGCAAAATACACAGTACAAAAGATGTATGTCACTGATGCATTAGTCAAACCAAAGAACATTACCAAAAACTCAAAATGACCATACCGAGTTCGAAAGTCAATATTAAGGGATATCCACCTCCCTAATCTTCAACTGATGGTAATCCGATCGAAGATCAATTGTAGAAGTGTACTTAGCACCCAAAAGCTAGTCGAACAGATCATCAATCCTCGCAAGAGGGTACTTATTCTTCAAAGTCACCTTATTCAATTAACGGTAATCTATACACATCCGAAGGAACCCATCCTTCTTACGTATGAATAGAACAGGAGAACCCCACAGGGAGACACTAGTATGAATAAAAATCTTATCAAGTTCTTTTGACTGCTCCTTAAGCTCTTTAAACACAGCAAGAGCCATTTTATAGGGAAGGATAGACATAGGACAAGTGTCCGAAAGAAGTTTTATCCCAAATTCAATTTTCCTATTGGGGGGACACCAGAAAGATCATAAGGAAATACCTGGGGAAACTCACAGACCACAGGGACATATTAAAAAAAAGGACCATCCAAGTTAGAATCTTTAACTCAAATCAAGTGATAGAGACACCCCTTGGAAATCAACTTTTGGGCTCTAATATAAGAAAAGAACCTACCACTAAGCACTAAGGATCTACCTTCCCACTCAATCACCGATTATTTGGGAATTGGAAACTGACCCTTCGGGTCTGACAATCAAGACACACATAACATAAATGGAGCCAATCCATTCCAAAGATCACATCAAAGTCTAACATATCCAACTCAATCAGATCCAGTAGTGTCTTCCTACCACATATAGATACCACACAATCCCTATAGACTTTTCTAGCCACAATAGAGTCACCCACCAGGGTAGACATGGAAAAAAGATCTAGAATACTCTCAAGACCAAAACCAAAATGGATAGACACATAAGAGGTCACATAAGAAAGGGTAAACCCGGGATCAAGCAGACTACATACATCACGAGAGAAAAGTTTTAGCGCATCAATAACAACATCAGGAGAAGTGTTAGAATCCTGATGGGTGGCAAGAGCAGACAGACAATTCCGACCAGTGTTGCAGCCAGAAGTAGAACCCTTTGGTGTAGGGGCTGAAGAAGCAGCAATTGGGACCTTATTAGCCCCAATAGAAACATTGCCTAAAGGATAGTTCCTCTTAATGTAGACAAGCTGGCCACATATGAAAGACTTGTTCCTCCCCTCATCACAAAATCCATGATGCAAGTGTCCACAAAATCTTCAAGGAGCATGTGATCGAGCTGACTGAGCCCCACTGGCCTGAGATTTGGCACCTTGTGCCTTGAACCCACTATTGCTCTGAAAGCGACAATCACTGAATGGCCTAAGATATGGAGCAGTAGCTGTAGAATAAGAACCATAACTCTTCCACTTCTTCTTAGACCACTGTCTTCCATCTTTACCCCTATTTTACTGGCCTCCACCCTACTTAGAATATCGGGATCTCTTACTTTGCCTCTCCCGAAGCTTGACTTGTTTTTTATTTTCATCTTCAACCTGTTGCATATACAGCACAAGCCTAGAGATATCCATGTCACTATTCAGCAAGGTGGCCTTACACTCTAACACCAAGTCTCGAGACAAGCTCAAAGCAAACTTCATCATCTTAGCCCTCACGCTGGATACTAGCTCAAGAGCATAACTGGACAACTGATGAAACTTCAAAGAATACTCCCTCGCAGTCATCTTGTCTTGCTTCAAATTCCTAGACTCCTCAGTTCTTCGCTTTTCTTAACTTCTGAGGAAAAAGGCAATCAACAAAAGCATCCGAGAAATTTTCCCATAATGCCAACTCTATATTATCACTCTTAGACTAATCTCACTCCTCATACCATTGATATACCACATCCTTCAGCTGGTATGCAGCAAACTCCACACCCTCAGTGTCAGAAGCATGCATCACACGAAAAATCTTCTCCATCTCATATATAAACCCTTCAGGATCTTCCTCAACCTTAGAGCCAGTAAAGGTCAAAGGATTAAGCCTCATAAAATGGCCAACCCTAGTGGCCTTAGAAGAACTACAGCAGTGCCAACAGGACCCGACTGACATGACTGAGATGTTATTTATTGGGTCAACAGATGAATGGAACAACGGAACTCAGCATTAGTAATATCTCCCTCGGGTGACTGAGCAGGAGTGTCACCAGTAGGAGAAGGATCAGTGGAGATCGATGGAACTCCACGAAGGCAATCAAAGGCAGCAACCCTAGATTGGGTCTGAACTCTATAGTAGGACGAGATCCATCCACAGTATCCTCAAGCAGGAAAAAGAAGTTTCCACAAGCATCAAATCTTCTTGGAGGCCTAATCTGAAAAGCAAAAAAATGGGAATTATAGGAGATTTCAACACCTTAAGACTCCATAGCCCGAAAGTATATCACAAGAAAGGGAAGTATTTCTAAATGCCTCGTAACCTCTCTCTTATAAATGTGGCATGCTACACACCCATAAAAGAGACTCTACTTGACAAGGGTTTGTGGATACCCAATAACACCAAACCTAGGCTCTGATACCGGCTATGTCATAACCCAAATCAGGTCCTTGCCATGACGGGTATCTCACGTCCACTAAGGAACAAAGACCACCCCGGTTGCTTAGTCAAATAGATCACAACATACCTAGCAGTGCCTGAATTTTGAAAATATAAAAAAGGTAGAAAATAATAAGCTCAACATCTAAGAGTGTCAACATCAATACCTAATCCACAGTACTATCCACAAGACCTTTACTAATCCAAAAACAACCAAATGTAGGGACATGCCCCCAGCTATGACAATAAAAATGGCAATGATAATGTTAAAGTGAACTCTTTAATTCTAGTCTATGAAGGTAAACCAATGGAATGATCAAGCCTTTGAAAAAATAAAAGTTCACCACTTCACTATAAATAACCGACGAACCGATCTAATCCACCTAAAGCTGTGCAAAAAAAGTAGAATTGCCTTCGGACCCTACATTACGTGGGCATACAGCGTCTGAAGATAGTGGGATAAACACTAGCATGTAACTCGAGAAAGGGATAAAATAATGGTAGTCAGTTTTATTAGCCAAATTTGCTAGAAGTTCCTTACATCCTTCCCTGTGTTTCCTCTTAAACAATGTCTAAGATGATATGTAGTCTTTTCTACCTCCCCTTTCCCGCACAGATATTCTCCCAAGCACCTTCTATCGTATAATAGTCTCCATGAGCAACCCATCCATATAAATTTGGAATAGGGAAATTTCTATTTGTTTTTTCATTTTTATTTGTTGTAGAGAGAGGCTTCGGAGGCCTTTCAATAGTCCATTGCACCTTTAAAATCGGTCCAATCACTATTTAAATATCTACAATGCCATCAAATATCATCCTTTCTCAGACCTTAATGCATAAACATAAGCAAAACTGTCATTAAATTATAACAGGGTATTGGCACCACCTTCTTGAACCCTTCGAAACTAAACTGTAAAATCCAGGATCTTGTTTGAATGATCAATGGCTACAGACCATCTGTTGCGACAGATGGTAAATCTGTTGTGACAGATGGGTTATCTGTTGCGACAGATGGGACCATCTTTTGCAACAGCTCAATAATAACGGTTGTTATTAAGAGAGAAACCGTTTTGAAAAGGTGAGAAGTTTGAATGTAAAAGAAAAAGTCACAACTTTTCAAAGAAAACAAAAAGTCAGCAATTTAAATGTAATTAAATTAATACAATGGAGCTAAACAATCGTGAATTTTTGCCTAACACATTCAGAATCAATCCTCTATAACTAGGTCCCTTCTTAATCTTCATTCTACTCCGCTTTATTTATTATTTCTTGCATTTTGTCTTTTCGTATTAGAAATTCAACCATTTCTCTTCAAAGAGCATATTTCTTTCTCGTTAAGGTAAGTGTTTGTGTGTGTGTAAATCTACCAGTTGGTAGTATACGTTGTATTACATTCGAACTATTTTCTTTACTTTTGTGTTTACTTTTTTGTCATTTCATGTGTTCTAGATATAGCTGATCCTGTTTGGGACATTATTATTCTGCACGACACCATGCGGAAATTTCAGAGGCAGGTTAATGACCTGCAGAGGGAGTTGATCACAGTGAGAGCAAGGATGTTCAGAGAGATGCAGAGGCTGATAAAGGCCATACTGCTGACGGTTGACGATTGGCCGACTGACAATAATAATGATGCTAATGATGATAATAATAATAATTAGAATGTGTTTTTTCTTTTAGCGTATGTATTTTGATTTTTCTATATCGGATCTATACCTAATGTATTTTTTCGTTTAATGAAAAATTATTTTTGGTTGACTTTGGCTTTTTAATTTTTATTGTCTATTTCTTCTTTTCAACAAACATGTCGACGGTTGGAGGTAAGGAGCAATTTTAAATCCAATAGCAATAGTAAGTGTTTTGAGTTCTTTCAAAAGATGGACCATATGTTGAAAAAGATTGGTCATTGATTGGGTGTCTGCCAGCAGATTATCCATCAGTTGCAACAAATTTGTCATTTGCTGGAGGAAAACATTTCATTCTTCCAGCTAATGTCCATCTGTTGCAACAGATAGGTAATCTATTGAAAATAATTTTGTGGTCTGTTATATTTAGCTTCTGTTTTGCCTTTTTTTATTGATGCACAAGTTATTAAAAAAGATATTTTATATAATAAATGATAACATTTATATTCACAACAATGAGATAAATATATAAAAGTCTATAACAAACAACAATACAAGCTTTCACAATTAAAACGATCATGGTGGATTATGATCCAAGCATGTAGTTTTTTTGTAGCTAGCCTTCTTACATATGAAGCACTTGTTTCTTCTTGATGGAAATGATTCTCCGATTCCACGTCTCCTTGTATATGGCCTTTTTCCCAATTTAATAGTGCTTGGGTCAATACGTGGAGGAGGTATTAATGTCCCCAAAAGCTCTGCGGGAACAACCCAAGATTTTTCGAAAGGCACCGGAGTAATATGCCCACTATAAGCCATTTTATATTTTTCACCGAATAATATGGAGAGAAGTACTCATAAGTTTTACTTTCGTATTTAGCACCGTATTGAGCTCGAAGCGCTGTCATAACATGTGGACGGTATTTCATCCAAGTCAAAAACTTTGCACATACAAGATCTTGTTTAAAGATCGACCGTGGCAACATCACCATGACCATTGATATTGAACTTGTAATCTGTTATTGGATGAGAAATAAACTATTCCCCAGACTAATGTTTGTTGATATTTTTTTTTCTGTTTCTAGAACAAATTGGGTTCCTGCGTTGTCGAACTCCACACGCCATTCGTGGAAAAATTTACCATACTTCTCATTTATTATATCAAACAAAGCCACGATAAGAAATTCTCTTTCATCGTCAAACAATGAATTCACCAATTCAGCTATGTTTGATGTCATAATATTGTACCTATACAAAAGAATCACTTAGTACGACATCATACTAATCTTGTACCTCAAACAAGATATTAAATTCATAAGAATGTACCTATTTGTCGGACAGTATGCCTAGCTCCATCTCTCGAAACCGACACATATGAGATGTTCTGCTGCCTTGGGATGCATATCTGCTACTTGATTGAAATGGTCGAAAAACTCCTCTCTATTATATGTTTTAGCTACTCTATAAAAAAGGATCATGACCCTTTCGTTGTGAAAGTTAGTCTGAATGTTCTCTCCAAGATGCTTGATGCAATAACCAAAGTGAGATAAAGTGAAGAATCTTTGGAATACTTGGATGCTTATCCGAAATAAAACACCTATTCGATATCTTTGATGCTACTTCACAGTTGTTCAAAAAAATATCCGTAAGAGGCATCACATTCCTTGTCCGTTACACAAAAAGCAACAGGAAAGATGTGATTCTCCGCATCCAACGCCACCACTGCTAGCAGAACTCTATTATACCTGCTCCTCAAGAAGGTCCCATCGACGACTGTCTTTTTTCAGATGTCGAAAACCTTGAATCCACGCACTATAGGATACAAAAAATTACTTGAACCTTCGATTTTCATCAATGTGCAACGTCTTCTTGCTTTTGGGATTTTTGTACTTAAATATGTAACGGTAGCCATCAAGGACTATATACTGTGCTCGTGTGTCCCCCTAACCTAGTCCTTGGCAATCCCCATGATCGTATATATCTTCCGATAACTGACCATGACACCTAATTCCGTAAGGAGTTGATTGCACATATCCCTTGTAGAAGGGCCTTTGCCATTGGAGAATCTATTCTTGAAATATTCACTTAGGACCTTTTCAGTGGCATGAGGATTTTGTCCTGAAATATGCTTTGAACCATATGTGTGATACTTTTCATGTTTATGAATGGTGAATCTGTCAGAACTTAAGTACTTCACCGCACTCAACCACCACTTGCAGTTCGGATTAGCACATATGTAGTAAAAGACTTTGCTTGAATTAATCACCTTCATTATTCAAAAAAAAATTTCAAGCAAGAAATAAACAAAGTAGTAGATAGTTATTTCTTGTCCTTGAATAACATTCTAATGTAAAAGCCGGTCTCGTTGTCTTGACGATTGCCAAACTGTATCAATTGAGAAGAATTGCCCACCGTATTGCTCACAGCAACGGGCGTAGGTGTTTGATCATCATTTGGAATATTCATGTCCAGATCATCCAACCTATCATCAAAGATGTTTTCTTGTTCTTCTTCTTCTACATTCTTGATACCAGTACATGGGGCATCATAGCTTTCAATGACATCATTTGAGGCCAACACATAAAGACGACTCAAGCTTGGGGCTTACCTTTGATGCCTAAACCAAGAGCACAAGTGTGAAGAATGGACAAGAGCCAATTACACTCCAAGGCTGCCCCACCATAAGGGCCTTTTGTCATTTCCTAAGAGCAAAGAGGTGCCCATGGAGTGTAAAGCCTCATTAAGGGTCTTTTGGTTTTTTTACTATGTAATAAGTTCAGTCAAGACTTTAAATAGCTTTTATTAGTTCATTTTTCAGCAACTTGGATTATATTTTAAGAGACATCTCTTAGAGAGTGTTTATACAAGTGTGGATTCACTCGTGACAAGTGTGGATTCACTTGTGGCCGAACGTGGATTCATTTGGCATTGGTTACCCATTTAGAAACAAGGGTTTCTTTGGGATTTCGATTCCCTTGAGGTCTTCGTAAGAGTGTGGTGTTGTTATTGTGAGTATTTAGGGATTTTAGTGTTTGATACACACTTTAGTTCCTATTTCTTGTAATAATCTATGTCTCACTATCCATCTTTATCTTATTGTATTTGTTGTGTTTGAATCTTGTCTTCTCATTCTCGATTTGTGCTTCCTGCCTTAGTGGTGATTACATTTCGTTTTCATGTTTCCATAGTTGGTTTGTTTCATTTGGTATCAAAAGCAAGGCTTGATTTTGTTCCAAAAAAATCACTCTTGGGATTGTTGCCTAGAAAATCCAAAAATCTCACTAAATAGTTGTTCTTGTGTTGTGTCTTGGCCGAAACTATAGTTGTCATGTGTTGTAACTTGGCTGAAAGTTTGAACTTAGATCTAGGGGTCTTTTGTGTGTTTTGATTGTTTCTTGTTAGCTTCTTCTTCACTAACACTATTCGAGTCTAGATCTAAATTCTTGAGCTTGAAAAATGTGTTTTATTGATGTTGTTAAAGATTGGTGGCTTTAAAAGGTGTAGTTGATGATTGTTGTTGAAGATTTGAGGTTGAATACGTGTTGTTGATATTGGAGGGCCAAACGTGAACCTTGGAACTCCAAGTTTCAAAGGTTGTGTTCTTGGTGTTCTTCACCATCTTCATACCTTGTTGAAGAAAAAGTGTTTTTTTTTAATCTTAAACCAAGTCAAAAGAGAGTGTGTCCTGTATTAGTCTTGAAAGACATAGTCCCAAGAACATACAAAAGAAGAAAGGGTACAAGAGGTCTTTCAAACAGTCTAACTACCAAAAGGGAGAAAGGGGTTTTCCTAAGACTTACCAAAGAGGAAAGGGGGACAAAAACTTTGAAAAGGTGTTTTGTCAAAAAGGTGAAAGAAAAGTCAAGTCTATTTGAACATTGAAAAGCCTCCAAGTCTTGCTATTTCCCACCCAAAATCAAAAATACACTATTCCAAATTGAAATTGACCAATCCAAATTGAAGACAAGAATATTTTTTTCCAGATTTTCACAACATTTCACGTCCAATAGGAGGCTTCCACGTCACCAATTCCGTACAACTCACCATTCTAGGCTCAAAATTTTGGATTTCTAAGTTTCTTTTCTTGTTTCTTTAGTTTCATTTCTTGATTCAAGTGCTAATTAGCAACTAGTAATCTTCTACTTAGTTGAGTTAGTTGTTTGAGTCTATTTCTTTCGTGTTACCTTTCGTTGTGTGCTTGTATCTTTTTGTGATTCATTGTAGTTCTTGGTTCAAGTCCGTACATATTTTCTTTGAGTCGTTTCAAATAAGAATCTATTTCGACCTCAAGCCACAATTGGTACCAAGTAAACTCATTGGAGTATAAAGGAGACACCAACATTTGCGACGCCTATTGAGTGACATTTCAAAGGTGTGAGTTTGAGAGCTTGGGGGTTGATTTACTAACTTGTTTTCTATTTTTTTGTTTTTGCTTAGTATTTCTTTGTCTAGGTACTATGGCAGGTGACCATGAACGATTTGATGGTTTTCATAATGGGTGTTAATGGCCGAATTGAGAGAATGGAAGGGGGAATAGGGAGAATGAGGGGAAGAATGGAAGGGATGTAAAGTTCTCTTTGCAAGAAACTGGACAACTTGGTAGAGCATCAGAGCTTTCCTAATCAAGTTGAGGCAGTAATAGAAGAGGAAGCTAAGATTGGGGAGAAGAACTTGTCTCAAGAAAGAGGGTTATGTGAGATTGTTGAGCCAAGGGTTGAACCAAATGAGGGTGACAAGGAACACCTAGTTGTGGAACTTGTCAAGCCTAAGCCCTTGTTACATACTAACCATGGAACTAGCATTTTGCCTAGTACCAATACTTCTCTCGTGCAAGTTCATAAGCTAATGCTTCCAAAGGAGAACTCAAAGAGGACCTCTCATGAGCATAAGCTTGAAGGCCTGGATAAGTTCTTATTCAAGGACTCCAAAGTTGATGAAGACTTGACTCAAAGGAGGAACCTAACCAAACTCCTATGGGCAGATGGGTACTTTGTGCTAAGGAGTGAAGCATATCACCAAATGGATCGAAGGAAGGAGTTCCCTACCAAAGGAATTCCTACAAAGAGGCAAAAGACTCAAACCTATTGGTCTAAGTTAATGCATGGAAGGAAAGGTCCTTGTAAAGCACGTATAGAAGACAACAGAATAAATTCAAGGCATTGCATCCAAGGTATGTACCTAACCCCTTATATTCCTAGTGATCCTAGGAGACATCATGATATTTTCCTTATATTTAATAGACCCTTGAAATTGATTGAAATTACGTCACACCATGAGAGTATTACTGTCTTCATGATTCCTTTATGGTGTTTGCCTTTGGTGCCTGAATTGAGTGGGCCTTACAATCTTAATGCCCAATCTATTATTTACCTTAAGAAGAGTCCTTGGTGTGTACTTGATGTACGACTATGGTTTCCTAATCCTTGTCACACTTATGTGGTTGGACAAGTTGAACTAATAGGTAGGACTCTTAGGAGCATGCTAAGTGCCATGAAAAGAAGTCACTCAACTTCTTCGGTATACCCTTTGGCTTAGAGTATTTCGGTTTCCCATAGATTCTTTAATTACTCTGATAGCATGATTTCATTGGTGAATGCACTACTTGAGGGAAGTTTCTTGATGAGAAAAGATGTAATGTACTTCAAATGTCTTGTCTCATCCTATTGTGCACTCATGTTTGAGAGTAATTTTGATGAGATTGGTGCCCTTAACTCTTTTCCTTTCTATCATTTTGCTTATGATAATGACTTGAATGTGCATAGAGTGTATGATCTTTCTATTTCAGATGGAAAGTCTAATTGTTTTTCCAAGAAAAGTCTAAGGATTCCACTTGATAAACAACTCGTCTCTTATTTCTTGTCACACTTATGTGGATAGACAAGTTGTTTCTTCTTTGGAAGGGTGTTCGGGTTTTGGTGATTAGAATGCGTATGGTAATTGATTGCGCTAACCCTAACCCTCATATCATAAGGAGAGTGTGCTTGCTTGTGTCTCCTACTATTTTGCAAGGTTCGGATTCGAGGTCGAATCTTTTTCAAGAAAGAGAGGATAATACGAGTCTATGGGGCATCAAAGCTTTTAACGACATCATTGAAGGCCAACACATAAAGACGACTCAAGCTTGGGACTTACCTTTGATGCCTAAACCGAGAGAACAAGTGAGAAGAATGGACAAAAGCCAATTACACTCTAAGGTCGCCCCACCATAAGAGCATTTTTACCATTTCCTTGGAGCAAAGAAATGCCCATGGAGTGTAAAGCCTCATTAAGGGCCTTTTGGTCTTTTTACTATGTAATAAGTTCAGTCAGGACTTTAAATAGCTTCTATTAGTTCAATTTTCAACAACTTGGATTATATTTTGAGAGGCATCTGTTAGAGAATATTTATACAAGTGTGGATTCACTTATGGCAAGTGTGGATTCACTTGTGGCCGAGTGTGGATTCGTTTGGTGTTGGTTACCCATTTAGAAACGAGGGTTGCTTGGGGATTCCGGTTCCCTTGAGGTCTTCGTAAGAGTGTGGTGTTGTTATTATGAGTATTCAGGGGTTTTGGTGTTTGATACACACTTTAGTTCCTATTTCTTATAATAATCTATGTCTCACTATCTATCTTTATCTTATTGTATTTATTGTGTTTGAATCTTGTCTTCGTCTTCTCCTTCTCCGCTTGTGCTTGTTGCCTTAGTATCTTGTTTTTATGTTTCCATAGTTGGTTTGTATCAATTTTGGTTCTCATTCTCTCTCGTCTTTTCAACCACGTACACCCTTAATACCGACTAGATGAATCGCTAAGATAACCACGCAACCGAACCTGATCGCTTATCTTGAAAGATAGTACCCTCTGATTTTCGAATGAGCTATGCATGTAGCTGATGATGAGTTCTTCCGATTGACAACTCAGTCCACAATAGCTGATGATTAAGTTCACAAAATCACCATACGAAACATCACTTTAGACTGTCATAGCTATCGTCTCTAGCACTTCACACTCCTTTCAATGCCATGCATATCAATTGATCTTCTCGATCCATTGGCCATAACAATCCACTCCTATTGTTATTGATTCCTCCATTAGTGGTACCTAAATACAGTCATTTGTTAAAAAAAGTTAATAATGATATCATAATAAAATTAATAGTGATTTCATAGTGCCGTAACATGAACCCCACAAGATGTGTAATCTATTGCAACATGTGAAAAATATGTTACAACAGATTACTTATCAGTTAGGATTCATGTTACGCTTCTGAAGGAGATTTCAACGGACGAGTCATCTATTGTAACAGGTGAATCATATGTTGCAATAGACTATACATCTGTTGCAACATATGAAACGCCTGTTGGGATAGATGTTACAATACTAAGAAACCTTTAAAGCTGATTCCAACAGATGAGTGACATATCATAACAGATAACTAACTTGTTACGACAGATATTTACTCTGTAGCAACAAACGATATGTCTGTTGGAATTGAGTTCAAGTTCTGTTGCAACAGGTTACTAATCTGTTGCGACAGATATTTACTTTGTTGCAACAGATAACTAGTCTGTTGAAATCGAGTTCAAGTTTTGTTGCAACAGGTTACCAATTTATTGCGACAGATATTTACTCCGTTGCAACAGATAACTAGTCTGTTACAACAGAAATCTAGTCTGTTGCAACAAATGGATCATATGTTGCAACAGATGACTCATCTGTTCGATTCATGTTACGACACTATAGAACCATGAACATAGTTCTAACATATGAGTCTTCCATTGCAACAGATGGCTCATCTGTCGCAACAGATTAGTGTTCTTTTTAAACAAATGGCTCTTACATTTATGTTCGCATGCTAGCTATTGTTGAAAAAACAGCACAATAGCAGTTACCCAGATGACAAATTCAACTAAAAATCATAATTTGATTTACCGAAGTCTCCTATAAGTAATGCTAAAGTGGAAAGTAATGTACGAAATAAAATTTGACTTAAGAAATTGATCAAATAGCAGCAGTAGCGGTAACAACAACAATGGTCAACAGGAAGAAAATGAAAATGACAATGAAGTAGAAGAAGATAATAATGAAGAAGAAGATGATGATAATGAAGCAGAAAATGATGAATAAAGCAACAGCAACAATGAACAACAAAAATCACGAAAAGCGAAAAAACAACAATGGATGAGAAAAGAGAGAAGCGCATTGTTTTCCCTCTGTTTCTTGTTATATTAGGTTAACATTTGAATCCAAGTATAAATTTAAAAACTTGTGGGCTATTCTCAAACTTCCCCAACTTTCTTAATCCATATAAAGTAATTGCCACCTCCACTCAATTATTAAGACTTAAATCACCTACACCTCATTTTCAAACTTTTTTTTCAATTTTAGCTAAATGCATGAAGTGTCAACTTTCACTTCTTCTAAAACTTAGCATGCCAATGAAAGCAATGATTCGACTACCTAAACCTATGAGGAAGAGAATGCACAAACAAAGATCCCAGTCATGAAGACTGTATCCCCAGTTCATAAGTGCACCACAACGTGTTATGAGCCACACTCCATAATACCTGAAATTAGACAACGTAATCATTTATTACATGCATTCAAATTCAAAATCATGTATAATCATGTAATTCGCAAATTTAAGATAGTCATTTACACAACCACTACTTGGGCATTTTTAGTTTGACACATTGTTTGAGAAAAATCATTCAAATGGGGATCTATGATATAACGTGTATTTATTACATGCATTCAAATTTGAAATTGTGTACTAATATGTATTTCGCAAATGTAAGATTGATATATACAGAGACCTTTGGAGCATTTTAAATTTCATGCATTGTTTACGGAAAATCATTCAAATAGGGATCTATTATATAGAGTACACAGTTCATCTTCTATGTCTTGCTTTCTGTTCTTACTTCTCTGCTTTCAGATTAAGCAATAGAAAAAGTAAGTTCGAAAAAATGAAAATATGTCGAGATCTTATTCATCTAAAATGAACCATCACATGAGGATTAAACTATGATGAAATTGAAAAGAAAATGTTGGTTTTTATCAAAGAAATTGAAAAATAACAGAGAAAACAATATTGAAAGAAAAATACCGCAATGAAGCTAGCAGGAATTATTTTATTCAGCTTTGTTAAACTCTACATTTATAAGAAATGAAAGCAAGGAATAATGATAAACTAGCCTAGAAAATCTCTAGAAAATATTTCTCAACTTATTAATTACCAATTAATAGGAAAATCAGCTAATAACCTATTAAAAGGATTTATTACAAAACTAAAACCGCAAAATAAAGTTACTACAGTTCAAAAGCAGTATTTCTAAAAGTCCTCCTTGCTTGAAGAACGGCATATTCTAGACTTGGACTTTGCTGGAATTGACCTCATGAATAAATCTATTAATTTATCTTTAGAATTGCAAGGCTTGTGTGCATCTTCTGTTGGATTAATTAAGACGTTTTTACCTCTCAGTTCAACTAGCAAAATCTCCTGATTAGTGAAATCAAAGATTCGACAATATTTATCTCCAAATAACAACTTAAATCCTTCTTCTATTAGTTGACCCACACTTACCAAATTTTTATCAATATCAGGCACGTAAAGGACATTTGAAACTATTCTGTACTTGAACTTGTTTTGATTGCAATAGACACTTTTTCCTTTAGCAGGAATATAGTCACCATTTCCAATTCTGACGTTCTTATTTTCCATAGACATAAGCTCTTTAAAAATATTTCTGTCATATGTCATATGGTTTGTACAACCACTATCAATCATCCAAAAATCAGATTTCTTGATAAAAAAATATGTTGTCATAAATAAGTGGTCTTCTTTTACGTTAGTGACTTAGGCATCTTTTTGAGATTTGTTTTTGCAAATCAAAGCTTCATAACCAAACTGGTTGCAGATCTTGCATTGTGCAGCTAACCTCTTCCAACATTTAAATGGAGGATGACCATTTTTGCCACAGTGCTAACAGGGTAGGTAATTTTTAAAAAATTTACCCTTGTTTTGAGTTTTGTGGCTAGCTGCTAATGTTCCTTCAACCATATCATCTTGCCTTATAAGTCTCTTTTGCTCCTGAAAAGAACTTAACAATTCTGCCAAAATAGGACAAATCTTGTGTGTTTTTCAAGATAGTTATACATACTTCATATCTTTAGGACACTGTTACAAGAACTTTTTCAACAATTCTTGAATCTTTAAATTCAGTGCCTAGCAAGATTACCTTATTAGCAATAACAAGTAATCGGTCCGAGTATTCCTGGACTGTTTCAGACTCTTTCATTTTCTACAACTCGAATTTCCTCATTAAATTCAATACCTTTATTCCTCGTATTCTTTCATCTCCAAGATATTCTTTCTCTCGATAATCCCAAATTTCTTTTGGTGATGTGAACGTCATAATTCTCGTGAAAATAGTTGTTGAAACAACAGCAAAAAAAAGTTGCTTTCGCCTTAAAATTGATGGTTTTCTTTTCCTTGTGACTTGATTTAAGCCACGATGGGATTATTTGGCAGTGGATTATGTTCAATAATCCTCTTCCATGGCTTCCCAAAGATCAAGAGCCTCCAAGTAAGTTTCCATTCTCACAGCTCATAGTTGATAATTGTCACCATAAAAAATAAGAGTCATTCGTGAAAAACTATTTTTGAAATTCATCTTTTCACTCACGGGTTCCTCAAGAAAATGGCTCTAGACACCAATTATTGGTTTTGATCAAAGAAATTAAAAAATAACAAAGAAAAAATATTGAACGAAAATACTGCAATGAGGCTAAAAGGAGTTACTTTATTCAGCTTTGTTAAACTCTACATTTATAAAAAAAAGAAAAAAATATACGCAGTAAAAGGATAATGATAAACTAGCCTAAATATCTCTAAAAAACATTTCTCAACTAATTAATTACTAATTAATAGGAAATCAGCTAACAACATATTAATAGGATTTATTCAAAAACTAAACAGTAAAATAAAGTTACTGCAGTTCAAACGCGGTAATTCTAACAGAAAAGCATTTATTTTGCAATTTGAAAAAGTTCAAAGTTACTATGATACATGCATGGACAATTGAAGGAAGATCTCAAGCGTTTTTCTCCATACTAGAAGCAGGAGGAACAATTTCGTTATAATTATTTGGACAATTCTCGATTCGTGGGTCTGATCCTAGGCAATGCAATCTCCTCCAAGTCGTTCTATCATTTTATTGAATTTTGTCAAAGGGACATTCATGATAATAAATAAATGATGCTACAATTTCAGGGGCCACTCGTAGTAGTTGTTTACTATAACGGACAGAATATGGGAGTGCAAAAGAATAAGAGAGTATAGCCTCACTAATTACTACAGGAAAAGAGAATATACAAAAGGGTGTGTTTGGTAGGGAGGAAAACAATTTTTCCTAATTTTCTCATGTTCCATTGGTCAAAATTGTTGGAAAATATTTTTTCTTGGAAAACAAGTTCCTTAAAAATGAGAAAAATGACTCGCTTGGTGACAGTAAGGAAAAGAAATTAAATAAGTTGACATTCTATCTCATCCTCCAACACACCTCCTCATCACTCCCAACTTCCGTAGTCCCATCCCCACCACCCCTACCACCCAACTCTACCCCATAGTATTGTCTAGATTACATATAAAAGTTTTTGGATAATATTTTTTGCTAACATACCAAAAAAGGAAAGTAAATAAAAACCTCACTTCTTTTTCTGCATACCGAACACAACCTAAGAGGCTAAGAATCTAAGTGAGTGAATGACAAGAAAATTCCATAAAATGTTAAAACGGGAATGGAATTAAATGTAACTTTTCAAGGCCACTGACACGGAATAAACACTAGAGATGCAAAGCACATGGTCTAGTCAAAAAGATGAACTCAAATTAGATGTTGTCACCTTCTACCAAATGTCTATTCTATTGGTCAAGTAAATAGGAGTGACCCTTTGAGCATGAGTTTAGTGAGGCTCCTATTGCTTGTTTGGCTCATAGGGATAACCATGTGTTTGAAACATCTTTGACACTTGATAGTTGTCTTTTAGAGAGTGAACTTCCATGTTCTAAATCCTCTTTATGGATATATCCTTCTCTCTATAAGAATAATATCTTGTTTGAAGCTGATGAAATCACTCCTAGTGGATTACCTAATGTTGTGGATAGCATTGATGATGTGGCTCATCTTGAGGGCTATATCTCATATGACAACCTACTATGGTATGACAACATTCCTCCTAAGAATGGAAATCTCTTCTATGAAGATGAGAGTACTCTTAAGGGAAAGGAATGTGAAGTTTTGGAAGGAAATGATCAATTGGGTAATGATAACTTTGATTTGCTTGAATGTTTGAGAAACCCAATTAATGATTTTTCCTATGAAAATGATTGTGGTTGTGATCCTTTATATGACACCCCACCCTTGTTTGATAATTATGAGGATGAATTGCTTGGTTCTTGTGATGACTTGAGTAATGACTCCTTTGATGTTAGCGATGGTTTGTGTCTACTTGAGGATTCACCCCTTCAAAGAGAAGGTGTTACTTGTTTGGAAATCGTTCCTTCTTCTTTGTGTGCCTCTATTGATGAGAACACTCATAGTAATGATCTTGAATCCGATAATGAGTATACGCATGAGGACCCTTAGTTGAAGTTAATTTGCTTGATACTTTTCTCTACCCTCTCTTTGCTTATGAAATTGGCAATGGTCATGTAGAGGGTAAACTTAATGGTGAAAATGGCACCTTTGGAGAAAGTGAATATTTCCATGACCCATGTTCTTGCCTAATTTTTCCATTTGACCCTAATGACCTAATGGGATGTGGTGATTTCCATACACCCAACTTGATGTTTGGTCTAGATGACAAGCAAAGTTTGAATAAGGATGTTGGGATCCTTCTATTTCTTAGGGATTTACAATCCACTTGATAGACCCAAGTTATGCACGAGAGGCATTTCCCGCAAAGATGAGTGTTCATTAAAGAAGGGAAATAAAGAACAGATCCAAGAGAGTTCAACATTGAGTGTTTCCATTCTTGACCAAAGTTTCACTACTTGTAGGTCAAGGAGAGTTACCTCTTGAAAACACTTTGGATGAATTCCATGAATGTGACACCCTTCTTGTTGACTTGTTTACAATTGGTGGCCCCATTTTTTAAGGGAAGCTGTTTGAAAGGAAAAAGTTATTAAGTGCTTAAATGATTTGATTCCATCCTTGTGTGCATTATGTGCTAAATCTTTTGAGCCAAATAGCCTTCTTATAGATAATAGCACCTTGGATGATGCTTGTATACTTGATTTCTTTCTATACTACCTCTTTATCTATGATGATATCCATGCTAGTCTTGGAATTGTTTTATGTGGAGGTAGGAAGCTTGTTAATTGGTCCACTTGGTTGAGTGACAATGCTATGCAGGTCATTTACATCTTTGACTCCAAATAACCCTTGTGGATTTTTGAACCATTGGTGGTACCATATTTGGTGTGGTCTCTTGAAGAGATAATGAAGCAATTGTGTCTTATGGCTCCTAGATGAATTTAGTCTCACATTTTTGGCTTGTTGAGGCCATTATGACCTTTGTGGTTTCCTTATCTCTTAATATTTGTCATAACCAATTCCTATGTAACCTTTTCAATAAGTTTTTCATGATTAAAACAAGGGATCCTTGGTTATATCTTAAGGGGTCGTTTGGTTGGGAAATTGTTATACCAGGATAACTAATACCGGGATTAGTTATCCCGGGATTACCCAGGATAACTTATCCCACCATGTATAAGGGATAAGTTATCCCATCACTATGGTGTAAATGGTGGGATAAGTTATCCCACAATTAATTAATCCCTCCAACCATACGCGGGATAAAATAATCTTTTATTTTATCCTGGGATTACATATACCTCACACCAAACGAACCCTAAATGTATGCAACCTTGGTATGGTGCTATGATTATTTGTACTAACCCTCATGTCATAAGGATGTTGTGTTTGTTTGTCCTTTCTTTGATTTTGCAATGATTCGAGGTCAAATCTTTTTCAAGAAGGAAAAGATGATACAAGCCAAATTGCCTCCGGCCCTTTGAATGGGATACGTATGACGCTCGAGGTGCTTGACGACTCCTTAGTGCTATTAAAAGATTCCAAATGGATGAAGATTACCATTAAGGAGGGACAAAGAAGGGAAATGTGCCCAAGGCACTTTGGATCCGCTTTTGATCCATTCTAGCATTTCAAAAGTGGGTCAAAATAGCCCCTAGTGGGCCTTTGCTTGCCATTGGGTTACTTTTGGGCCCTAAATGTGTAATAATTAGCCTAAACTATGAATACTTGGGAGCTAGCTTATTTCCTTAGTTAGTTTTTGGATATTGATTGAGATGAAACTCTTTTAGAGAGTGTTTTGAGTGCTTGGAAAAGCCAATATTGATATTTGTTTAGAAACGGTGGTTGTAAGGGGGTTTCGATTCCCTTACGGTCAACGTAAGAGTTAGGTGCTTGTTGGTAATTAACAAGGTCTTAGGGTTCGAAATACCCTTTGATTGCCATTTGTTATCATCTTTGTGTTTATCTTTCTATCATTATCATTCTATCTCTTTATCTTTCATTTTTCGGATTTAGATTCTTGTTCTCCTATCTTGTCTCGTATCACAAAGACAGCAGAGACTTACTTCCATCACCTCTCGAATAACGAGAGTGATAAGAATATTATGTTGGGAGTTTCAGAACACTCGATGAGTCGTCAAAACTTTAGGTGTCGTAGGGGTATAAGGTTTGAGGAGGTTAAGGTGGCTATTTGTAAGATGAAAAAGGGGAGGTGACCGAGTCAGACGAGATTCAGGTAAAATTTTAAAAGTGCAGAGGCAAGGTTGGTCTAGGGTGGGTCACTGAGTTTTTAATGTCATTTTCTATAGAAAATCAAAAATGCTTGAAGAATGGAGTGGAGTACAAAACAACTATACGAATAAAAAGTTGTTAAGCCACACTATGAAGGTTTAGGAGAGGGTGGTGGAGATGAGGGTGAGGAGAGATATGTCTATTATCAAAAACCAATTTGGATTCATATCGGGGAGGTTGACTATAGAAGTTATTCATCTCATGGGGAGGTTGGTGGAGCAATATAGGGAGAAAGAGAGGAACTTATTGTGGTGTTCATTAACTTAGAAAAAGCAAATGAACCCTCCTTAAGCAAATAAATGCCAAAAGGAAATAATATAAGATCTAAGTTGAGGTATATTACCCACCACCATTTTTCCTTTCCTTCTGAGTTGATTATGATGCTAAGTAAATTGTTTGTGGCAATTTGGATTTGCCTTGAGCTCTGTATTGAGAAAGCTTCAAAGCAGGATCACCTTCCCCACTAGTTGATATAGCTTGTGGAAGATTAGAACTAGTATTAGAGAGCACTAAAGTCATTAATTCAGCACCCTACACCCTAGACAAGGCATCAGCCAGCTTGTTTTTTACCCTTTTTTTATATTCAATCCATAGTTAAAGGGCTTGTGAGCCACAACAACTATGAATTAGTATGTAGTTTCTGCTACAATAGATACTTCAAGGCCTTTTGATCTATTCTAATGACAAACTTTTGATTCAACAGATAATGTGGCGACTTGGTTACAGCATGTACAATAGCATGTACTTCTCTTTCATACACTGATAACGTTGCATGTTTAGGTGAAGGGTCTTCACTAATAAATGTGGGGTAAGCTCATCCAACAAGTCTCCAACAACTAGAATGGGAAACTTCTTATGACAATTTGTTAGTTCAAATCACTACAATCAACACACAACCTTCACGTACCATCTTTGTTTCCAACCAATACTACTGGAGTTGCAAATGGACTGCAACTAAGTTGCACTACCCCTTGGTCCAAATTCAGCTAAACTAATCCTTCAATAATGTCCTTCTTGACAAACGGATATCTGTAAGGCCTCTTGTTTTACGAACAATTTGTTGTACAACACTATACTATGATCAAAGATTCCCCTAGATAAAGGCAAGTGTTGGGGTTCTTCAAACAAGGTGTTATGCTTGTGTAAGAGAATCATCAAGTCTTTACTAGTCATTGAAGGCACAACTTAAATCATGCAAAGTTTAGAGTCAATACCTGATATCTTAGCCAACTTTCCAACTCCTATTGATTTGTCTGCCTCCTCCTTTAAGAATATGCTTTCTTCTTTTGTACCAAAACTCCATGGTAAGATCTCTTAAACTCATCTTAATATTTTCCAGAGTTAATAGCTACTGCACCCCTAATACCAATCCATAAGAACCTAATGGTAAGAGTAGAAATTCTGTTGAAAACCTCCACCCCTTGTAACAACCAAGAGAGCCTGCACATTTTGCTCACTTACATATCATTACCATTAGCCGCGGTCACTGCCTGAGGAGTAGTAGATGTCACTTGGCATCCCAGCTCCTTCACCACCTCAAGATCAATGAAATTATGTGAACCACTTGTGCCTACTAAAATGTGGAGGGGTGTTGAGGTTTCTTTGAATGGTAACCGGTCACTCTTAATGTCCTGAATCCTAATGAGCCATTAAGGCCATGATCAGAGATTTCCATATGCTCTAAGTACCTAATCAGGTCCAGCTATTCTTGATTATCATTGACTGGTTCTTCATGTTCACTTTCTACTTCTTCATGCTATACTGCCTCTATTAAATACAATTGTTTCAAGTTTTTGCACTTGTGACCAAATACGTACTTCTCATTACAGAAGTAACATAACCCTTTGGACCTCTTCTTATTCATTTCTTCAGGACTCAAAGCCTTTCTATTGTCCTCTCTAGATGTTGGTGCAACTGCATTGCTATTAGGAGTAGGTAATAAGGGAGGTTTACTTTGAAACCTTTGATCATACCTCATATTGTGACTGAAATTCTAAACAAAATTCTGAATAGGCTATTTCATAGCCTCCAAATATGCCTCTTGCACTGTTGCTGATTTGTAGGCTTGAGATAAGGTCCTTGGATTTGTTACCTTTACTGCCATATTCGACTCATTCTTTAACCTCCCAAGGTAACAGTTGATTGAATTTTCTTCTGACTGGTCGACTCTAGTTAGATTTCTTTCAAAAGTTGTCTGATAATCCTTCACAGAGATCATGTTTGCCTCATCCTCTTTTTTTCTTCCATGGGATCATCATAGTTTGACCCAAATCTTTCAACTAAAGCCAACGCATACTCACTCCATGTTGGAGGATGTAAGTACTGCCTATACTTCATGAAAGCTAAGTGTCACTGGACAGCTTCACCCTTAAATTGCACGGATGCAACATTCACCCTCTCATCCATGGGAACATTTTCCATGTTGAAAAATTGTTCCACCTAGAATAACCATGACCTCAAATCCTCTCCTGAAAACTTCAAAAATTCCAATTTTGACCTCCTTGAGAAATTAGAATGATGATTGTTGGAATTGCTTGTACTTTTCTCCCTTTGTGACCTTTCATCAAACTACCTAGGTGCATCATTTAAGCCTTTCTTTTCTCGAACAATTTCAGGAGATTTACACCTTTGATTTTCATACACAGAAGTCAATTTCTCCCTAATTTCCATTCCATTACTGTCTGATCCAATCCCTTGAGAGTTGATGCTTCTCCCGCTAGAGTTCCCACCTCCGCAAAACTTTTTGCATCATCTCCCTTAGTTCACCCATTTCACTACTGGTTGCTCCATCATTTCCCTTATTACTTTTTGTCATTATTCCAAGGAAAGAAAATCCCTGATACCAATGTTACCCAAATAGCTTGAATCACTGAAGATTCAAGCAATTGGAATGAGCTATTACAGAACAGCCCAAGAGTTGAGAACAAAAAAGAAGAGAAATTTTAGAGAAGAAAGCAATGAATTGTATTATTATGAATCTCATGTACACTTCACTAGTTTATATACAATTGTATAATTGACCCACTCCCTCTAATTTTTTTTTTTGAGAAATGGTAACCTTGACCCATTCCCTCTAATTTTCAACCAACTATCAGCTCAACTACCTTGCGTGAACAGTAACTCAATGTAACAGTACTGAACAGTGACTAGTTTAACTAACTAACTGTCAGTTACAATAGAATTTGCTAACATGACAATTTCCAATTATAGTTAGCTAATTAGTGTAACATACACCCAATATGCTACGGGGCATATTCAAGACCACAAAATTCAAAGAGCATTTTGGTACATTATACACATCTTTAGCTTAAGACCACACGATTTGAAAGCCTTCTGTTTTTCGTAACTCCATGCCGAGTCAAACTAAGAAACACAAATTGAAATGGAGCAAGTATATTTCTTTTGTTGTGTTGTTATCATCGTCCAAGGTTTACTTTGTTAGTTTGTTTAGCTACTGCATGATACTCGGTAATTCAATCTTAACAGACATCACGTCCCACTCTTTCCTACCCACCCACCTCCAATGTGTGTGTGAGAGAGAGAGTGAGAGAGAGAAAGAGAGATTATATACTTCTGTTCAAACATTTGAAAAGTCTTCAGTCAGGGGGAAGCCAAGAATTGCACAACTAGAACCATTAAAGTAAAAGCAGTGAACAATTCATAGCTCAATGGCATAACATACCTTTCGGCATTTGCAATGACGAATGCCTCCAGCGCCCACTTTGGATAGCATAAATCTGCCAAGATTTTGAGGAATTTATTACCATCGGTGCGAGACGCAATGAGTGTCAAAACCACAGGAACAAGTACCGAGCACTATGTACAAGTAAAGCATGTCCGTCAGAGGTATGAAAAGAAACTAACACTGTAGCAATATGACATGTTTCACAGGGAATTCATGCTTACCAGCTGGGAGGGACCTGGTGCTAGGAAGATGGTGAAAGCATAACCCATTCCAGTCACACAATACACAAGGCACAGTAACACAATGTAATTATCTGCGAAAGAAGATCTCGGGTTGCAGAAAAAGTAGAACATTGACAGATATACAGCAGGCTTTATCACAGTGTTGAAATGATCTATTGTATCTTTGGCAGCAAAATGAGCAATGCTACTAATGCCAGAAGCACTTTCTCTCCAATACTGTAACTTGTCCAATGCAAATGTCCTCAAAGCCGCAATTTTGCATAACAAAGCTGAAAAAGAATTATAAGAAATAAAAAATGAATCAGAAATTCAGGAAAAGAAACTGTGCTCTGAAGTAGTAGGACTTCACAGCCTTGGATAATGGTTATTCAACTTACAGACAGCAATTATTGTGTGTGTATAACCAGGTGCACCAAAGCTTTCATCCCTCACTTTGGTTAGTGATCCTAGGCAAGCTCCAGCTACTAAGAGAATGAGATAATCTATTGCTTGCATTTTTGCTTCTCGTAATCTTTGCTTACTTACCCTATGATAATTTCATAAAGAAAACATTATATGAGAATTCAACTGCAGCGTCAAAAAACGACAAATAATATTTTCCAACAATTAAGTCAAACCAGACCTACTCCGATGCTATAACCCAATAATGACCTGATTTTCAACATAATTGTTGGGAGAAGTTATAAAATTAGCTGACTTGCCAAATCTCCATGTTCGATATAAACCTCAGTCAACTATACTACAACAACTTAACCTCGATCTCAGGCTAGTCGAGATCATCTCTATGAATCTTCATTGACCATGCCGCTCCATTTAAGCTCGTGTCAGATCCATGCTATACGAAAATATAATACTCCCTCAATCTCATTTTATGTGGCACAATTTCCTTTTTAGTCCGTCCCAAAAAAAAAATGTCACCTTACTATAATTAGAAATAATTTAGCTTTAAAATTCCCCTTTTACCCTTAGTAAAATGATTTACAACAAAACATATATCTAAGAATTATTTTAGACCTCAAGTTTCAAAAGTCTTCCTTTTTTTCTTAAATACCGTGTCAACTCAAAGGGTGCCACATAAAATGAAACGGAGAGAGTAATAAAACAATAAAAGGTCCAAATATGACATTAAAGTATTCGAAATTGAACAAATATGCTCTTCGTTAATTGTTTAGTTCATATACGATACTCAATCAAATACAATTTTCTCAGATTTAACTTTTTGTATAACAATATTTCTCCTTTGAGAAAATCGACTCTTGACGATTGCAGTTATTCCGGAAAATCATTGTTTTAGACAGCATAATTAAACTTTAAACATAAGATCCATTATTTTTTTACAATAACGTGATGGAAATTATCTCTTCCTTAATTTGACACAACTGCAGTGTAGAGAATACATGAATCATAGTGAAAAAGTTCAGAAAACTGAAAAGCAAAAATATATTTATAATTACAATTTTTTATCACCAAAGATACGAACATCAGTTACATCGATATATATATGTATATATAGGTGTGTGTGTGTGTATTATTCTTTTTGGATAAGGGACATCGAAATATTATTTACATTGTTAGTATGTAAAAAAGAAAAACAATATTTAACTTAAGTTAAACCATTTACATTCCGATGTAGAAATTAGTGCTTGGCACTAATTATTACATAAACACAAGTAGAAAAGAAATGTTAAATCTCTACATGTTAAAGAAATGTTAAAACTACTAACGAAGAGCATATATTCTTAATTTTGCATGCAATAAGGGCATATTTGACCCTTTTTCTCTTATTAACCACCTATTTAGGTTAATTGGAGGCTCCAGTGAAATTAAGGGCATAGTTGGACCAACTATCGAAGGAAATATCTTCTTAATTTCAAATGCTTTAAGCCATATTTGACTTTTCCGTAATAATATTAATAAGCACTTTGAAGTTTTGTATATTTTCTACTAGCATATAAATCTCAGATACGCCTAAGAAACTCCTAGAAAACATAACAACAACAATAACAACCCAGTATATTCCCACACAATGAGGTCTGGGGAGGGTGAAATGTACGCAGTCCATACCGCTACCTCCGAAGAAGTAGAGAGGCTGTTTCCGATAGAAAACATAAAACCTAAAGAAAACGTACTAACGTAACTAAAACTTGGTCCCGACTTATAGGTAACACATACATCAAAAAAAGGAAAACAAACATAAGGCCTCTTTAAAATGCCTGAATGTGATGGAGACAATAATTTGACGGGGAATGAACAATGTTCTTAAATGATAGCTGTGCGCGTCTTGAGATGACAACTTAACACAAGGGTCAAATAAGTAGGCAAATGAAGAAGAGGGATGCATTTCTTCTTTCTATATATTTATTTTGCACAGATTTACTTTTTCCGTTTCTTTACTTTTACTTTTGGCGGTCAGAAAGAATGGTTTAGGATTTAGGAATTAGGAGATGAGTTCATAATTTCAGAAGTTGATTCACTGAAAAACAGCTAGAAAAGTTTCAGCAAGATAGATCCAGTTGACGACATATAATCCTAGGAACGACAGAATTCCCTTTGACTGATACCAAATCAGCACGCTGGAATTCTGTGAGGAGCTTCATTTGACAGTAAGTAGAGGATCTTATAAAAATTGACCAGCCTTCTTTATTTTGATGGAAAGAAAACCTTGATCTCTGAAAGCATTCATAGCTCTTCTTTTTGGGGTCTACTTTTTAGCCACAAGCAGGGGTTATGAAAATGTGTCCCAAACTACCAAAAGTGTAAGGGTATGTTAACAACCATCATCTTTTCTTTCTTTTTGTATCAACAAAATTACTTCAGTTGTGAAACTGATGCTAAATTCATTAGACCACTGTAGGAGATTCAAAAGATTCCTCATTCTTGCAGGCAGATTGAGCTACACTTCTCCTCTTCAATGGCTTACGATTCTAGAGAGATATTGCTGACATTGGATAAGTTGCTTGCCTGTCAATACTGATGTAACTCAACTAAAACTAGATACTGGTTGCAATAAATAACAGCGAACAGATAATAATATCAATTATCGAGCAATTCCAAGAAATTATTAGGTCACATAAATATGCAGGCAACTTTGTTTAACTTGTGGAAAGTGTCAAAATTAGTGAAAGTGAACTGGATAACGGGTATAGAGATTATTTGGGACCCCGATTCTCAGATCAGTGATTCAATACTTGAGAAATTCTTCAACTTACCTTTTTGTAAAGCTTTTTTCTATATTATGAATTCATAATAAAACACAGAAAGAACCCTCCAATAAAAAGAAATAGATTTTTTGATTATGTACCTTCCGATGAAGTACTTATATTGCAGAAGAACATTTGGAGTTCTCCGGTTGGAGAGGTCCTTTGACCTCATAAAGTTGTGCAGTATAATATCACGCTGGCGCTCCACTTTAGTCTTCATGTCTTGCCACATTTCGCCAGCAAAGGAATTTTCCTCTGTTACATGATCAAAAGTTGCTTGATTGCCAATGTTTAATTCCACTGGTGAGGATGCAAGCACAGCGGCACTCTGTTGCATTTCCAGGGGCACAGAATAACCATTGTGAAGCATCCACAACACAGGAAGCTCCTTGTAGTTCACATTTGAACTGGTGCTTGGTTTCACCAGCCCTTCCAAAATATCTATGTAGTAGTCCGGAGGATTAACACGTTCTGGGACATCGACACCAAGGCCTGCAAAGTAGTCTTCAACTTTCTTTACAGGACCAAGGTATACTACAAGACCACCTTTTGCTAAGAGTATCAAATCATCAAACATCTTGAATAAGGTGTAGCTGGAACAGCAAAGTGGAAAAAAGGTGATTATGAGAAAAGAAAACAATTAGCATCTTAAAAAGTCCACGTCACTGTATCTGCAGTTCAAAAATTGATTTTTTGGGGGGGACTTCTGGGTTGATTTCCAATATATGATGAAAGCTGACTGCCTATGTGGAGGACTAAGCAAGGATTCAGTCACAAGACAACACAGCATATTTATCAATCAGAAGGGAACTCCACTAGCTAGAAGAAGATTTCTTCTATTCTAACAACAACAACAACAACAACATACCCAGTATATTCACACCATGTGGGGATTGGTGAGGGTAAAGTGCGCAATCCATACCACAACCTCAGATGAAGTCAAGAGGTTGTTTCCGATAGACCGCTGGCTCAGGACAGATAACAATATAACAAACAAAAAACATAAAAATAAACAAAATGGGATAATACACCGCTAGATAATAAAAGAAACAAGACACCGACAAATTAATACTATAAACTATCTAGTTGAAATCAAAAACATAATCAAAACACTATGAACAAGAAACTACAGGCACAGATAAAAATAAAGCACTCCTCTCTATTATTACAAATGCACTACTACCCACTAACCCTCTACCTTAATTAGCATTCTCCACACTTTCCTATCAAGGGTCATGTCCTCCTAAGCTGTAACCGTTTTATGTCATGCCTATTCACCTCCCTCCAATATTTCTTCGTCCTACCCCTACCCCACCTAAAACCCTCCGTAGCCAGCCTCTAACACCTCCGTACTGGAGTATCCGCGCACCTCCTCATCATATGCTCAAACAATCGCAACTTCACTTCCCGCATCTTATCTTCCACCGAAGTCACTCCCACTATCTTTCGAATAACCTCATCCTCATCTCCGCCACCTTCAACTTTTGGATGTGGGAGTTCTTAACTGACCAACACTCCACTCCATACAACATAGCCGGTCAGACTGCCACTTCGTAGAACTTACCTATAAGCTTAGGAGGCACCTTTGTATAACACTAGACTCCCGAGCTAACCTTCACTTCAACTACCCTACACTAATACGGTGCATGACACCCTCGACAATCTCTCCATTCTCTTGAATCATAGACTCAAGATACTTGAAACTATCCCTCCTCCAAATGGTCTGAGAATCTAGGTCCACTACCATGTCAGTCTCATACGTCGAATCACTGAACTTACATTCCAAGTACTCTGTTCTGATCTTGCACAACCTAAACCCTTTAGACTTTAGGGTCTGTCTCCAAACTTCTAACTTATCATTAACTCCTCTCCCAGTCTCGTCAGTTAGTATAACATCATCAGCAAATAACATACACCAAGGCACCTCCCCTTGAATACGTTGCGTCAAAATATCCATCACCAAAGCAAATAAAAACAGGCTAAGAGATGATCCCTGGTGCAACCCTATCAAAACTGGAAAGTGTTCTGAATCTCCTCCTACCGTCCTCACATGAGTTTTCGCTTCGTCGTACATGTCCTAAATCGACCTAGTGTATGCCACGAGCACACCGCTAGCCTCCAAGCATCTCTACAAAATCTCTTTGGGGACTTTGTCGTACGCTTCTCAAGATCGATGAATACCATGTGCAAGTACTTCCTCTCCCTAAACTGCTCAAATAACCTTCTCATGAGGTGAATGGCCTCAGTAGTCGAGCGACCTGGCATGAAACAGAACTGATTCTTGAAAATAGTCACGATCCTCCTCAGCCTCAGCTCTAGGACCCTTTCCCAGACCTTCATATTATGGATCAACAACTTGATACCCTTATAGTTGTTACAACTATGAATATACCCCTTGTTCTTATATAATGGAATCATCGTACTCCATCTCCAAGATTCGGGCATCTTCGCCGTCCTAAAAATGATGTTAAAGAACCTTATAAATCACTCCATACTTGCCCCGCCAGTGCTCTTCCAAAAATCCACCGAAATCTCATCTGGCCCAATCACCCGAACCATACGCATCGTAAAAATGGCAGCATTGACCTCCTCCACTTTGGTACGACTACAATAACCGTAATCACGACGCCTCTCTTAGAGCTCCAAGTCCCCAAGCACGAAACCTCTATCCCCCTCATAGTTCAAAAGTTTAAGGAAATAGGATTGTCACTTCCTCCTAATGTGGGCATCCTCCGCCAACATTTTCCCATCCTCTCCCTAGATGTACTTTACTTGGTCAAGGTTACGGGCGCTCCGCTCCCTAGCCTTGACAGGCCTATACAACTTCTTTATCTCCGTCTTTCTCCTCTAAAGTCGCATACAAACTCTCGAAAGTTGTTGTCTTATCCGCCATAACCACTAACTTAGCCTCCTTCCTAGCTAATTTATACCCCTCCCTATTCGTCCACTTCTCATCGTCCTCCTTGCTCTTAACCAACTTTGCATAAGTCACCTTCTTAGTCTCCACCTTCCTTTTAACTTCTTCGTTACACCACCAGTCCCCTCGGTGCTTGCTAGATTGGCCTCTCGAGACACTCAACAGCTTTATAGTTGTCTCCCTGATGCAACTGCAATCATCTCCTACATACTATCCATATCCCATCTACTCTCCCAAGTACCCATTGTCATCCACTTCTCCCCAATCTCTAAAGCACTGGCCAAAGTCAAAGCTACCCAACTTAATCCTATGTTGATCCTCTACACCTTTTTTTTAATGCCCTTTTGGATTTCCAAGTCCATTAGTAGAAGTTTATGTTAGGTTGAAAGATTTTCACTAGGTATGACTTAACAGTCTTTACATAGCGCTCTATCACGCTTCCTGAAGAGCAAAAAGTCTATCTGAGTCTTGGCCACTGAACTACGAAAGGTAATAAGGTATTCCTCCTTCTTCAAGGAGCTCGAATTCGCTACCCCAACCTAAAGGCCCTAGCAAAATCCAAAAGTGAAGCTCCTCTTTCATTCATTTCCCCGAAACTGAAACCTTCATGCACTTCATCATAGCCTTTCAATAATGACCCAATATACCCTTTGAAATCCCCTCCTATGAAAAGCTTCTCAATGCTCGAAAGGTCTCTCACCACCTCATCCAAAACATCCCAAAAGCTCTTCTTCTCCTCCTCGTCCAAGCCCGCTTATGAAGCGCAGGCACTGATAACATTCAACATAGACCCTCCAATGACCAACTTAATCGACATCAACCTATCGTTGACCCGCTTAACCTCCACCACCTGCCTCCTAAGTTCTTCATCTACTAAGATACCTACCTCATTCCTGTCTCACGCTACCAGAGTACCACAACTTATACCCGTCCACATCCCTCGCCTTAAAACCTACCCATTTGGTCTCCTGGACAAAGCTATACTAATCCTATTCTAAAAATTATCAATTAATTTATAGCTTACGGAAATTACAATTAGAGACTGCATGCTTTTGCAGTTGTGCTGCAAGACTAATACGTATTAAACAGAAAGGTTATTCGTAAATGTAGTATCAAAATCCAAGTTAACATTCTGCAGGTTACCTTGGCTGGTGGACAACCATGCATATATTGACTCCTTCAAGGGCTTCACGTCGAAGTGCTCTAAGAAGTAATTGAGAAGATGCACTGTCCAGTCCAGAAGTAGGTTCATCCAGAAACAGAAGTGATGGTTCCATTACCAACTCTAGCCCCACATTCACTCGTTTCCGTTGGCCTCCAGAGATACCTCGTTTTTCTACTGTTCCAACCAAGGAACTGCGCACACTTTGTAAGCCCAAGAAATCAATGACTCTCTCAACAATAAGAACTTTGTCTTGCTTTTGCAAATCTGCTGACAACCTTTTAAAAGTACAAGAAGTCAACAATTCTATCTTTTGAACGAACAGCTATAGCAATCAGATCAACTTGAGATACAAGCCAGCAGTAGTAGTCAATAGAACAATGTGTTTGCTGCTTGATATGGTGATTTAGAAGTAATTGAGAATTTTGAAATGTAGCCTGTGCTGAACATTATAACATGACTTCCAATGTGTTTCTTTTAAATGATAAGATTGTGGAGAGTCCCAAGGACATACACTATAACGGAACCAACTATTACATACCTGCACCTTGCATTGAACCATAGATTTTCCTCAACAGTCAAGTTGCCATGCACAATATCATCCTGTGGCACAAAACCAACAATTTTTCTGTACGAACGGAGTGGTTCTGATTTTCCATTTATAAGGATGGAACCAGAAGTTGTACATCCAACATTTTTTCCTGCCAGAGCTGAAAGGAGAGTAGTTTTCCCAGCTCCTGATGGACCCATGACAGCAGTAATATGACCAGGCATGATTTTTCCATTAACAGATCGTAACAGATGCTTCTTTTTTCCCTTCAAAGTAACAGTTAAATCTGTAAAACCTATCTCAATTACAGGTCTTTTCCTGTAATCGGTATTTGTGGCCATTGAAATTACACCAGAAAAAGTAAGGTTTTTATTCTGCTGTTGCTGAGCTTTTTCTATCTCAAGTTGCGCATATGCATACTTAAAAATTTGACTATGAGTATGAATATCTTTCCCTTTGGGCTTTTTGGTTTTCAAATTTCTTTCTTTGATCTCCAAACTGAAAGATTCTGAACTATCAAAACTTTGTTCTTCAATTTCATTAATCATCGTCATCAACGGACTGGATCCTGTTTCCTCGACTTCAGATATGCTTTGCGATTTCTTGGACACTGAAGAAGCACTGTGCTCCTTTGATGGATATGAAACACCTTCGGTATCAGTGTATTCCTCATTCAGTACTGTGACCTTGTCACTGATCGTGACATTTTGTTTGCGAGAAAATTTGCGTGAAAATTGGCCTTGCAATTCAATGGCATGCTTTTTAGCAGCCTCTTTTGCGGCTTTCCACCTTGCACGTGCCTGTATCTTTTCTTTAACAACTTTTGCAGCTGCTTCCCGTGATCCAGCAAGTCTCCTTTCTCGTATGGTGATGATTTGGTCCGAACAGTTGTAAATTATAAGTAGAAGTGTGGCTATAGCTGCCTACAAGGATGAACAAGACTTGAATCTCCTATTGTGGTATAATGTCTTGAACATCAAACAATAAAGAAATTCAAATACTAAAGAGCGGGACCAATTTCAACTTCAGCACTGGGAAGGTAGCACAATAATTTCTGGTGAATTTTTTATCACCAGAAAGGTTATTGCAAGTTGGCAACAGAAGAGTGAACTTTAATTGAAAACCTCAGTTAATTTGTTACATTACTGAATCCAGTTCTCACTTAATATAAACCTCAAAAAAAAAAGTACTTCGTATAAACCTAGAAACAGCTAGAAACAACGAAGAGAAATCAGGCAGGCAGTGAGGTGATAATAATCAAAACTTACTATGAGCATCGCCCCATATGCATGAATATTCTGACTTGCAGTATTTGGATTACATGAAGTTAACTTGAAGCATCCTGCAAGTCCATCAAGAGGTGACTGTTACATGAAGAAGCACCATTGGAGAAAGAATCTAAATTCATGCAATTGGAATATGCTTAATGGAAATACATATGGATTTGTTATTTATTTTGTATAAAAAGACTACTATTTCAACAATGTATTGCAAATAATTGGTCATTTTCAACCTGGAACTTACGTTTCTCAGCCGTAGAACCTGTTGGGCAGTAATTCCTGTAATTACAGGGTATAGATTAGCCTTGAAATAAATGCCATAAGAGGAGTAAAATTGATGAAATGTCACCAAGTAAGTGTGTAGTGAAGTATAATTAAGTAATAAGTAGGGATGGCAATGGGGCGGTGCGGTGCGGTGCCGGTGCAGGGCGGTTTAAAGTAAGTTTTTTTTTAATGGTGCGATGCGGTGCGGGTTGCGGGTATATGCGGGTTTAAATTAAAAAAAGCTAAAAATTAGTATTGTTCTCGTGAATATACCTAAAATTATATGGATTCTTTACTTAAAATTTTATGATACTTAAAACGACATATATAACACTACAAATAAATAATTTTATAGTAGCTTTTTTCACATCTCTATTTATTTTAATAAAAATATGATATTCGATCATTACTTGTACACGTTATACTTTTTGACAATTTTTTAGTGAAAAATGATACAATAGAAATTAGTTATTATTTCCTAGTTGTAGATTTGAAAATATTATGATTTTCAATGGAGTTACAAATTTTTCAAAAAAATAAAAACATGGGGCGGTGCGGTGCGGTTATGCGCGGGTATGAATGTGGGGCGGGTTTATGCGGGTTTAAAGGTGATGCGGTGCGGTTTTAAAACTTGCGGGTTTAGAAAAAACCTGCACCGCACCATTGCCATCCCTAGTAATAAGGATTTCCCAAGGGATTTCTGTAATAAGACGTAGCGCCTGTTTGGATTGACTTTTGACTTATAAGCCAAAAGCCATGTTAGAAATCCTAACTTATGGTTTTTGGCTTAGTTTTAGCATTTTGGCCTAAAACCAAGTGCTTTACCCAAACACTTCAAAAGTATTTAAAAACTATTTTGGCTTTAAACCACCTAAAATAAGCAAATCCAAATAGGCTCATAATCCTGATATAAAAATTTTACAGCTAGAAGATAACCAGACTTTTATCAGGTGTTCTGAGAGAAAATACTACCCACTACTGCAAGGATTCTTCTCTGTATTTGTTGGACAATAGGATCCTGCAGAACAGAATACCTCTGAGCTTCTGCGAACATCAGACCAAATGTTTGCCCCACCACAAGTATGACTTGGCTGCCCAGGAGGTAATTGATAACTATATCTACAGACATACCAACAAACATGTTATGCAAACAAAAAATGGGTAAAAAAGGAAGTGAAAAAATATCAGAGCAGCCTTGTAACAAGAATCTGAACTCACGGTTCACATATTCCAGTATTCATATTGAGTGTGGCAAGTGGGCAGTAGGAACCTAAAGGACAGGCTAGAAAAATGAAAAAGCTATTAGACATCTTTTCTTTTGTTAAGAATCAGCAAATAAGGTACTTATCAGAAAAAAATAGAAACTAAGATTTAAGAAGTTGTATACATTAACCAAAATAAGCAAAAAATAGAGTAACACTTGACTATTCCATGTAGCGTATACATAAGCTGAAGGCATTGTAACAAAACATCAAATTACTGGACGTGGCACTATATATGCTAAGTCAACAGCAATCCCTTTTGCAAACCTTGTTCATGAAGGATGTCAATGTATGAGCTGATTATATATATCTTCTGCAACAAAGCTTGAACTAAACTATCATACTCTAGAGACGGTATCAGTACATCATACCACAACCTTGGCACAAGCAGTTTATGAGACCCTAACCAGCTATTTTAACTCAGGATTCAGGAGGAGGAGTAAAAAGTAGGAACAACTGTTAGGTTGCTAGTCCTATGTATGATAAAATAATTAGACAATGTTGTTTCTTTTCCAATAAAGCAGCAATAGAAGCCTCCTTGTTCAAATGAAGCTGCAGTATGCTAGTTATCTCTTAAATTAGTTTACCATAAAGCTACTGACCGCATGCATATATACAATACAAGAATTTTACAGTCCACTCAAAGGAATCTAGAAGATAGTAATAAATAGCTTCCTTGATACTAGAGCATAAGTGAAAAACAAGTGCTTGTACTAACACAAGAATTAAATTCTAAATTGTGGTTTCTCCTCAAAAATGGTTGAAGAAGAAGCTGTAGATAATACTGATTAATTTTTTTGAAAAGCTGATAATATTTGTTATGTACTTACGTATCATACAAGTAAGACCATGAGGACAGAAGAAACCCTCACAACAGGGCTGACAAGCAACAGTTCTCGCAGGTATTTCTCTAGAATTTCTTAAGTCGGGATTCTGATCTGAGTCAGTGCTACAGCCCCATCCTGGTTCACAGCCTGAAACCCAAGATGTCAAATTACAGTTTCTGTTGGGCGTTAAATAATTGGACCCTGATGTTATGGTGTTACTGAAGTAGAAACTAATTTCTGCAGCAGTACACAACCTTCTCTGAATATCCCCTGTTCAATATATAACTTTCATCAGATCATCGAGCTGTACTGTAGCCTGAAGAGAGTGATTAATGGCACAAAATGTTTAGCAATAGGAAAGAAAAAGGTGTTAGATCATACTGTTTCCAGCATCATTTCACTTCCACATAACAACATTAACGAGAAGACGATAAACACCAATATAAAACTCAGAACAAAAAGAATGGGAAAAAGTGTTTCAGTTCAACAACAACAGCATACACTGGAATCCCACAAGTGGGGTTTGGGAAAGATAGAGTGTACGCAGACCTCACCTCTACCTCATAAAGATATAGAAGTTGTTTCCGATAGACCCTTGGCTTAACATTAACATTCCCAAGCAATTTGAAAAAGAGAATACAAAAATGAAAGTAGTAACAACAACGAAATTTCACAAAAATAATGTGAAACGGAGAGCAGTACATAACATACGTAGGAAAGAACTGTAAACAAAATAATGTGCTCATCGAAGCACAAAAAGTACAGATGATTACCGAAACCAAAGAACAAGAAACTACGAGAACAATGTTAGTACAACTGGTAAGAAAGTAGGTCCAAGTCGACAACCAATCCTGTCCGCAGGTAAGTGTGAGAACACGCAATTAACAACTAACATTCTACCATAATCCTTGAATTCCAAATCCTTCTATAGAAAGTTATGTCCTCGGTAAGCTCAAGATGTAACATGTCCTATCTAATCACCTCCTCCAATACTTCTTCATCATGCCTGCCTCTACCTCTCCTGATGCCCATCATTGTCAACCTCTCAAACCTTCTCACTGAGGCATCTACACTCCACCTCTTCACATACCCAAACCATCTCAACCTCGCTTCCTTCATCTGGTCCACCACAGAGGTCACTCCTACCTTGTCCCAGATATCATCATTTCTAATCTTACCACTCCTAGTATGCCCACACATCCACCTCAACATTCAGTTCAATGAGCTGAATTGGGTCCATTCAGCACATACCATCTGTTGAGGAAAATTGGCAAACAAAATAACTGGCCTACCTAACATGAAAATATATATTTTTTTGAAAAGGTAAAATTTAATCCTAATATGAACATATATATAAGATCAATCAAGTCCATCTAACCTTACTAAATCTATGATTTCTAAAGAAATATGCTTAGCATAAGTTAACAAATAACAACGGGGCGTATGTTGGTCTGGTGTAGTTGGTGGTGTCAGTTAAAAGATATGATAGAAAGTTTCCAGCATGCATTTGGTGGACAGTTGGCAAAGGAACTTCACATGTTTTAAGGACACAAGTAATTACATCTAGAGATAAAACTGAATTGTATATTACTTTTTCTTTTTTGGTGTAAGCCAAGCTTTGTAAACGACTGGACCACATACTTGAAGTCATAGAATTCCTGTAAGTTTTTTGTATATGGGAATCTCTAATGTTTTGTAACTGCTGATCAGCACGACCTTTGTGCTGATCACTATTTAAATACATATGAAACATGTTGCCAATTTCCAAAAAAAAAAAAAAAGAAAAAGAAAATGGGAACATATAGTAAACTAGTGATGAGATATCATAGTAACTATCAAGGGGCCTTTGGCCTTCAACATAGTTTACTGCAAAAGCTCCATTAATACATCAAAACAAAAAGTGGAAACTAATAGTCGGCTTCAAATAGAGGCTGTCTAAAATGGAAAGAAGACTAACTTCTTTTTCAGTATTTCTTTCTAAATGATCCCACAACGCCTGGGTATCTGGAAGCTTATATTTGTGACTTTGACAATTAGAGAAGTTTTAGGAGGATTGTATCTTCTTTGTATAACATTTGCTTTGATCTGGTTATTCCCAAGGGAAGAAATGAATGGAAAAAGAACGAAAAAGTGAAAAAACAAGGGAAAGGCTAAAACCAAAAAAAAAAAAAAATATAGGAATAATGCAAGGCTGATGTATAATTAGAGTTTGGGATGAAAATAGATTAAGAGCTCACACCTGTTATATTTTGTGGAACTCTGCGACAGTAATGAGTTCCATATTTGTATTCTGTCAGTAGCTTGGTGTACCACCATGAATGCATCACAATGATTAAGTTAGACCAAAAATTAAATTAAACAAAACAAGCTTGCTGGAATGCTCTGTATCACCCTTAGTCATAGATTCAAATGTCAGCTGATAGTTAGATTTTGTACCAATGTTTTAAACTGATTGAACCAACATCTCTTGTTTCGGTCTAAGCGTTTAAAAGTCATGGTAAGAGAACTCAAAATGAGAAGCAGCTTATGTGGTCTACTGAAGACATCAGAACAGGAATAGACAATCGAAGAAAAAGAGTGGACTTGATTTTGGCTAGAAGGTGCCTCCTAAATCAAAGGCAAATTCTACAGAGTGGTTATTAGACCGGCTATGTTATACGAGGTGGAGTGTTGGCCAGTCAAGAAATCTCACGTCCAAAAGATGAAGGTGGAGATGAGAATGCTACGGTTGATGTGTGAGTGTACTAGGAAAGATAGGATTAGAAATAAGATTATTCGAGATAAGGTAGGAGTGGCTCCGATGAAATCCGAGATGAGGGAAGCGATGTTGAGATGGTTCGGACATGTGATGGGGAGAGGCACGAATGTCCTAGTGCGGAGGTGTGAGAGGTTGGCTAGGGATGGATTCAGGTGAGGTAGAGGTAAACCGAAGAAATATTAGAGGGAGGTGATTAAACATGACATGAAGCAGCTTCAGCTTATCAAGGCCATGACCTTAGATAGGAAGGTGTGGAGGAGGCGGATTAGGGTAGGAGGATAATAAGAAGGAGTGCGTCAGTGTTAGGAGGTAGGAGGGCTTTGTTTTGTTATCCGTGCTAGTAGCTATTATTTCAGAGTGTTGTATCGTTTATTGTATTACTTGGTGAGTCCTGTTTATGTTGATATTGAGTGTGGTATTCCTATTATATCTTGTCCCTTTACTATATCTTTTATAAAATGTTTTATCTTGAGCCGAGGGTCTATCGTAAACAGTTTCTCTATCTCACCTCTGAGGTAGTGGTGGTATAGACTGTGTACACTTACCCTCCCCAGATCCCATTTGGTGGGAGTATACAGGGTATATTGTTGTTGTTGTTTATTCATACACAATAGAAAACAATATTACGCACAAGGCATTATAATTAATATTCAAAAGACGATAAAAGTACTAAATGTGAGGTAAATAATGGCTAAATATCCTTATAAAAAAAGGCTAAATATATGCATTTTTGGCCACACAAGATTCCGAAAGCGAGCCTCCATTTCATCTACCCTACCTCAATCCAATGAGTGACATCCTCGTCAATCTCTCCATTCCCATGAATCATACACCCCAGATACTAAGGCTGTGCAAAAACCGAACCAACCGATAAACCGAACCGATAAAAATGTTATTGGGTTATTGGTATTGGGTTATCGGGTTAACGGTTTTTTATTGGTTTTATAAAAAAATTTATTGGGTAAATGGTTCGATATCGGTTTTAGCTTATTGAGATATCGGTTTAACCGATAACCCAATAACGATATACTAAGTTATTGTTTTATCCCTATTTATGTTATATATTTAAATCTCTCTCTCTTTTATCTATCTATCTATCTATCTATCTATCTCTATATATATAGATATGTGTATATATATAGATTATATGCACTACTAATTCATAATTCAGTGATTCACAAAGTATTAACCTATTTAGGGCAACAAAGGTACAATATAAAGTTCGGCTATTATCGTAATAAAAAGCTTGAAGCATTTATAGCTTCCAACAATTAGGATTCAATTTTTTTCCTAACTAACATTCAGTTCAAATTTGAAAATTCTTGTAAACTAAAATGCATTGCGTACGTTTTGACGGTAATTAAGATTTCATTTTTTTATGTTAGTTGTTACTATTTCTATTTATAAGTATTTTCTTATTGGTTAAACCGAAAACCGAACCGTTAAGGACCAAAAACCGATAAACCGATAAGAAAATATCTTATTGGTTGGTTATTGGTTTTACATATTTAAAAACCAAAAACCGATAAATCGAACCAAAACACGTAAAATCGAACCAAACCGACTGATGCACACCCCAACCAGATACTCTAGATACTTGAAACTATCTCTCTTTTGTATAACTTGAGTATCAAGTTTTATAACCACAACAGACTCATGCGACACCTTGCTGAATTTACACTCCAAATATTTCGTCTTGGACCTACTCAACCTAAAGCATTTCGAAGTTGAGGAGTTGTGGAGCAAAAATTGGATTCAACATGTTGGATTTTTGTAAAATGGAAAAAAGAAGAAAAAGAATAGAAGAATAAACATGCAACAAAGTGCATGTTAGAAGGAATAGAACAAAGAGAATTGACCTGATATATGTGGCCTTCTTACCTGTCCAAAGCAGAAGAAATTCAGTGGACTCATGAATTGCCGCCAAAGTGTCGCGACAACACTGAAAATAAGTTTCAGAATCTCCAGCTGGCAGCTACTGGCCACGCGGACTTTTACATAACTTTGGATCTAGGAAGAGCTAGGAGGCGCCGTAGAAGACAGAGTTCAATGGGTTTTACCTTTTATTTCTCCATATTATTAGTTTTTATGTTTGTTTTTTCATGATTTGTTGTTTTTCTTTCATGTCTATGACTCTATGTAGAGGTAAATTTCACTTTCTAGGGTTATATTTCTTTCATGAGTATTTGTTATTTGAAAATGGATTTCAATTAGTTAGCTTATCGTATTGGGTTGTTTATCTAATCCTAAGCTTAATTATGATTGAATATCATCTATTAATCTTGGTTTGAACTCGAAATGAGAATTAAGGTTGCAAATAGGATTAAATAGATATATACCTAAATTGCCTTTGTTTAGTTTATTTACGGGAATATAAATGTGTTCTTGTAACGATTCACAACCATAGACATATAGGCGTGACGTAACTTGAATAGGCGAATAAGAACTTGAGAGATTCTTACAAGCAATATTAACCCTGTCAATCAATAATTTGGAAAAATCAAGAAGGTGAATCAATTAGAGAATATAGAATAATTGTTAGGTAGCTTATATCCCCAAAATCGATTTTATCTCATTGACAACAAAAATCTTCTTTGTTAAAGATCACTATTTGTTTCCTTTTTATTTCAGTTAGTTTATAATTATAACTTTGGATTTTATTTCTTATTTAGACGATTAGAAATTTAATTTAGTTTATGGTCAGTGAAAAGTCCATGTGGGTTCACCATTAACTTAATCATTTTAGTACTTGTACGACCACATAGACTTGCGTGTGTGTTTGGGAGCAATAAGTTTTTGATGCTACTATCAAGGACTTAAAAAGTGATTGTTTATCTAGATTAGACTTTTATTTTTTGTCTATTCAGGCTTTATTTATTTTTAAAATTTTAATTTTAGTTTAACATTTTGTACTTCATCTTGACATGACATCTTGGAATAGATATTGTCGAATGTTGGTTGTCCTTATTTTGGTGATCCTTGACTGAATTGTGGATGATTCTTTGTAGCAACACTGTCATAATATTTTCAAGAACAGATTGTGCATAAGATGGTGTTGAAATGGTTGTTCTAGCTCTTATTCCCCTTCTTTGAACCCTTATTGTGACAATTCTCATGTTGTTTATGATGTTGATAGGAGTAATGAAGTGGAAGATGCGGAACGTCTTGCTCAGCTTAGTGATATGGTAGATACAGGAGTAGAACACTGCAATAGAACACTGCAATACTGGAGCAGTGGGTGGAATAGAGAGGAAAGCCATAGAAAGGATTAGTGTCAAACTCACGAAGATGGAGGCTAGATCTGACACTTGTAATGGTCTGCAAGTTACGGGCTTAGCTTATATCCAAGACGAACCTTGAGCAGAAGAAAAGAGCAAGTTTCCGCAAGAAGATAGCTTTGAAGTAGCAGAGATAGTGAGGCAATCTTGGCTAACAGAACAAGCTCAACCAACGAAATTTCATAGGTTTCTCCGTGATGGTCTTACAAACATAGTGAAACAGTTGATAGAAGGAATAACTGAGAAGCATGAAACAGACAGAAGAAAGCTTTAGTCACTTTGTAAATAAAAAAAGGATTTCAGGCTAATATTAGCAGCATCTTATGAGTTAGGATAATATTGGTAGTTGTTTGCTCAAAATAAAATAGGAAAACAACATGAAATGGAGATGATTTATCTTAAAAGCCTAATGTAATCCTATACATGATTGTAATATCTAGAACGGTTTAGACGCGAGGGAAGTGGCGGAAGGGGAGAAGTCTACAGCCTGAAAATTCACTCTGCAATCTGCAATAACAAATAAAGTTCCCTTGAATATGCCACATAATTTATCTAATTGGTCCATTGTAAACTAAACTTGTTTCACCAATCAAAAGAGTAAATTCTACCGTCCTAAATCATAGCTTTATCACTTGATTAGCTAATGCAATCTTATATAGCATCAATTCCGAACAAGAGTGACAATCTCACGATCTAACAAGGTGAAAGTAAATGCGACCACTGCAAACTTATAATCAAAAGAAGTTACTATAAAAGCCGACTTTATATCAAAAGGATATCAAGAGCAATACTATGTGATCTACATGAATAGAATAACTTTAATGCTAATCGTCTCCTTTGTTTTGGTAATTTATGCCAGTAGTGTCATTTATCTCTTGATCATCGCTGCTATGTCAAAATCACAACAGCAAACTAATGAAAGAAAAAAGAGATACGTAAAACATAAAGTCATTTATTATCTTCCAAACATTTCTCTGGTACTTTTTGTCGAACGTCCCTAAAGGACTCTCTTTAGCACTTCATTTCGTAAAAAGGGGAATTGAAAATGCGAAGTACCTTTTGTTCTGGTAACACAAGCACTGAGAAAAGCAAGATTCGATGAGTAATTGAAGGCATGGTTCCATTCTTCATCTCTGCAACACATCTCCGTCTGTCACTTGGTGATTCAACACAAAAAAAAAAAAAAAAAAAAAGAGCAAATATTTACCGATTTAGGATGCAAAATTTGAATTCATCCGCAAATTCGTTGTCGAAAAGGTTTTGCGTGAGATTGTATATACGGCTATATACAGTTCGAGTAACTAAATCAAGCACTGCTGGATTATCGAGTTGTGAAGAAGTGGTGGCACCATTGACTATGGATTGACTCCAAACAAGCTTGACTGCGCACAACTGCAAGCTCACCAGGACGACAATGATGACCTGTTGGAATAAGGAAGATGGCCTGTGAGTCGCCTCCATAACACGAGAAGCTTTTTTTCCTGGTGTATATGTATTATACATATATAGTATATAATAAGGAAAGAAAATAATGACAAGTCATGGCGCGGGTGAATGATTGATTAGAAAGAAGGGAATTGCGGAGATGGTGTGTCCCATTTTTCTGCTATTCGAACAATACCACGTCTTAGCATATTATTATATACTTTATACTTACTCTGTTTTAAAATAAATAAATTACTGAGGTATTTATTAGTATTTTAAAATAATTGAATTATTTCAAATTTAATTTATGATTTGATAATTAATTAATTTTTTTACAAGGTTAATTTTTTATTTTTTGAAATAAAAATAGAAAGTTGTGTAAAGTTTATGTATTTACTATTTTTTTTAATTTATGTGTCAAAATTCAACAACGTAGTATATTAAAAAAACTCCCCTTCAACTCGCCGGCAGCAGATTCAAATTTTCTTATTTCCTTCTTTAAATGTTTTTGTTTTGATCAAGGCCGGCAAAGTGAAGTCTTCGCGTTTTGGGCAATCAAAAAAAATCCTCGTTTGATATGTGAGCTTTTCGAGTAAGCATCTGTAAAATATGTTTCATAACCTAAAATCACCATTCTGTTGTATTTAGGTATATCTGATGTGTTTTTTAAAAAAATCTTGTAAAAGACATTACAAAAAAAAATTATTAGTGTTTCAGTTACTATTTTTAATGGCTTAAATTTTCACACTTTAATGGCAACTTTCTTTAATTATATGCAACAAAATTATCTATTTCTCTTCAATATAATGGAGGAATATAGCTTAACATTTTTTTTAAAAAGTTTAGGGCTCAGATTCTCTTAAATTTGAAAAAATAGAATTACATTTACAGTTGAAAATTCAAACATTTCGATTCTCACCATCAATAAATGCGTGTGTAGAGTTGTAACTACTAACATTAAGGTATCGTTTGGTAGAGTGTGATAAAAAAAATTAATGCATGCATTAGCTTTATTTATTAGTAGTATCTTGTTTGGTTTACCTTTTCAATCTATGTATAACTAATGTTTGTATTAGTTATATACTCTATTGTGTATTATACTATGCATAACCAATACCGTCATTTTTCTATATATTAATAATACAAAGCTTTCAATACATGCATTAATTTATTAAATGACAAATTTACCCCTCAATTTTTTTTCAATTCCTTTCCGTTCTTATCCCAAAAATATATCCATTTCACTGATAATTGAATCTTGCAAATGATTTAATATAAATAATACTTGATCAAGAAAAAATCAGTAAATGCAATGATTATTTTTCTACTTCCTTACTACCACAGCAAGATTGTGATGCTAATAGATCACTTTTCAAATTAGCAGCAAGTTAAAAACAGCTTCACCAAGGTACAAACTACAATTTGTTTAAAAATTTTAGTGATAGGGAGAGTTGAACATATGAAAAGTCAAAATGCACCGATGCAAAAAAACTGGAAGAAACTTAGAGCTAGATCTTTTTTTTCTTTTTTGAGAAATTGGTAACATTGAAGCAGATCTGAAATTTAATCCACAAAGACTGGAAGTTTTCGAATCCATAAAGCAGATTTGAATATTGAATCTTTTATGCGGAAATTTCGCCGATTCAGGATTTTCAGAGAAAACTTTGCAGGTGAAAAGTTTAGCTTTCCATCTTCCCCTCTCTCTCTCTGGGTTTAGCTTGAGACTTTGTAGCCTCTATTTTTGGAGAAGAAAATATTATGTAAATTTTGGGTGAAGAATATATTAGAGACTTTCTAAGTGGAAGATTTGCTCAGTTCCATTGTTGAATTTATGGGAGAGTTAAGTTTGAAGTAACATTCGCTTAGATATTCTACAACTTTAATTCAATGGAGATTATGGGTATATCTATGCTTATTTATCTTATGTGTAACTAAATTTCCCTTTTGGGTTATGTGCGAATAGGAATTAAAATGTGTGCGGGTTGTGATTGTTAGCATCTATTTGGTAGTTCATGTTTATGGGTTCTATTATTGCTATGCTATTTTGGTTGGGATTTGATAGGTGACAGCTTCAAATACTCACATGGATTTGATGAGCAAAAGCTCCAAGCTCTAGAAAGTTCAATGTCATCTTCGAAAGAAGGGTTTTGGGTGAACTTTAGGAATCCATATCATCCTCGAAGAAGGGATATGGGGACCAAAACAATGATAGACAATTATGCGTGTAGTTTGCTAAATTTTCACTATCGTAGACATAAAGGTGAATGTAAGGTTAACTATGTCATGGGTGTCATCCTAGAAATAGAGATGCCTTGATTGAGGTTGTAGTCCATTAGGTATTAGAAAGAATCCATGGGTGAAAGTTTGGTGTTTTGTTGAAAGGCTAACATTAAAACCTATAACCAAGCCTACCCATATTTGAATTACAAAGTGATGTTGATAATTAGCTCTCACGTGTCACTCCCTTAGTAACACATAATCCCAATGTAATACCCCAAACTTTATTTAAGTCAAATCTAGTCTCCAAAAGAGTTGGTGATGACTTCCTAAATGATTAATGTTTAAATGAGATAGGATTTCCCCAATTTAGACTTTTTATCATGTGGGAAATTGAATTAGTTTTCCAACGATACCAATTTTGTCCAAATTCGGTATCGGAGTAAAAAGTTATGAACGTTTTACAAAGAACTGTCGGAACTGCCTAGAAGCGACGGTCAGGTCGAAGGACCGTCAAGCTAGCGATGGACCATTGCTCAAGCCATCACGACTAAGGCAGTGAACCCATCTTCTGGCCAAGTGCAATGGTCAGGACCGACGGACCGTCACCCAAACCGTCGCAGACGAGGCAGAAAGTTCAGATTCTGGCCAAGTACGATAGTCAGGACCGACGGACCGTCGAGCCATTAACAGACCGTCGCCCAAACCGTCGCCACTTCCGATCAGCGATTTAAAGTCATTTTTTAAGGATATTTGGGTCTTTTTCTACCCGTTTTAACCCCTAATTATACCAGACCAGAGCTCATAACTTCATTATTCATCCACAACACCAAATTAGGGTTTCTCCCAAAGATCAATCCCTAAGAACAAGAAACTCTAGGTATTTAATTCCAAATTAAGAATTCAAGCTTTCCTCCTCCAATCTTTAAGAAATCATCCATCCAGGTATGTCAAGTGTTGATTCATAGGTTCATTTCACCCATGAAGCTCAAGAAACCCTATTTGAAATATAAACTTTGGATTCCATGGTATGAATTGAATTATATCCATGTTTATGTTGTTGTTTGATTTCCAATTTGAAGTCTTTAATGACTATTATGAAAATATATTAGTATGTGATTGAAATTTTTGCATTGGAAGAGTAAAATGTTGCCATGAAGTATTATTTCAATATTCATGCCTAAGCCTAAAGATATGCATGCAAGGTGATTGATAAAATGCCTAAGAGAATAGTTATTATGCCTTATGACTCATTTGTGACCAAAATTGATGAATCCATATTTCTCTCTTATGTTTGATATGACTCCCACATTATTGTTATACTTTGTAATAGATTGACGTAATGCTCATGAGATTAGGCTTATGAAATTATGATATTTTTACATGCATTCCTATTCATGTGTAAGCTTATGGCATGTGAATACTTCATAAAAATCCCCAATGATTGTACTGTAAATTGTTGACTATGGTCATGTGTCAAGAGGTGTTATGTCTTGTCAGTTTCATGCTATCAAGTCTTGGGGGTACTTGTACTCGACAATTTAGTTATGTGCCTAGAGTCAGTGTCATGTTTTCCAGATACTCTCAGTCAAGCCATGATTCATAGAACTCAATCAGTCATGTGACTCAGGAAAACTCAGTAAACTTAGAAATCTTAGAAATTCAGTAATCTCATGAGTGTTCTGTCAGTCAATGGAACTCAATGAACGCAGTCCAGTTCAGTTTAGTTAATCATGTTCAGTGTTTATTCAGATGGAAGTAGGATTCAGCACTGAGTGAGCCCGAGGATGGGAACTCACCTGTTATTAGAGGGTGTGATTCTTAGAAGTAATCCTTACGCTCCAGAACTACGTAGCCAGCGTAGGTTGAGACATCAAACCTGCTAGTTGAGGGTAGATGAGGTGGCTTAACCTATTTTATGAGGGTCTCATCGTTCTCCTTAGAGTACCTGTTAGATAAGGGATTACTCACAGCTTGTCCTTACCAGTTGCGCGCTATGACACCCTTCCAATTCGGGTTACAGATTGGACCCCAACTCAGCTATAATAGCTTATTAGGGGCATGTCATTTAGATAACTACTTCCCACAGTTACAGTCTCAGTCTCAGTAATAGAACTAAGATAGTTCTACAGAATTTAGGACTGTCAGATATAGTCACCCAGTTCAGTATGGAACTCAGCTAATTCTATCAGAAACAGGACTGTCAGACACAGTTATTCAGATAATAGTATATCAGTTATACAAAACTTATGTTACCAGTATTCAGATTCAGTGATGTCATGATCTCAGTTATAGTTCACGTATTCATGCATGTATTCTTACGTTCATGTTATTTAGTTATTTATTATTGTTTATGCATATAAACCCCTTGCATTCAGTCTACCTTACTTGTATAACAATACATTCAAATATACTGACGTATTTACGCTATGGTGTTTTATACCATAGGTTCAGAAGTATGATTTCCAGAGCATCCTTAGTAGATCAGACGTTCAGCAGCCAGACTAGTAGTGAGTCCTAATTATTCGAGGATAGCAGGATTATTTTATTACTTTATTATTTCAGTAGTCTGAAGTTAGCTGGAGATATGTCCCATCAACTCCACAATTTTTAGACAATTTAAAAACTTCCAGGCTATAGTATGTTCAGACAGTTATTTTAGTTTTGTTTTGGTATTGATATACCTCATTTCCAGATGTTATGTTTTATCAAAATTTTTGAACCTTATGGCCTTTCAACCTTTTATTCTGCATTTGTACAGTATGTTATGCAGTGTTCAGTTACAGATATCAGTCATGGGTTAGCTTGTGGTCCTTTAGGGTCATGAGCATTGTGTGGCATTTCGGGTACTAGATTCGGGGCGTTACACCCAAGATCCGTGCATAATTGTTAAAACTCTAATTATTCATAGCCCCGAATTTACACTAGAAAATTCCAAAAACAAACTTAGTGTAGGAACTCACCTCCCCTATTTTATTTTTTTTGTAACATTTGTTTGAATTTAACTTGTATCTATCATTTTGAATTAATTTGATTGCCACTCACATTGTTCCTCGTGGATTCGACCCTGGCTCTAAAGTTGGGTAAATATATTAATGATGACTGCCTTGCACTTAAATTGACGTGTAAGTTGAGCGTTATCACATTCCTCCTAACCTGAGTTGTCAATTGATCAATTTTCACTTGAATGATTCAAATCAAACCATTGTTTAAAATATCTAAATTGATTTTGCTAGAATTATGAATGAGTTCATAGGTTTAACAACAATCTCAATTAAGTCATTGCAATTTCATGATGTTGATATTGTGTTTCTCCTGACCCGAGTCATCAGTTGATCAATTTTAGTTGAAATAATTCATATCAAGCCATTATTTGAAATACCTAAATTTATTTTTTTTGAATTATAGATGAGTTCATAGGTTCTATTGCAATTTCAATTTAGTCGTTGCAATTGCATGATGTTGGTATTTCGTTCCTCCCAACCCAAGTAATTAATTGATCAATTTGACCTAAAACGATTTAAATCAAACCATTATTTGAAATACCTAAATTGATTTTGCTAGAATTATGGATGAGTTCATAGGTTTAACTATAATTTCAATTGAGTCGCTGCAATTGCATGATGTTGGTAGTGTATTCCTCCTGACCTGAGTCGCCAATTAATCAATTCAATTCCAATCAAGCCAATATTTTAAATACCTAAATTGATTTAGCTAGAATTATGGGTTCAACTACAATTTCAGTCGAGCCGTTGTAATTGCATGATGTTGGTGTTGCGTTTCTCTTGACCCAAGTCGTCAATTGATCAATTTGACCTGAAACTATTCAAATTAAATTATTATTAAGTTAATATTAAATTCATTAATGTTTCAATTAAACTTAATATAGTTTATTATGATGAAATAGTTAAAATTAATCTCTTTTAAAAAATTAATTAAGATCCATTCAGACCAAATTAACATTTTCAAAACTTTTCATTCTTTTCCAAAATACAAATCAACCCATACAAATCATCAATTTTTGGCAAAACTCCTAACATTGGTATTGGTGTTGGTGCTATTAGTATTTGTGTTGGTATTGGTGGTGTTGGTATTGGTATTAGTATTAGTGGTGTGGTGGTGGTGCTGGTGTCGGTGGCATTGGTATTATTGGTGGTGGTGTTGGTGGTCTTGCCGGTGGTGGTGGTGGTATTAGTGTTGGTGGCATTGGTATTGGTATTGGTGTTGTTGGTGTTGACAGTAGTGTTGGTGGTAGTGTTGGTATTATTGTTGGTGGTCCATCTATTGCAACAGGTGGAACATCTGTTAGGAGATAGTAAATTAGTCTTCAAACAGATTCTCCATCTATTGCAACAAATGTTTCAGTTGTTGGCATAAAACAAACTAGTAGCAAGACTGTTTTGATCCCCCCAATAGGTTGTATATCTGTTACAATAGATGGTTCATCTGTTCCAACTGATGGGTTATTAATTGAAATATTCTTTTGTAATATGGGGTATAAAAAATATATCTTACCTTTTTAAAAAAATTATGCAGACATCAATTATAATGTATTTTTTATTTTTCTCTTATTTGTACGTAAAAGATGTTTCCCAAAAGAAAAGAAACTGAAAGTTGATCAATTTCTGACCACCTAACAAAAAAGGCTAGAGTTCAAATGGATTAGGGGGAACTTCCTGAACAATCTCAGCCAGGGAAAAGTAAAGCTGAGGAAAGTTATGAAAATGATGTTGAGAAAGGTGGAGAAGGGTATTGACAAAAAAGGCTAGAGTACAAATGGACCCTTCCTGAACAATCTCAGCCAGGGAAAAGTAAAGCTGAGGAAAGTTATAAAAATGATGTTGAGGAAGGTGGAGAAGGGTATGTAAAGACTGGTGAGGAAAATAAAAGTGAGGAGAAAGAAAAAGAAGATAAACAAGAAGAGGAGGAAGTAGAAAGTGAGAAAGATGATGATAATCAACATGGTGATAATGTATCACCAATGTGGTGTAAATTAAGAACAAATCCAAGCATGATCCTGTCAAAACTATTAGTATTGACAGGTTTCAAGTTGAGATGCCGATAGATAACCTTGCAGAACTAACTAGTGATTTTGTAGTTAAATCTCTATTGGGGAAACCTTTTGATGAATTTAGGAACACTATGAAGAAGGAAAAACTAGAGGAATTTATTGAGAAGAGCTGCTTTGGACACTTTCTTGAGCCTCCTGAGGATTACAATGCCCATTTCCAAATGAGCATGGTATATGGTCTTCTCAAGCGCAGGATCAAGTATATATTTGTTTAATAATTTTCAGCAGATGCGTCATATATTGAAATAGATATATAGTCCATTTGTTTGTTGGAACAGCTAATATATATTCAACTTCTTCGTCTTATGCTGTTCTCCTGTGGCCCTTGTACATTGATCAAAAGTACAATACAAAGACAGAAGAGTTGCAATTTTGCTCTTTCGATGCTTGATGATGCCTTGGAAATTTCTTTCCATCCTTAATGTCTAATGGAGTGCATGAATATGAAATCTTTTTTGATAGAATGACACCCGTCTCAAATGTCAATTCCTTTACAGAAGCAGTTAATGCATCAATAACATTAATCGCTCCATTATGTTTTGCCTTGCAGTCTTGACATTTGCATGCAGAACATTCGCTAGAAGGGGTGAAATCTGTCTAACCATTATGATCATAATCATAATGGTTTGTTGTTTCAAAAACTATAAGTGGAGCATCATTAGTCCCAACAGTATCACCACTACCACTACCACTACTAACAGCTTCATCACCACCAACACTATCAACAACAATAAGTCCACCCTCTAAAATTATTTCTCTTCTGATGGTTGTTGCTCCGAACAATTTCTTTTTCATTCTATCAATGACCTTTGGATCCGATAAAGTTTGCACTGACCGTAAAGTAAGCAAAAATGGCATCTTCAACCCTTGATTGGTTGGAACAAGCCACGAATGCATAATCTAAAATAAATCGGTACATATATTAGAATTATGATTAAATTATTTTAAAAAATTATTAATTAAAATAAGAACTTAATTAGAATTAGACTTACTGCTTCCTTCGGGGGTTAAAGAGATCAAGAAATTTTGCATTTTTATCAGTTTTGGCCAACAACCATCTCAGGATTCTTGGACATAAAACTTATTCCTGGTAGTTCAGTTGTTATCTCAAATAAGGAATGACTTCAAATGTCCAAGCCTATAAAATAACGTCAATAAATTAAAAGAATTATTTAATAAAAAATAAATGAATCATAATAAAAGAAATATTTACCATGAAAGCCTATGGAAAGCCATATAAGTAGACTGTCTTTGCCGTTACCGGAGTCACAAATATTTGACAGTCATATTGAAGCTTTCATAACCCCAAAGATAGCTGTTAAATGTCTCAATATCCTCAAAGAGCTTTATTAAACCAAGCGGTATGTTGTTGTTAACGTCTCCCCCAAAAGAATATTATGTTCAAACCAAATCAAGCACAATGATTACTTGTGCTTCTTTAAAAGTCTTTTACCTTTCAACATTTCTATCAATTTTTTTTTAAGCTCAGACCAACAAGGGACACAAAGTCATCACCATCACTTAACTAGCCTTTGCCGTTTTTGGGTGTATGGGGTGCTTTTTTGGGTTAGAATAGGTATAACTTAAGAAGGAGAAAGAGGATAATATTTTAGTCTAGTAACTATGACAAACTCCTTCCAACCAAAATAAACAGGTATGCCACAGTAATTTATGCACACCTCATCTATCTTATCTTTATTTTATACATAAATCTACGCTTGAGAAGATCATATACTATTTTTATTTGAAAACAAGCATTGTTGTCATCCGGCAAATCAAGATATTGCCTAAAGCAGCTATCCCTAAAATAAGCATCCAATTTTTGGTCTCAAAGTATTTTTCTAAAGACATCAAAAGATTTTTCCATGGCTGACTTAACCACGAAATCACCAGTTAAATATGTGGCACCATTGCGCTATATTTTCACAAGATAACTATCAATACTGAAGGTTTTGAACAACTCTTTAGTGAAAGGGCTATTAGCATTTGGATTATCTCTTTGAAAATATTTCTCATCCCCATGTTCATTATCTTTTGCTTTTATTGAGATATCACTTGTAAAAAAAGCTCATGGAGTGGTGGATGTAGCCTAGATGCTTCACTTTTTCTTTTACTTAGACTTGATTCAATTTCTTTTCTTTTGAGAGCCATATTATCTAAAAATAACAAGAAATAAAATCGATTATAGTTGATTAATGCATCATTAAAAAAAGGATAATAGTAAATCTAATATGTATAACACAGTGAAATAACACTTCCAATAGATCACATATCTGTTCTATCAGGTAGGTTATTTGTTGCAATATATAACTAATCTGTTGCAACGATGAGTAATCTATTAAAAATAATAAAAACAGATCACTCATCTATTGGTCTGTGCAATAAATCATTCATCTATTGTAACATATGAGTGATCTGTTGAAACTATTATCAACTGTCAATATTATTTAGATTTCTTCCAACAGAAGGATGGTCTATCGAAATAGATGAATATCTGTTAGATTGTTCATATGTAGCATCAAATGGTTTATTTGTTGCATCAAATGGTTATTCTGTTGCATTAGATGGTTAATCTGTTGCATCAGATAGTTAATCTGTTGTATCAAATGGGTAATCTGTTGAATCAGATGGTTAATCTGTTGCATCAAATGGTTAATCTATTGCATCAGATGGTTAATCTGTTGTAAAAAAATAAAAACCAGTAGCATGATTTTATTCAATAGAACAACAATAATATTATCATTTAATATCAAATACACCATTTTTACCAAGAAAAATAATAAATAAACCCATCAACACCAACACAACACAGATACCAAGAACATTAATAGTAACCAAAAACACCAACACTGTTGGTTTGTTTGTACAAACACAAACAACAAAAATCAAACTTTAAAAACTCAACAGACACCAACAAATTAAATCAACTATTCAACAACTAGAACTACAATAACAACAAAAAATTATATTTCACTCTGAAAAGAGAACAGAAGAAATACCAAAAATTATATATATACTAGTTGGCTAAGCAGTGCTAAGCACGGGCCCAATGTCAATCTTTGAAAATTCTACGTTATGTCTAATCTTATCATTTAATTAAAATTTTTATTTGTTTGGTTGATAAATTCTTAGTAAAGCATATATTATTATATTTTGATTAATAAAATTTATATAAGAATATTTTAAGTTGTTAATATGACACCCATATAATTTTGAGAGAAAATTAAAATTTTTAATGTTTTTTTTTAAATATTTACAATTATTAAGTATTCTGGTTTATATTACTTTTCAAATATTAATTATTAAATATATAATAAAATATTTTAAGTTAGTTAACAGTAGTAATTTAGAATACCTTTTATGTAATTTTTAAATAATACATGTTACTCTCCTTGTCCAATGAGGCATTGATAGTCAACTATATTTTAAAAATAATTTAAGTCTTTAAATATTGAGATTTATAATTCCTTTTTTTCTATTCCAATTTAAGTGAAACTGATATAATTTCGAGAGTCAACCAAATATTTTATATCTTTTAAATCTTTTAACTTGTTAATTATTGTGATATAATAAATTCATGATTTAAAAAACAAAGGAGATATCTCTTAAATGACTTATAATAATTAATGAAATGTTATATAGCAAAATTACTAAAAGTACTTGTGTAAAAAAATTAAGTAGCCTCATATAAGACGCACTACAAGAAATTGCATTATTTATGACCAATATTTAGGGATGAATTAATAATCTCGTTTTTAAAAGTACATGTATTAGGAAGAGATTATATATCGGTTCTTAATATTATATTTTATTACGAAGGTACAAAATCCGGTCCCTAAAGAAATTTTTAACTGGTCCCAAATTGTTATTTAGAGCTTTGAGCGGGAAAACTAACCCAAAATTTTATAGTAAAATTTTAATAATTTATTTTTATTTCACTAAAGATAATAATACCCATATTTTCCTTCCTTATTTTACTAGATATAATAAAATATGCATCTTTTCCTTTCTTAATTTAATTTTCTGAAAACTTAATTAATTAAAAGAGCTCTCCAACTAGTATATGTACTGTTGTGTATCAATATATCATTTTCAATTCCTCCAAGCAGCTGGTAAAAAATTAACCTTAGAGCTCCATTAATATACACATTACAGATGCACAACTAGTGAGGGAGCAACTTTGTCAATTACTTCTTCAATTCCTCGGGTTATTGCAGCTAAAATTTACCCCAATCTCTATTTTATCTCTCTCATGAATTCGAGATATGATTTTAGTTCTATCTATAGTTGTTCTTTTCTTCCAAAATTGTTCTAATTAGTTTTATTGCTTGGTTGTTCGAGCTATTATTATATTCTTCCTACTTTATTCTATTGGAATCTGTCATTTTTTATTTGTACAACTTGGTAATTTACTATGAAATTTATCAATTTGTGGATGGTCAATTATTATCTCTATATAGTCTAGCTACTAGGAATAACAATGGGGTTTAGCGGGTGTGGAGGGTGACAGGTTTACTGCTATACAGGGCAGGGCGGGGCAGTCTCTAAGTATGGCTGGGTTGTTCGAGGTGTGACAAAAAGCCTTAGATTTTTAAAACTGTGGGGTGTGGTGCGGGGGCAGAGCCTTCATGTTTGTTTCTTTCTATATATTTTTATCTTCTGTTAATATGATGTGCTATGTTCTTTTGATATCCCTATTGTATTTTGGATATTGTAAATCTTTATTTTTTATTAATATGATGCGCTATGTACTTTATGCTTACTGAGTATATAACCTTTGATAGGAGGTTGTAAAGGATACGATTAGGTTAATAGGTAGTGGTAGTAGAATGTGGTTTCACGCATCCTTCCTTATTAGTTGCCGTAGCATTACTTGAATGCATTTGTTGTTGATGCTTCAAAATTTGATGAACAAATGTATTAAATTGTATTCTGCGTTTTGGTTGTTTATATTAGTATTGAGATGTGAAGAATATTAATACTTTCAGTTCAAAGTAAATTCAGATTCACGACCCATCAAGAAAAACACTCCTGAGTTTTTTTCCCATCCGTAGGGCTTAGGACCCCCAGATACCAGAGCAGAAATTTGAACCTGGTGTGATAACGGTATCCAGAAAACGTCAAGGATGCAGTTTCTCAGCAAATCCCAAAGAGGTAAAGGGAAAACTCTCCAGACAAGCTATTGGGACATCAAAAAGTATGACACTGAAATTGTTCACTTTGTTAGTTATTCTATTTTGAAGCTAGAAATGTTCTTTATTCTATTGTCGTCGCCCATCAGTGATAGTGTTTCTAGTAGTGAAAATCATAAATAAAACAAATAATAAAGAAAAAAATAAAACAAAAAGTTGCAATATTCATTGATTTATATAAGTGAAAAGCAAGAAGCAAAGCACATGCTTCTTCAAATTGAACTACACAATTTACTGCAAAAAGTTGCATGACATGTAAAAGTATTGTACCTATATATCAAGTTGCAATTAAAGTCACCAGTTTTAGCATCCTCTATAAAAGATGAATTTATTAATCCTCAACAACTCAAATTCGCATCAGTACAATGTAATTTAAACCAAGTCTAGAGATAACTTCAATTGCTAAATTGGTTTTTGAATTTTCAGTTGTTCTGTTTGATGCCTTCAATTTGATGCGGAAGCATAGTTGTAAAGAATGTCCACTTCATTGCTTAAAGATAGCAATGAATCTAAGCAAAGTAGGGGTTTGTTTTTGTTGTTGTTGTTGTTGTTGTTGTTGTTCTTCTTCTTCTTCTCTTTTTCGTTCCTCTTCTAATTAATGCTGCAACAACTTTTTTCTTTGCTTGGTCTTGGGTTGTTTGCTTTTATCCTTTTAGGTTCTAATTTAATTGAACTTTTTTCCCACTAGCGTTCAATTCAATTTTTTGGCATTTCTGTTTGTTAATACTGATCTCCTTTTAAGTTATTGGTACCTATTTCTGTATTACAGTAGTTGTTTTTCATTTGTAATCTAAATAAAAGATTTAGCAACTATTGTTTTTAGTTTCTTACTTCTTTTCCAAACTGTTTTAATCTATTTCTTTTGGCTTTTCAGTTTGTTACTTTAATTTCTTCTTCAGTTTTTTGTTCAGAAGCTGCTTTTGAATTACTATTGCTATTTTTTTCCTTCTTCTAGTTTTTTTTGGTTCTGATTTTGCATCTCTATTTGTTTTGGTCCTTTTTTTCTTTTAAATTGCGCTTCACAAGCACTGGCCTTATAACTTTTACTCACTTTACTCTCTCCGGTGAAGTAATTATCCTTAAAAAGTAGAGGAAAAAAGTAAGAAACCTGCAATCCTAAGTAGTGGTAGAAAAAGACTCTTGTACTAGTACTATAAGAAAAAGTTGAAGTCATTTTGGAGAAGAAATAAAAGTAGAAGAAGAAGATGAAGTAGAGAAATAAAAGTATTATGGAAGTGGCATTACAAGCTCAAGAAATAAGACAACATTGGCAAAGAACTTGAAAGGGGTCATAGTATAATTTTTAAATCTTTTAAAATTAGGTCGAAAGAATCCACCCTTCTCGACGATCACCCTATGGCTCATTGTACAAGGTGTGTGCTCCTTTGAAGTGCATCGCTTCACTAATGAGGCAGTGACTCTCTTTTTGCATTATTCGATTTCTTAATTGTCAAAGAAATAATTTAATAACATTGGTTATAACATGGCACTCATAGTACCTTTTCTTTAACATTTCTAACTACTCTATGTTTTATGTTTTTGCGATAGTCCAGTATCGTAGAGTAGTATTATTTCTTCTCTCATGTGCTAAAATGTATAAATCATTTTGATATCTATACTTAAGCCGAGGATCTATCAGAAATAATTTCTCTACCTTATCAAGGTAGGGGTAAGGCTCCGTACGCACTACCCTCCCCAGACAATTGGGTTGGTTATTGTACTTTATTAATGTGACTTTGTGTAGTGATAGTATCATAAATGCTATGTAACTAGTAGCCAAACTTTTTTTCCCAATATAGTCATGTATAGTCTAATCCTTGAGCGAGAGTCCTCAAAGGTGTGTTAATGGTCATTACATGATAGAAGATTCGTTCGAGTTGAGGTTGCAAAATGGGTTAATGAGTGAAAAAAGGATGACCTTATTCAGTTGTCACTCATTTATTAATTATGATTCCTTACACCCAACAATGACACTTTTATCTTCCAATGAGTGATGAGAAAGATTCTAAAGAATAAAGTTGTTGTAGTACTTCCAAAAAGATTGATGTTGTTTCTCCATTCTAGAATTAGCCAACAATAATGTGCACCAGGTTATCCTTCCCACTCTATATCACAATATTAGTACCACCTTTTATTTTTGGAATGGGTAACTTTATCTTCCTATGCTGGTCCTGATACAAGTACGATCATGATTGTGGATCAATACATAAAGAACTCGTGCTCGGGTGACTGGCCAACTAATGGAACAAGCTTTGGAGTGTTGCCTCATTAAGGGCATTTTAGTCATTTTTTAATAAGTTGTAACCTAGGCTATAAATAGAACATATTAGGTCATTTTCTCATAACTTAGATGATATTTTGAGAGCTCTTTGAGAGTGTTCATACAAGTGTGGATATCATTTGTGACAAGTATATAATCACTTGTGTTGGTTGCTTGTTTTGAAACGTTGGTTGCTTGGGGATTCCATTCCCTTGAGGTCACCGTAAGAACTCGATTTTATTTGTATAAACTCTTGGGTCTTAGTGTTCAATATGCACTTTGGTTCGTAGTGTTTGTGCATTGTATGTCAAGTTATCTATCATTCTATCTTATTATTGTTGTTGTGTTCATTCTCGGTTTTGGGTGTTCAAACCCGTGACCTTGTTGTGTTATTTTTGTTCTTGTTATTGTGTTGTAATCTTAAGTTGTGGCTCACTGATTATAGGTGTTGAACACCTTAGAATCTTGTTGTTATCGTGTTTGTATTGTTATTATGTTGTGAATTCGAGATGGGTCACTTAAAGGGGTCCTTGGTAAGGTCTTCTTAGCACGATTGTTCCTTTCAACTTCAATGGCCGCTTCTACACGGTCCTCAATTCGGTCAAACTTATAGACAACTAATTGAGAAACAACTTCATAGCACAAGCCACCCTTGAACCGAGCTAGGCAATGATTTTGAGGTTCGACTATGTCAAGACGTAGTATCAAGTTTTGAATCTCATCATAATACTTCTCCACACTTCTATCTCCTTGCCTCAAGTTGTAGAGCTTTGTTAGTTGCTCTTGTTTGTACCTTTCTGTGACATATCTCTCCCTCATAAGAGCTTTCAATTCATCCCAATTTGGAAGGTCAAGATTGTCATTCCTTGCCCATTGCAACCGCTTTGTGTCTCACCAAGTAGATGCATAACCTTCAAATTGAGAAATGGCATGTGCGGCTTTCTTTTGGGAAGTTAACTCATTGAGTTAGAAAATCCGATTATATTGTAACTTTCAATCAAGATAGAGAGATAGATCACTAGTCCCTTTGAAAGAAGAAAGAGTACTCTTGATGGAATTTAGGCCTGTGTCTCTACCCACATTGCCTCCTTGGTCCACTAGACCTTCTTGAACATGAGGTCTGTGTCCCACGTTTCCCTTACCATAAGGAGCCAGTCCAACTCTTCCTTCTCGGCCTCTATGTCCTTTGCCTTAAACTCTTCTTCTATTGTGCACAAATTCTATAAAGAGAGTTTCTTCATCTAAACCCTCACCTCCATAAAGACCCTCACCTTCTACATCATCAATTTGGATTAGTTGGTTTTGGTTTAGTGGTGCTCTCAGCATATCAAGGAGGTCTCGAATTTGGCACGCTTCTTAATGGACTTGACTTCAGTTTTTTGGATAAGTAGGGACTTGGTGGATGGGTTCATGGGTTGGTCTAGGTGGATTGAGCAATTGGGGAAATGTATCCGGGGTGGTAGTATGTCCACTAGTCGAGGCGTGGTAGTGTTTCGGACTTGAATGGTTGGAATCTAAACAAACTTCCAATATATCCATTCTCCTTGAAAAGGAACCCTCCATCCCATCCATCCTTCTCTCCATCCTCTCCATTCGACCACTAAAATCATGTTTCACGCTCATTATGGCCACCACTAAGATCATCCTTCCCTCCATTTGATAAAACAATCCAATGGTATCCATGGCTTAAAGGTACTAATTCTTCCACTCCTAATCCTAAGGGTATCGTTTGTTTTAAATGTCAAGGTTGTGGTCACTAAGCTAGCGAGTTCCCAAATCGAAGGAACATTGTACTAGTGGAGAGTGATCCTTATTTTTTTTAGGATAAAGTGACCAAAAATGATGTTAGTGAAGGAACCCCTCAAGTTGATGATGGAGATGATGGTGAACTGAGAGGGTAGTGGAAGAAGAGGAAGTTAATGTGCCTTGCAGATTGATAAGGAGAACACCTCATCATGATGCTTGGCCCAAATAAGGTGATAATGAAGATGATCGTGAACTCGAGAGGGTGGTGGAAGAAGGGAAAGTTAATGTGCCTTGTAGATTGATGATGAGTACACCTCATGATGATGCTTGGCCTGAAGAAGGTGAGGTCTTGATTCCACTTTGACCTCTTGATGATGAAGAACCCGAGAGTACGCTATGGTCCTTGCTCCAAGGAAGTACACTTTTCTTTTTGTCTTATTTCTTGTCACGCTTAGGTGGATAGACAAGTATTTCTTTTAGTGCTTAGAAGGGTATCTTATTCCCTAAGTTTCCACGGCATATGCAGAATGTACACTCGTGGTTTGATATTTTTTTGTTGATTATGCTAACTTTAAATCCATGGTTACCTCTCTCGAGGATCTTGGACTACCTTCACCGGAAGCCATCGTACCTAATAAGAAATAATAAAAAAAACACAAACAATAACAAGTTAAGGTTAGCAAAAATCACCCTCACTAACTCTCAAGCTCACACTTTTTCAAGTATCACTCAATTGGTCTCACAAGTGTTGGTACACCATTTTTACTTCAATTAAGTTACTTGGTCCCACTTGCGGCTTAAGGTCAGAATGAATTTTTGTTTCCAACGACTCAAAATAAATTTGTACAACAAGTTTTTGAAAAGATAAAAACACACAAAGAAATGTAGACATGAATAAACGGACCCAAAACTAATTTACAACCTAGTAGACAATTACTAGTTTGTTGATTAGCAATAGAATAAAAAAAATGCAACTAAGAAACAAAGATTAGAAACTAAGAAATCAAAAAATTCGAGCTTACTTATGTTGTATGAACATAAAACGTATGATGTGGCAGCCACATAATTGGTCGCAGTCCCACATAATTTTTTTTAATCACCAATTTGAAGCTTTTGTCTTGATACAATTTGGAATGGATGAGTTTGTCTTTTGGTGGAAAAATTCAAGTCTTAGAAACTTTTTCAAATTTCAACTCAAAAAATGAGACTTGACTTTACTATTTCCACAAAACAAGGTCCTTGAAATATGGAAATGTGGTTGACAAGTCTTTGAAGTAATGTGTTCAAGTCTTTTCACCAATAACTTTTCAACTTTATCTTACACTTTTTTTTGGATATATGTTATACTTTGTATTGATTAAGAGATGTCGAGATGTGAAGAACAACAAGATTTCAACAACAATTTCTCAAGAACATCACCAACATTCACCTTCAAGTCCACAACAATTGCAACACATGGCCAAGATCAATAATATCAACACACGACCAACTTCTAATTTACATCAACAAGGTCAACAACATAAGATCAAACCTTTAGATCTAGACACTTTAGTGTTGGTGAGAAAGAAACCAACACTAGAAACAATCTAAACAAACAAAAGACTACAAGATCTGGCAATAAAGAAATATGTCTTGGCCAAGAACAAGAACAACTTCTACACTTTCCTTTTTTTTTTTGTATTTTTAAGATAGCTAGCCTAAGATTGATCTTGTGAAAACAAAATCAAGCCATGATTTGATACCAAATGATACAAGATCAACAAAGAAGACACTAACACACACCAAAACAGTCCATGATTTAAAGAACCGAGGACCACCCTCATGTAATGAGGAATATATGTTCTTTTGTCTCCTCCATTTTTTGAAGGTTCAGATTCAAGGTCGAATCTCTTTTCAAAAAGGGAAGGATGATACAAGTACGATCGTAATTGTGGATTAATATGTAAAGAACTCGTACTCGAGTGACTGGCCAACTAATGGAACAAGCTTTGAAGTGTTGGCTCATTAAGGGCATTTTAGTCATTTTGTAATAAGTTGTAACCTAGGCTATACATAGAACATATTAGGTCATTTTCTCATAACTTAGATGATATTTTGAGAGCTCTTTGAGAGTGTTCATACAAGTGTGGATATCACTTGTAACAAGTGTGGAGTCACTTGTGACAAGTGTGGAATCACTTGTTTTGGTTGCTTGTTTTGAAATGTTGGTTTCTTGGGGATTCTGTTACCTTGAGGTCACCGTAAGAACTTGATGTTATTTGTATGAATTCTTGGGTCTTAGTGTTCAATATGCACTTTGGTTCATAGTGTTTGTGGATTGTGTGTCAAGTTATCTATCATTCTATCTTATTATTGTTGTTGTGTTCATTCTCAGTTTTGGGTGCCCAAACCCGAGACCTTGTTGTGTCATTTTTGTTCTTGTTATGGTGTTGTAATCTTAGTTTGTGGCTTGCTAATTAAAGGTGTTGAACACCTTAGAATCTTGTTGTTATCGTGCTTGTATTGTTATTGTGTAGTGAATCCGAGAGGGATCACCAAAGGGGGTCCTCGGTTCTTCATATCATGGACTATTTTGGTGTGTGTTAGTGTCTTTCTTGTCGATCTTGTATTAGGTCCCCTCCACAATATTAACATGTTCTTGAGCTGCTGCATCTATCGTTTCCTACGAACATTGGGTGGAACATCGTATATAACTGTAAATGTAGTCTGATAATACAAGTATAATAGTTAAGCTACTCTTTTTCCTGGCAAGAGGAAGTGTGTGTTATATTGATTTGTGCATAAATGGATAAAGTTTCCAGGTTTAGGTGAAGCGGCAGGACATATTATTTTAGATGGCTATTAAATTTTCATTTGAAGGGTTTACACAAGATATCAATAGTTTTCTTTTTAGTTGAATCCACCTTCTTGGTGGGGGGTTAGGCTAGGTCTAGATGCATTCCTCGTAAATTAATAGAACATAGCCTATTATGAAGCCTACCTCCTCTAAAGAAAATAAGGAATTGGACATGCCCAATCCTTTACACGTCAACGGTAAAATATTGATTTTGGCCCTACTAGAAATATTAAACATGTTATGTTTTCTAAGAGATAAAATATCACTTTAAGTAGTTCCCTAACAAAAGTTAGCTTCGTAAAAATGTACAAATCAACATATATCATCAAAAACTAGTTCATGAGGATTTTTTCCTAACTCTAAAGCTAGGATCTTCCTTTTATCCATTTGTGGTAAACCTCTTACTTGATTTAAGAGGCTATCAAGAGGTATAAATATTCTTATTTAAGAGAGTTGTTCAGGGTAGCTCATTTGTCAGCCACTCGTGGACTGTCTAAGGCAGTGGTGAATCACCCAATCTGAATCTCGGAGAGCATTTTGTATATTCCTTATGATACTTGTAAGTTGTTGTGGGATCTTGAAAACCTCCCGGATATATGATTGCAAGATATTAATGTTCATTGAGAAAGTTTGCTGGCTGAGAAATTTTGAATTGATTATTTTTATTAATTTTAGTTTTATTATGTACATAGTACTGAAAGTCTACAACCCTTGTCATTACTTGAGGAGGTAAAGTAAACATGATGTGCTATATACTTTGGATATCCCTATTGTATTTTGGATATTGTACATCTTTATGTTCTATTAATATGATATGCTATGTACTTTCTGCTCATCGAGTATATGACCTTTGATAGGAGGTACCAGCTCATGGGTTAGCTTATGGTCACTTGTGATCGTAAACATTGTTGTTGCAATAGGGGGTAGCCTCGGGTCATGAAAAAACTTGATATTAGTGCCTAAGTTTCTACAGTGTCCTAGGGAGTCTGAAAGCTGCGTTGAGTAGAGTCTTAAGCATAGGTGTGAATAGAGCCACATTTATGGACAAGAGGCTACAAGATGTTTTAATAAAAGTTTCCTTTCTTTCAGTTTCATAGTGTGCGTATGAGCATACGCTTTATTTAAACTCTTTTTCTGACTCATTCTTTCTTTTATTTATAAATAATGCCTCCCAAAAGAAACAATGGAAATCAGCCCGCACCTTCACCTATTCAAGAAGGTCCCCTGAATGAGCACGTCTCTCATGTCAAATTCAGAGCTGCATTCACTACCTTAGCTCACTTAGTAGAAGCTCAGAGTAATCAGTAGGTTGTTACCCCGAACAATCCTATCGATAATACAACTGCATCAAGGATTCAATACTTTACCCGAATAAGTTCTCTTTTGTTTTTAGGATCCAAGTCTAACGAGGATCCACAGGAATTTCTTGCTATAGTTCAGAAAGTTACATATATCATGGGCATACCCTCAAGTGAGAGTGCAAATTTGGCTACTTATCAGTTGTAGGATATAGCCCATACGTGGTATAAGTAGTGAAAGATGGATAGGGGTGCCGAGGCAGGGCCTGTAGAGTCGGAGGTATTTGATACAACCTTTTGGATAGGTTCTTTCCTTTAGAGTTGAGAAAAGCTAAGGTTCTAGAGTTTATTAATTTGAATCATTGTAATATGAGTGTTAAGGAATACTCGGTTAAGTTTACTTAGTTGGCGAGGTATGCTCCTTCGATGGTGGCTGATAATAGATCTAGAATAAGTAAGTTTGTTTCTGGTGTAGCTGATAATGTGGTCAAGGAGTGTGGAACTGCTATATTGATTAAAAATATGGACATATCTAGGATTATGGTCCATGCTCAACATATTGAGGAGTAGAAGCTTAAGGAGAAAGAGATAGAAAATAAGAAGGCCAGAATAGGTAGCTTTAATTTTTCTCAGCCCAGGTCAGAGGATGGTAATCATTCTTAGTTCCATAAGAAGTCTTCATCCCTAACTCCATCTTCAATTAGTGCACCAGTGACAATGTTCTGGAATAATAATTGGGATAGGGCCACAGGCTCTAAGTCCTATGGTAGTGTGAATAGTGGTCGTACTAATTCTCTTTGCCATATGTGTGGCAGAAATGATCAAGGTGTGTGCATGGCTGGTAGTGATATGTATTTTGGATGTGGCAAGCCAGGCCATAGGGTCAGAGTGTGTCCAGTAGTCTCTTAAAGAGGAAAGGATATGCGCCAGTAGGGCTAGTCCAATCTGTCATCAGCTCCAGCAGGTTGCCCGACTCAGTAAGACGCTACTTCCAGTGTTACCAGTGGACAATGTCAGAATAGGCTTTATGCACTTTAGTCCCGACAGGATCAGGAAAGTTCTCCTAATATTGTTACTGGTACGTTCCAGGTTTTTTATCTTCATGTTTATGCTTTGTTAGAGCCCGGAGCTTTGATCTTCTTTGTAACCCCTATTGTGCTGTTAATTTTGGTGTCAGTCCTAAATCTTTAGTAGAACCTTTCTCACTGTCTACTCCAATAGGTGTATCCATTGTAGCCAGACAGGTATACAGGAATTGTTCGATCATAATATCCTAGAAAGTCACCTCAATTGACCTTGTGGGGTTAGAGATGACTGATTTTGTATCATTCTCAGCATGGATTGTATCCACTTATATTATGATTCAGTTGATTATAGAAATAGAGTCGTTCAGTTTTAGTTTCCTAATGAACTAGTCATTGAATAGAGGGGTAGTACTTCAGTGCTTAGGGGTCAGATTGTTTCATATCTTAAGGCAAGAAAAATAATTTCCAAAGGTTATGTTTACCATCTTGTTTGAGTCAAAGACTTTAGTTCTAACAATCCAAGTCTCGAGTTAGTTTCAGTTGTAAGGGAATTTCCAGATGTATTACCTGAAGATCTTCCCAAAATTCCTCCTAAAAGGGAAATTGACTTCGGAATAGATCTCCTTCCAGATACCCAACCTATCTCTATTTTTCCCTACAGAATGGATTCAGCTGAGCTAAAAGAGTTAAAAGAGCAGTTAAAATATCTCTTAGATAAAGGATTCATCAGGCCCAATGTTTCCCTATAGGGTACTCTAGTCCTTTTCGTGTGTAAGAAAAATGGTTCTCTTAAAATTGTGTATCGATTACTGTCAGTTGAACAAAGTCACAATCAAGAATTAGTATCCACTCCCTAGGATTGATGACTTGTTTGACCAACTTCAGGGTGCCAGTTATTTCTCTAAGATAGATCTCAGATTCGGCTATCATCATCGTAGAGTCAGAGAATGTAACATTCCAAAAACAACTTTCAAAACTCGATATGGTCACTTCGAATTTTGAGTTATGTCTTTTGGATTGATGAATTCCCCAATAGCTTTCATGGACTTGATGAACATAGTGTTCAAACAATACTTGGACATGTTCGTTATAGTCTTTATTGATGATATACTCATTTACTCCCATAGTGAAAATGATTATGGAAACCATCTCAGAATTATATTGCAGACTCTTAGTGCCGATCAGTTGTTCACCAAATTCAATAAGTGTGAGTTTTGGCTATGATCAATAGCTTTTCTTAGCCATATTATTTCAGGTGATGGCATTAGAGTTAACTCTCAAAAGACCAAGGAAATGAGAAACTGGCCTAGACCCATCTCTCCATCATATATTAGGAGTTTCTTGGATTTGGCTGGCTATTACAGGCAGTTTATTAAAGGGTTTTCATCTATTGCATCCCCCATGTATTGATTTACTTAGAATAAAGTCAAGTTTCAGTGGTCATATTCATGCGAGAAGAGTTTTTAGGTGTTGAAAACTTGACTCACCTCATCCCAGTCTTGACTTTGCCTGATAGTTCAGATGGGTTTGTTGTTTACAGTGATGCTAATAGAGTTGGCCTTAGTTGTGTCTTGATGTAGAGAGGTAAGTTCATAGCCTATGCTTCTAGACAGATTAAACCCCTTGAAAAAAAATCACCCTACCCATGATCTTATGTTAGCAACTATTGTATTTGCCCTTAAAATTTGGAGGCATTATCTTTATAGGGTTCATTTTGATGTGTTTATGGATCACAAAAGTTTGCAGAATGTGTTTTCGTAGAAAGATTTAAATCTTTATCTGATAAGGTGGTTAGAGTTGTTGAAAGATTATGATATAAGTGTGTTGTATCATCCGAGCAAGGACAATGCAACAACAAATGCCCTTAGTAGATTGTCCATGGGTAGTATTGATCATGTTGAGAATGATAAGAAGAAGTTAGTTTAGGAGGTTCATCAGCTTACTAAATTAGGTGTTCGGTTGGTTGATTCAGCTAAAGGTATTGTATGGGTTCAGAATAGTCCAAAATATTCTTTGGTTACCAAAGTAAAGGAGAAATAAGATAGGGATCCTAGTATAGTTAAGTTGAAGGAATCGGTTAGAGATCAGAAGGTAGAGGTTTTGTCCTAAGGAGGAGATGGTGTGCTTTATTGTCATCTTGTTAGGGTTGGCTGTGTGTGCCGTGTGTTGATGGTTTGGGACAACAGATTTTTGCCAAAGTGCATAGTACGCATTATTTTTTTCACCTAGGATCCACTAAGATGTATTGTGATTTGCTGGAAATATATTAGTGGAGTGTATGAAGAGGGATATTGTAGAGTTTGTATCTAAGTGTTCCAATTGTTAGCAGGTTAAATTTGAATACTAGAGGCCTAGTGGTACCATACAGGAGTTCAGCATTTCTACTTGGAGTGGGAAGAGGTGAACATGGATTTTGTGATCGGTTTGCCTCGTACGCGTTGTCAGCATAATTCGATCTGGGTCATTGTAGATAGAATGAACGAATCAACCCATTTCTTCCAAGTTCATACTTCTTATTTAGATGAGGATTATGTGAAGATCTATATAGAGAGTTGGTTATTTTGCATAGAGTCCCATTGTTTATTATTTTTAGATAGAGGTAGTCAGTTTACCTCTTACTTTTGGAAAGATTTTCAGAAGTGTTTTGGTACCTAAGTTTAACCTAGTACAACTTTTCATACTCAAATAGATGGTCAGGAAGAGAGGCTTGTGTTCTTGATTTTAAGGGTAGTTGGGATAATCTCTTACCTTTGATTGAGTTTGCCTACAATAACAGATGTCGCTCCAGTATTCAGATAGCTCCATTTAAGGCTCTCTATGGGAGGTTATCTAGATCTCCTATTAGTTGGTTTCAGGCAGGTGAGGCCACTTTGGTTGCTCCAGGTTTAATATTTGATGCGATGGAGAAAGTTTTATTGATTAGGGAGAGGCTTAAGATAGCCCAAGGTCGGTAGAAATCCTATGTAGATGTGCATAGGAGAGATCTTGAGTTTGAAATTTGGGATTTGTTATATTTGAAAATCTTTCCCATGAAGTGAGTGAAGAGATTTAGCCAAAAGGGAAAACTCAGTCCCCGATATGTTAGCATTTACAGAATTTTGAGTCATTTTGGGAAGGTAGCTTACGAGCTTGAGTTGCCTGCAGATTTGGCATCAGTGCATCTAGTGTTCTCTGTCTCTTTGATAAAGAAGTGTATCGGTGATCGAGCTATTGTCGTCTTATTAGAAAGCACAGATGTTTAGGATAACCTCTTTTACAAAAAAGTCCCAGTCAAGATCCTTGATCATCAGATCCTCATATTAAGGAACAAAAAGGTTCTCTTGGTCAAAGTTCTGTGGCGCAATCAGTCCGTTGAGGGAGCCACTTGGGAAGCAAAACCAGATATGTGTACCAAATACCCTCATCTTTTCTCTGCAAATTCAGACTCAACTTAGGGTAACAGGTTTTCTTAGATTGACTCTTTTCCATTCTCAATCCTAGCTATATAATCATTCTCATGTCTTTGCATACATTCACGAATTCAATTCAGTCAGGTATTATGTTTCAAGCTCAGTCATGTAATCATGTTTTTAGTTATGCATGTTCAGTAGGTAATCTCAGTTCTTCAGTATTCTCAGCTTAATCAATCTTATTCGATGAAGAAAGATCCCAAGGGGGATATATTGTAATACCCCGTACTTTTCTTAACTTAGTTCAACTTATAATGCTTGAACAAGAGGCTTAAAACCTAAAAATTTCACTGTGTTGGGGACTTAGTCTTATTTTTGACCTCTTAAATTTGTGGATTTTTAAATTGGCCTTCCCAACCCCGAGACATAAGTTTTTGAGTTAATTCATGTTCAGAGGTGTAAAGAGCATATCTCGGGATAGTTTTAAATTTTTCAAACGAGATTGGGGAACATTTGGATTTCATTTCCAGTACCTCACCAAGATAGTAGCGCATCGCAGTGGGTATATAGATGAGGCCCTTATCGCATTGCGGTGCTCCTGTAAAACGCATTCCAGTTACGAATTTAAATATTTGAGGGGCAGTAATGTCTTTTCCCCATAGTCCAAGTCATCATAACCTGACTTATAGTAATAATTTGGGCATTATTTGCCTATTCTTCTCCAATTTTCTATGAATGAAACCCTAACTTTCTCCTAAGAACATGAAATTCAATTACATTCTCTTCAAGAAAAACCAAGAATTTAAGTCTCCCAATCCAAGAACTTCAAGAGAGCTTTCAAGATTGTGTTTTCCTTTCAAGCTTAAGGGTTCAAGGTATGTGTGACGTTCATCTATGGTTTTCTTTCACCATAAAGTCTAAGAACCCCTTTTTAAATGTTAAATTATGAGTTTTCCATGTTCAAAATGAGTTATCTCTATGAATTACTTGTTATTTTGATTCCAAGTTAATATTACAATTGTCTTCAACTGGAACGGATTATAGTATATTTTGGATGTTGAAGTTTCCATGTCATGTTCATACAATTTAGGATAAACCCTCAATTTATACTTTTGGTCATATAATCATGTTATCTAATCATGTTTAAAAGTATCCCTATGTTAAAGTCTTAATCTCCATGTGTTTGATGAAATGCCAAAGAGAATAATTTTGTAGAATGATTCCCCATTATGGTTTTTCGAAGCTTTTACATGATTTTGTAGTTATTTATATTCAGTGCTGGGGGTTATGAATACCCGATACTTTGCTATTTCTATTATTCCAGTATTTTCAGAATGGTTTCAAATAAACCATAAGCATTGTCATCCAGTTCGTTACCATAATCAGTTGTATTGCGTGGTTAAACTTAGCTCAGTCCAGTAATCAGTGTCAGTTTAGTTGGGAGTAGGATTTAACATCGAAAGAACCTAGGGATGGGGGATCACCCGCCAGTCAGGAATAGGTCCTTAGAAATAGTCCCTAAGTTCCAGAACTATGTAACCAGCGCACAATTATGTGATGTCATCCACCAATTTAAGACTGATATTCTCTGAGATGTCACCCGCCAGTTTAGGATTGACATTCTCTTAGGGGTCACCCGCAAGTTTAGGATTGACTCCCTAGTCCTTAGGGACACTAGCTTAGTGGATCCATACAACCATGTGTTATTTCCCGTGGTACGGTACTGGCACCCTTCCAACTGGGGTTACTGGTTAGACCCTACTTAGCTCAGATTGGAGCATGTCTGTTAGATAATACCTCTCACAGTATCAGTACAGTATTCAGTATATACACAAATAAAGATTCTCTTGACCATAATATGTAGTACATCAATTATTCAGTTATCAGTTATCGGTTATCAGATTTCAGTATTTTAGTTTACAAAATATTTCTGTATCATGTTATATGTTTGGTTATGCATTCTCAGATTTTATAGCTTTCATGTATTTATGCATCAGTTATCTCATGTTATTCAACTTCAGTATTTCATGCATAGTTAACATATATATTACAGACTAACCTCATCTCATATACCAATACATTTAAAGTACTAACCGCATACTTTTCTTTATGCTATGATGTCTTATATCATAGGTATGGATGCTAAGTTTCTCGACCGCGCATAGATAGTTCAGCTTATCAGTAGCAATAGTTGTGGTGAGTCCTCATATATTAAGGACCTGTTATGTTATTTTAGTATTTCCATATTTCCTTTTATTTAGTTTAGTTTGGATTTAGTTGGGGCCTATCCCATCAACTCTTTCCACTTAGTTTAGAGACTTTTAGACATGCAGTCAGTCAGTTAGACAATCAGTTGTTTTTTATTAGATGTTTTCAGCTATTCAGACATGTTTTGATACGTATTTTAGTATTCAGTTTTACATTATCTTATTAGTGTTTAAACCTTAAGGATTATTAAGTTGTTTCCGCATATGTTCATTATCAGTATATTATTCCATGCTCACAGCAAGTACCAACTCATGGTTAGCTTGTGGTCACTTGTGACCGTAAGCACCGTTGTCATGACTAGGGGTAGACTCGGGTCGTGAAAGGAATATATTTGATCTTGACAGTCGTGTTTGGGAGCTGGACAGTACTACAATATATATTTATGAGGAGCATCATAATGACTTATCGAGGCTAGAGTGAGTACCAAAAATAAGGGCAGCATTTGATAGATATCAGCTAGAGTGGATGACCAGACCACTTGGTTCGTAGAACCCGACTATTGTATGGTAGTTTTATGCATCCTATAGAGCTACCGTAGTGCTTTCTATATGCCATAATCTAGGCTTCATTAGATTTAGACAGAAGTTATAACTTGATCACACATTGGTTAGAGGGGTTAAAGTTGATATCACCGATGAGACTATCTGTAGAGTTATATTCGACCCAAATTATATCACTCTTGCATCTACAGCTGAGTGCGACCATAGATTGAGGATTGCACGTGATCGACATATCATATAGGATATTGAGAATTGTATATAGATTGTTTCGATGGCTAGGTGGATAGCCAGTTATATTTCTCCACTGGGTGATGCGACCCCATGGATTGAGGGGCAAGCTGTGATCAAGAAGGTCCTATTAACATTAGAAGCCAAGTTTTGGTGGTTGCTAATTAGATACCGACTGATACCTACTACTTTAGATAATACATTGACGTGGGAGAGAGCAAAGCTGATTGCCTGTCTGATGGGCTGTTATGATGTTGATTTTGCTGCTATTCTTTGACATGAGTTGCATGATAGTGCATTTGGGGAGTTGAATAATCTACCCTTCCTGTGCATGATTTAGAGTTTGTGCGACGAGGCTAGTGTGCCTGAGTTACCAGGTATAGACAAGAGGGTTTTTGTGACCGCAACTCTGCAGACGAGGACCATGAAAGGTCTAGTACCTTCAGGCACTTATAGGAGATTGAGATAGTGGGCAGCAGTACCACAGTCCTAGTTTGAGGGCCCAACAATTTCTGTAAAGCTTAATAAGGCATATACAGATGATGCGGGTGTTGGTATTAACATGAAGATAGGGAAGCAAATAGATGCTCTATATTCGAGTACACTGGGAAAGGGGAAACATGCTACTTCTTTTTCAACCCTAGCTTCTACCTTAGAGCCGGTTGGTGTATCTACAGAGCTTGATCGTCCATCCACTATTTCTCCTATGATAGGTATGATTACTACATCCAGTGAGTTCTTACATAGCTTAGTGGACAGCCAGATGGATACAGCTTCTTGATTGAAGTTTGTCGAGACCGATATGACTACCCTATTTGGGCATCTAAGATTAGGGGTTAGGACCAGATTTGAGCAGGCTAAAGTAGATGGGACCCTGCTCAGAGGACTGTACTGTCAGAGCCGCATGATGATTTTTTGACACACATTGAGGAGTTGGAGAGATGGATTATATCCTAATATACAAAGATAGGTGCCAGATCTAGTTCAGATGAAGGAGGATTTTGATATCCTATAAGTTAAGGTACACTCTCTTGTGGAGAGCCGTGTAGAAGTTACTCCCTCGATTATACACCCTGTGGTTCAGATATCACCTCCACATGCACTAAATACACTTTTATTTCTTTGTAGAAAATAATGATGAGGTCTCAGCAGATGGGACCAAGAGTGGTTACTTAGACAACTTGCAGGATCCTGATATGATAAAGGAGGAGGCCATTAAAAAGGCCAGGCATAATTCTTTACAGACTGTATTCGTCGACAGGCATAGGTGAGCATCTATAGCATAGGATGCATCCACAAGTAGTGCATCGCCACCACCACCACCTTCTCAGCTAATATGCCCCTATCTGGGGATGCTTCTAATTTGGGCGCCTAGTGCATCCCAGGTATGTTCTCACTTCCCTATTTTTATTTGATTTTAGAGCATTATGTATAGTGTAAAGATTTTAGTTAGGGGTGGGCATACCATGATGCATTGGGTTTTTGTTGTCGTGTTTTTTTTCCTTTTACTTGTAGTATGGTTGTAGAACCAACTTGTCTAGGATAATTATATGTCATATGGTGTTTTACTTTGTATTGTATTGTCTTTGTATAATTAGGAGATTTTGGTATTAACAAAAATAGTCATATTTTGACTAATTTTTGATACCCCTCCAAAATATTGGCTATTTAGAACTATGTTGATGTATATATGTGTGAACTTTGTGGATCTTGTTATGGAATTAGGATTCGGGACATGATAATCACTTTAACAATGTGTGTGTGTGAGAAACTACCTAGCTCCCTTTGTATGTCGAATTCAAAATTTGCCTGGTTAGCCTTGTCTAGGTTGAAGGATAGTTAGGAAAGGACCATAGGTCATTTTTGATTTTAGTTCACTTTTAGCCTAAATGACCTTCCATGCGTGAATTATATACCTTGATCCCTGCTTTGAGCCTTGTAAGACTATTTTTCTTATTTTAACTAGTCACCTTCCCATTTGTATTATATTTCACCCATTTTGGCCTAGGTCCTCCTTGGATATTGTGAACCTCAACACAGGTAAAATGCCTAAGTTGAGGATGGATATCATAATGGTTCGTAGTGTAAAATGGGTATGAAGAAAGGTAAAGTAAGAAAAATTTAGTAGGTCTATGTGTGGTAGAAAAGAAATAGAAGAAAGAAAAGAGAAATTGTGCAAATTGTTAAAAGAAGGAATAAAAGACCACACCCAACCTGAAAGTGCAATAAAAGAATAAAAGAGAGAAATAAAGGTGGAATAAGAAGGAAATTGGCTAGTAAGTGAGACCCTAAAGTTAGTGTAGTGCCAAGGAGGCTTAGTCACTTGAAATTTCCATATGTACCATACCAACGCCCAAGCCTACATTACAAGCCAAGAAAAGTCCTATAGTGATCCTAACTTGGCTATCTGAAGTCTAAGGTAAGGAAAATAAGGGCAAGCCTATGGTATTCAACATGCATTAATTGGAACTTCTTTTTTGAGTGTGAGTGTCTCTTGAACGTCCCTGCCTTTTCATGCATTACTTCATATAAGCGAGTGGGAAATTCTTATTGTGAGGGCACTTGAGTCATGTTGTTAGCTATTTACTTATTTCAGGTAGTGTAATTTGTGCATATGAGTGGTTGTTTGTTGCTAATGTAATTTCCATACCTTGATCCCACTATGTTATATTGTTGTACTTCATATTCAGACACAGTTGGCTTTGGAAAGAGATATAGGAGGGGATGTTGGGATTTTAACTTAATTTGATGACTGACTGCCTTGAAATGCCTAGATTCTCTTAGTTAAGAGTCATTTTTCTTTTGTTGTGTTTTTGTTGCCTGAGGACATGCAAATATTCTAAGTTGAGAGTGTTGATGTGCTATAGAAATATAACACTTTCGATGCTTTAAACAAGTAATATATGCAAGTTTCTAAGGTCTTTTTGTTAGATATGGTCCATTTTGGGTATGATTTGCAGGAAACCATCTTTTGGATGCTAAGTTTGTGAAAAAGGTGTTTTTGGAGACTTTTAGAGCAATTATGGATGTTCTATATGTTTTATGACTTAATCATGATTAATGCATGTTTGAGAGCTGAAGAAGAGCTGAAAAACTCGCTCACGACACCTACTAAGTCAACCTACATACAACATGTAGACAAAGAAGGTGCGAGAAATCCAAAATCTCATGAGCAGACTTGCAGGACTTTGTCCATCCGCAATCTACAGTCTGCACCTGGGCCTTGTGTTATGCCACAGGTACAGAGAGAAGGTGGCCACCGATGCAAGTTTCTCTTATTTTATTTGGGGTTTGTTTTTAGGGTTTTCTCATGTACTATAAATACCCTTTATGTATCTTTTAGTAAGAGTTATGCACTTTTGACACTCAGAAACATATTTTGATTCCAAGATCGATCTTTGATCTTGGCATTCTCTTGTATTTACTTTGATTGATTTATTCAATTATGGTTATTGTTTTTTATTAATCTTATTGTTGTGATTTCATCTATGCTTTATATTATGAATGTTACTTATTTCTTCACAATCATGAGTGGCTAAAACCCATAACTAGGGTTGTGGAAACCCTAGGAAATTAACTAAATAGAGAAAGTGCGACTATTGATCTGAACTAATAACCATGGCATGCATTGCTTTATCTTTGTTATGATTGATTTCTTAATGGGTGCACCCATTATGATCCTACCAAGATAATTCTACTTACTCCAAAAGAGGAGTAGTGACTATGAAAGGATAAACACAACCGTAATTTGAAGTTTAATTTTCGATCCAGGCTTCTAGGTTCTATTTACGTATGATGGTTAGGTTTCATCTAATAAATAGAGAATCAAAAGGTATTTGTTAACTGGGATTAAGATAAGGGTTAGTAGTGCAACACCCAAAGACTCAAAAGGTAAATGGTGAAATCCTTCTACTCGTCCAAAAAACTGTAGAAGTTACATAACTTATTGATTCTACATGCAAGGTATTGGATTGGTTCAATAATGCATGATAAGCCTACGGAGTTGAGAAGCCACTGGAAAAAAAATCCTAGTGTTCACTTATGATCGATCCAGGCTTCTAGGTTCTATTTACGTATGATGGTTAGGTTTCATCTAATAAACAGAGAATCAAAAGGTATTTGTTAACTGGGATCAAGATAAGGGTTAGTAGTGCAACACCCAAAGACTCAAAAGGTAAATGGTGAAATCCTTCTACTCGTCCAAAAAACTGTAGAAGTTACATAACTTATTGATTCTACATGCAAGGTATTGGATTGGTTCAATAATGCATGATAAGCCTACGGAGTTGAGAAGCCACAGGAAAAAAAATCCTAGTGTTCACTTATGATGGATTTCAACCAAGTTAATACCATTCTTTGCTTGAGATTATTACAAACCAAACCCCTCATTTACTTTTCTTGTTCTGCCTATTGACTACAACTATTGAGATCTACAAAGCCACGTGTTCCCTTGGGATTCAACCCCAACCTTAGTTGGGTTATTATATCTTGACAATGACTTTATCATCATCTAAAAAGAGGTGTTGCTTGGATGTCATCAGATATTAATAAACAACTTTGCATACACAATACACACTAACCCTATTAACTTTCAACCAAAAGTATGTTCTAAGTTCCCTCTCCACAAAAAGGTCCCACACATAAAAGATCAAATTAAATTGGGATTGGACTCAAATCTCTTATCCACAACAAAGTTTAAGCAATGCATATACAATATCATAAGCTTGCCCCTATTTATATGCTTCAGCTTTTGGATAGTTAGACTAAGACCACTCCAGGACTCTTTTGGTTTGTAAAGTAGGCTTGGGAATAGAAATGGTATATTTGGAATTAGTGACTAAACCCTCCTTAGAGCTACCAAACTTCTTCTCCACTTATGACTGGCCCTATAATCTTCCCTATTCTCAATTTTCTTTGTTTACTTACTCATTGCTTCAACTGCAAGTGAGCTTCTTACTCTTTTTTTACATGAATCACTTCTCTTTTTTTTGCACAAACCACACCCACATCTCTTTTTTATTATTATTTTTATCTATTCATATGCCTTTATTTTTTCACAATTCTTTAATATTGTCACCCTTAGCTTAGGCAATTTGCTTAAGTTGAGGTGCACAATGTTATACACTGAACCAGGGCCAAAATAAAGGTTAGGGAAGCCTTCATAGTAGCCACCCTTAACTTAGGTTATTTTTCAAAGTTGAGATACACAATATCCAAGGAGGGAATAGGGCCAAGACAATGGTTTCTAAAAATATGGAGAAGGTGAATCAACTAATGAATACAAGGGTCAATTAGGCACAAACTTTAGGAATAAGGGATACATCATTATTATTTGGATTTCATTTGTATTGAGTGGACTGAAATTGAACAAGGCCTATGATCCTTTTCTAATCTTCTATCCGATTACCTATGCAAGACTAATTTGACAAGTTTTGAATTGAATCCACAGTAAGGAACTAAACAAATACAACTCACACACACTTGGAACATAATAACATAATCAACCACTGACTATCAGGTTTATGTTCAAGATCAATTAATAGTTATCTTATTTATATACACCTAATGTTTTGCAAATATCCACATCATTAGAGAATTCAAAACAAAAATGGACCTACCATATTTTGGAGGGATCTCTACTTTTAAAAACCAATCAAAATAAATTGCCTAAGTTCCTCTCTATTCTTTTTACCAACACAACCACAAAAAAATTAAATTAAAAACAACAACCTAAATATGTCATTCTACTAGATAGTACACCCGAGGGACTAGAAATACAATAATAAAAACCCCCAAGTTATGAATCATAATATGCCCCCATCCTCATAAAAAAGATATGCATTATACATAATGTATCAAAATTAAAGTAACTAGAGTGATAAAGGGAGGACGTAGCTAAGGAGCCCATATGTTAGGTGACATAGAGTGGGTTGTAACTTTAGCCACATATCATCAGTAGTGGCTTCACAGTTGATAAACACACTCAATGTGGCAGCTGGTGGAGTAGAAGACTCTACACTTAATATAGCAACACCAGGTAGCAATGGTGGATGCTCCAATATCCTAAGCCCGTATCGCTTTCTCTTTCTTATCTTGTTCTTCAATGGCATTCTTTGAAGCGTTCTTTATATCTGGTTTTTATTTCTTCAACCTTTTTCTTTCAATTTTCTTAGAATCCTCGACATCTTCTTATGGCCTATTACTCATTTTATGTCCCATCAATCAAGTCAAGTATGTCATAATCCTCTGACTCCTCAACATCCAGAATCTAAAATGTTACGAGGGGTGTACCTTGAAGTTAAGTAGTGTCTGTCTTAGCCTTCTCTAACTCAGCTAAGAATTTGGCCAAATTAGGAGTCATCATTACCTTGAGACACTCATTAAATTTCTTTCTATATTATTAATCCATCCATAAAGTTCGGCGTCTGTCTTAAGTTCTGCATTAATAGCTTTTTCAACACATGGATGAAACTATTTTGCAAAAGCCTTTAGCTATAATTCAAATCTTCCATGATCTCTCTACCTATCTCATAAAGTTCTGTAGTGTTAATAGATATTCTAAATCTAGTATTACAATAGTTGCAGTATCAGTTAGATATATCATAGGTGCAGCTGTAGTTGCACCAGAGGTATATTGAGTAGCTACCAAAATAGTGTTGAGAGTTAGTTCTCTACCTATGGTATCTCTCAATATCTCTAAAGGTTACCTTTCGTGAATTGACTACTAGAACCAAGGATATAAGGAAATAGCTTGTGCACTCTTAATTTAGACTTGATCTCTTCTTTAAACCTCTCAATGTAAACTTTCTTTTATGCAATAACTTGGTCATCAATTCCCTCTAGCACTTGTACTTGATCTAGTTCATAAAACCTAGTAATGAGGAAATGGAATGGAAAAGAAATAGAGGGTTTTGATGCTTGGGTCCTTATTTTGTTAGTTATGATCATCCCAAAATTCATATTGAGCCCTGACTCAGACTAGACACCATAATTCTCTCATCAACAAACAAATTGTTATATCCCCTAGGACTCAACCTATAACACACCACACCCACCAGAACTTAGCTATGACGTTATGGGTTGACTTAAAGATCTTCTTATTTATATTTTTTGACCATGCCGACTCATTTTTATCTATGAATTGAGCGAAGAATGTGTTACAACTTGAGACTACCTCTTAGACATAATATGGTTCTTAGAGTCACAAGTGACCCTAAGGTAACTTATATCCTGGCAAAATACTTACATATAAAAATGACTGATAAAAATGCTTATGTAAAAGCTGAACTGAATAATGAATAAATATTCAAAAGAAATCCATTCAACAATAACAAAATCTGGGATCACAAGATGAATATCTAACTATAAGTTTGAAAAACCTTTACTAAGCTAACTCTAACTTTTAAAAATTGGGAATGATAAAGACAAAACAAAATAAAAAGCTGACAATAGCCCTTATTTGATGAGAAATCACTAAAAATGTAATTGCTGATATGGTAAAAGATCATACTAGGCACGATTTAAGTGCTAGCTAGAACCTATATTATAAGATAATATAGCGCAAAAGAAAGTATATGATATGTACTTTGAATGTAGTGAGTATCTGAGATAGGAAATAGCTAATATAAGTTGAACATGGTACACATAACAAGATAAACTAATGCAAGACCAAGTAATAAATATGTGCTATATAGTGGATTGAATGATTGAATACAAGGTCATGCAAGAATCAAGATCTGAAGTATAAATGATGGCTTTTGGGAGCTTTTAATAATTGACATACCCTAATCTAAGCTAACTAGGGTCTAACTTGTAAACCCAACTAGAAGGGTGTTTAGTCCTCGCCAAGGTTATGAATACTAACTGACGTGGATCCACTAAACTAGAGTCTAAAAAGAAAAAGTTCTTAAGCCTGGTCTAATAGGTGACCCTTTAGAACATGTAGTGGTACTATATTTTTGGGACTTAGTAACTTCTACTAAAGGTCTCAGCCTAACTGGGGATGAGCCTATCCCTGCGTTCGCTCAGTGCTAAGTACTACTCCTAACTTAATGACACTGATAACTGTAATGGTTATTGCTAATAATAATCTAAATACTAAAAATAAATACATTAGCTGAAAGCTTTCAAAGTATGTAATTTGGGGAATATAACATCCAAAAGAATATGCATGAAATCCTAGGTCATTGGGGATTATAGCTTAATGCCACCAAAGGACTGAGATATCAATAAATTTACCAATATCCTTAAACTCTAAGTTGTGAAGAAGGAACTAAACTGTAGAGTTGGGTTAAGTTTGGGACTCAACGGGTGAAAGGGTACCTATTAATTAAATTCCACACACCTGTAGATGGAAGCCTTGAAGAATTCTTTAGAATTGGATGCATGAGGAAGATGAACCCTAGTTTTGCCTTTGGGAAAGAAATTGTCTTTTTTTCTCTGTTTAAAACTAAGTGTCAGATGTTATTCTGAGTAATGAGGGATTAGGGTAATATTAAACCCAATAATAACCGTTAGTATACACAAAACAATGTTGTTTTGATGTTAAAATTACGAGAACAAACTTATATTGCCCTCTAAAATTCATAATTAGAAATGACTGGTGGGATGTACGAGACATTCCCACAACTATGGGTTGCACTCGTAGTTTATAGATGTATGAGAGCTATCTGAATATGATCATATTAGCCTTGGTTTGATCATGGGATCTGTCTATAATTGTACCATTTTTATAGGTTGAAGGTTACATTAGAAGGATTTGTGGGACTCAAGATCGTGCCTGGGATTATTGTTTCAAAGAACAATCATGCTTCTTTCTCATGGTATGAAGGTACACTTTTTCAACTTACAAATGTTAGGGTTGTCTCAATCAGGTGAGACCTTTGTATGACCGTACAATGTAACCACGATCGTGGTATTAATTGTAGAGTAGTTCTTCTCTAAAAAGGCCATAACTTTTTACTCTGATGTCGGATTAAGGTAAAACTATGTGCGCTGGAAAGATTTTTCAATTATCTATAATTTGGTGGATTTGGAGATCACATATGCACCAAAATCTAGAATTATACTTGTTTAAAACTGATTATTTCCAAAGGAATTGATTGGTAAGAGATATTTTGGCTTGGTTATGGGCTAGGAGGTTCTTCTGGCCTTGGTGTGTGGCCAAATTCATTCTCATACTATTAAAATTGATGTTTAATCCTACATATATTTTAAGCATGGTTCTAGCCTTGTCTTGGATTTTTTAGGGTGTACACCATGGGCATTGATTTTCTATGTCCCTCAATTTGTGTTCAAAGTCTGCAGTGTTGGCAGGTGGAGTAAAATTAGGCCTATATAAGAAGTATTTGATTGTTTGATCCACAATTTCTTTCGATAGTCCATGAATCCGTACCTTGTTCAAGTTTGTAAAATTTGTGACTTTCTTTCCTTTCTTAGAATAGCTGTCTAGAGTTGTATCATAGTATGGGTAGAAGTCATGAACATAGTAGCGGTAATAATATCTTGGTGCTATAATAGTACAACCTAAGCCATAGTTATTAAACCATTTCTCAATGTCCTAATATTCAACAAGTTTGGACAAGAATATCCAGAACTACTCAATAAATGATCTTTTAAGATTTCCCTTTTTAGTTGTTGTTTGACCATTTTGGAAGTGCTTATGAGAACCCTTCTCTTTCCAACTCATTCTTTATCATAATCCTAGAGTTTTTCTCTTGATGATCATATCTAGAATAGGTTCAATTTCTTCTTTAGACTCTTAATAGCATTAATACAACTTTCATTATCTGCATCTAAACTCGACGCTCCCATACTAGACTTATTGTCAAAGGACCCTTCTTCCTCATCAAATTTGAGAGCATTTTTTTTGTTGTCTAGTAGCTTGTATCATATGGTAGCCTTATGTTTCCTCTATTTCTAGCCTCTGGATCAGGTTCATCTCTCAGTTTGCGAGTGGTGGTGTCCTTTCTGTACCTCTTATAAGTTTCTCCACATGTGTGTTTGAATTTAAGAGGCAACTGACTTTTGAGGAGTGTTGTTAGTAACCAAACAAAACTATACAAATATAAGATGAAAAAAAGTAGTACAATATTAATAGACCTGTCAGTTTTTCACCTATTAGATGGTTTATTAGTCCGATCGTCAAACTTAAACAGTTTGTGAGGTACCAGATAATGGTAAAATTGATGGCCAATTTCCTTGGTAATAGTCCATCAGTCATTTTATCATACCTTAATAGAACCAAATAATTTTTTATAAGCTATGATGGTGAAGTCGATTCTCTGTGGACCATGTGAAGGTCCATCACTATTACCATCGCCTTAAAATAGTGTCAAACAAAACCTGGAGATTGAAGTACCCTTCAAATTGTTCAATTTTCTTACACAATTAAGGTTACAAATTCTTGCAAGGTGTAAATCTCATTGTGTGATGAAAAGTTTTGCAATCATATAGACCAGGGTTACATGTACTTTACCCCTCCATCACTTATTCATTTCAAAATTTGAGTTGATGGGTAACATAATTTTATAAGATATATTTTTTAAAATTTTGTTTCCCTTAAATGCTTACGAACAACTTTCCAATCCCATATAACTCAAAATAAGGTAATTTAAACTAGAGAACAAGAGTTCATACCTTAAAGGATATGTACTGAAGAAATAAATGCAAACTGTCACTTAGTAAATCAATCACTCAAAGAAAAATTTAAGGGAAGGGATTTTATGGTGATAATGGTTATAAGAATTGATTTGGTAGATTAAGTAAGGAGTTGAACACTTGGTTTATGGAAGATTGGTGGTTATGGAAGAAGAATAACATTTTAATCATGGGTAAGAGAGATGAAGTGGGAAGTTTATATGAAATAGAACCATTCTTTTTGTAAAATTTCCTAGGGTTTGGAGTATGTTGGGTTTTGGTTGGAATATTATTGGGTATAGAATGATGTGTTAGGTTTTGGTTGGGTGATAGTGGGGTTAGTCTAATTATAGAAAAACTCATCTTATATGTGACCAATATTGGCATACAATTCATTGACTACCCAGCAATCCGTTTGGACAACCATTAGGCTTACCAGAATGATCTGCAATTGAATTACAATGGGAATAATAGCGATAGTCTTTGGTTGCTCAATAGCCCACCATATTTTTCATCATTCTTAACTAGAATTACTTTCAACTAGCTTTTAGGTGGCAGTTGAAGTGATGGTTAGTTGGTTGCTTAGTGTCCTATAGCTTTTCTCATCCTCCTTATCTAGATTCTGCATGCCAAAAGTTCCAAAGTGATGGTTCAATAGCCGAGTCATCGGGTGACCTCTAGGCTGTCAGTTTTGCTATTACCTCAATCTAATACTAGATTTTACACATACACACTTCAACACATTAATCAACTATATCCTTAGAATGAAACTCAATAGAAAATAATTATTCAATAATAATCTTGGGTCATCTCTCAATAGCGCTTGATTTAATTCAGCTGCACTAATTGTGTACCTTAATTACTCAGATTTCATGAAGGTATAACATCTCTAGCAGTTTTACCTCCTTATTTCCCCTTAACTTTAAAGCATTATCCTTACAATATCATGTTACCTGGATAGAATTCACTTTTCTCAATCCTGACGATAGTGCTACAAATTCATATTTTCTTCATACATGGTCAATCTTTCATATTCTCATGGTCAAACTTTAATATTCTCTCAACCAAAATTCATCTAACTTATTCAATATTTAAGCCTCAATTTCGAGGCATCACTCTAGCTAAGGTTAGTTCCCATAGGTCTTTATGTTAAAGCTCCACCAACAAATGACATTCCTTTCCAAAATCCAGCTACTATGGTTACATCAAAGTAAGAGTTTTATATGTCATATGCCCATAGATCATCATCAATCTTTCAAGCCCAATCATTTCAACTAGCATTCACAATCTTGGCTAAAATCATCTTTATTTCTTGATTCGTCACTTTTACCTAATCACTGGTCTGCGAATAATAGAGGTAGCCATCTTCATTGCTTGACACTGTACTTTGCTAGCAATTCATAAAATATTTTGGTACAGAATGTAATCCCCTTTATTAATAATAGCCCTTGGCATACCAAACCTAGAAAAAATATTCCTTTTCAGAAATGTAGTCTCACTTGCTTTCTTTATTTGTTAGTGCCATAACTTCTAACTATTTTGACATATAATCCACTTCCACCAATATGTATTTATAGTTGACAAAACTCATAGAGGGACTCATAAAGTCAATAACTCGCATATTAAGTAATTCTACTTCTAAGATCGTGGTTATGGGCAGCTCATGCCTTTGTGAGATAGCTAACTGCCTATGACAATCGTCACATGCCTTCATAAAATATTATGCATCTTGATGGATTGTGGGCCAATAATACTCACATTACAATATTTTATTTTTTGTGTATGCGCTACCATGATGTACCTCCACAAAAAATGAGTGAAAATCTTCCACTGTACTAAAATCAACTTCTAGAACACATCTTTTTATCAAGATATTAGTACAAAGACTAAATAGATATGGCTTGTCTAAAAAATAATTACTCATATCATGTATAAATCTCTTTCTTTATGAGAGTTTATATATTTTGACATCATACCACTATAAGGTAGTTAGCAACATCGACAAACCAAGGGATAAGATTAATAAGATTTGTTAATACTGCTTATCCAGAAAAGAGTCACCAATCTCTAGCCCATTTGCCTTTTCTATGATCTTTAAGTCTAGACATATTGTCAGCAACTTCATTTTGTCATCCTTTATGATCTTTGACTTCAAAGTTAAATTACTGAACCACGAGCTCCCATCAAATCAATTGTGGTTTTATATATTTCTTTTACATAAGGTATCTCAAGGTTGAATGATTAGTGTGCACCACCACTCTTGTACCAAAAAGGTAGGCTAAAAAATATCTTAAAGGCATATACCATTGCAAATAATTCTTGCTCAGTCACTGTATAGTTCTTTGATCTCCATTCAATGTTTTTCTCATATAATAAATTGGGTAAAAGAGTTTCTCCCACTTATGTCCCAAAACTGCACCAAGTTCTATCCCACTTGGATAACACATTAATTTGAACGGTTGAGACATATCCGGAGAAACAATAATAAGAGCAGAGGTGAGCTTTTATTTAAGGTAATGAAATGCCTTCAAACAAGGGTCATTGAAAAGGAATGTAACCTCATTCTCCAATAACTTACAATGAAGATTCATAATTTGGATAAGTCTTTTATGAACCTGAGATAAAATTTGCATAACCAAGAAAACTCCGCACCCTTTGACTGGCTTTGTTGAGTTAACTTCTCAATCACTTTAATTTTTGATATGTCAACTTCAATACTCTTTTCAAATTTGTGCCCTAAAATAGTGCCCCCTTCACCATAAAATGGCATTTCTACTAGTTTAGCACCAAGTTTGATTCTTAACATCTCTATAAAAATTTGCCAATATTGGGTAAGTAGTCTTTAAACCTGTTATCTACTATAGAAAAATCATCCATAAATACTTCCATTGTATCCTCCACCATATCTGAAATGATAGACATCATACACCTTTAGATGGTGGTACGATAATTACATAAGCCAAAAAAACATGCATTTGAATATGAACATACCATAAGAGCATAGGAATGTCATTTTCTCTTGGTCTTTAGGTGCAATAATAATTTGATTATACCTAGAATATCCATCTAAAAACCAATACCAACCTCGGTCTACCAATCAATCAAACATCTGGTCCATAAAAGACATTGGAAATGATCTATAAGTGTCCAAGAGTTCAATTTTTGATAGCCTACACATATACGCCAGCCTGTGACTTAGTGGGATCAACTCATTTTTCTCATTTGGAACCACTATTATACATTAATTTTTTAGGACACATTATACCAAACTTACCTATTTTCCATTTGAAATTAGATAGACTACCCCTGCATCTAACCTCTTGATGATCACTTTCTTTACCATATTTTACATAGGTTGATTAAGCCTATGCTAGTGTTGAATGATCACGATGAAAACTTCTTCTAGCTGGATCTTATGAGCATAAATCCCAGGAGGGATCAAAATTATTTTGGCAATGGTCCACCATATTTCCCTTATGAAATATTTAAGCATTAACAAAAGTTCCTCAACCTACCATTAAACTAAATTAGTGGCTACAATAATATTAAGTGTACTATTTTCTCCCAAAAAAGCATAGTGTAAGCAGCCAATCAACACTTTCATTTCCAACAATGGTGGTTCTTCGATTGAGGTCTTAGTTAGAGTAGTCCTATTTTGTATATCCAAGTCCAACTTCTTTGGAGCATAGGAATAGGTACCCATCCCAACCCCTGCCTATACTATTTCATCATAATATTTGATGTCATTACCATCAAAGTTCATCATCATTGCAACTAAGGTTTCAATTGAAAACCTTTCTTTAAAAGTACCTCAATGTTTTCCTCATCAAAAACATCAATCACAGACACCACATTCATTTCTCTTAGTTGTTTCATGGATCAACATATATTGAATTTAAATTCTTTATTGTTTAATATGAATTTCAACTCATTACTCTCCATATCAATCAATACTCTTCCAGTTGCTAAGCAGTCTCTTCCTAAGATTATGGGAACTTTAAAATCCACTTCATAATTTAATATAAAAAATAGTAGATAATATGAGCTTCTCCACCTTCACTAGAACATCATACAAGGCCCCTACAATCCTCTTGACTGAATAGTTAGATATCAATAGCCACATTGTTTTTATCTTAGGGAATCCCAAGCCTAACTCCTTGTAGATCGCAAATGACATCAGGTTAATGCTTGCATAAAGATCACACAATGCCTTAGAAAATTTAAAGGCTCCAATGGTGAAAGGAATGGTAAAGGCACCTAGATCTTCCTTCTTCTGAACCAAAGTACATGAAGAACACACTATAATGGTTTATGCTATCCATAGGTTCCAAACTAACTACTATCTCTTATGTGACAAAGTATTTCATAAACTTGGCATAACCCAATATTTTCTCCAATGCCTCCACTAAGGGAATATTCATTGATAGTTGCTTCAACATGGAAATGAAGTTGTGGAACTTTCCATATTCCACTTTTTTCTTCATCCTTTTGAGGAAATGGAGGTGGAGTTTTAGGAATTTATGCTAAAGGTTTTGCAACCTTATCCTTCTCCTTATTTTAGGAATCCTAATATGAACACTTGTATATTTCTTAGCCTCTACAACAACATCATCAATAACCAGTTGTTTGTCAAAATCAACCAATTTTTTTTGTTTGAGAGCATCATCAATTACAACTCTAAAATTAGAAAATAACCTCTTCATGCTCATTAACAATGGGTGTGGAATTAGGAAACACCTATCTTATTCTAGTGGTAATTACCATGTATTGGTCATTATTTATTGGTTTTTAGATGGTATCGCTAGGTAATAGTAATGTCCCACTTTTCTGTCAATTCGGACATTTTACCCATTTGAGATTCCAACTATTTGATGGAAGTGGACTATGAATCCACTAGTTGACTAGTGTTATAGATTTCTTCTTTTATATTTTAATACCAGAGTCGATGAATTCGACGCTTTATAATATTTTAGCCAACATATCTTCTAACCTTGAGCTTCCTGAATTATTACTGGCCCTATCATGATTTTGGGAGGCACATAAAGACCATTTTGTAATGGCCCAAAACCATTGTTATGTGTGAAAATGCCACAAACGTAATTTAAAATAAATAATAGGCTCAAAATAGACTGGAAACAAATTTAAATTAGGGAGAAAAATTTGGGCCTAAGGGAATGTGGCCGAGAGACCCAATAATGGACTAGGCTAGACTATTAGTTACTACTACAGTGATATAGTAACTGCTATAGCAGCAAAAGAATTGTTGTAGTGGTAATAAGCACTAGCCCATCTAAGAGATTTTTAAAAACCCTCTTTCTTTTTATTTCCCTAGATCGATTTCTTCCTTCCAAAATACTTTGCAAACCCTTATTTCCCAACCATGAGCTTTCAAAGGGCAAGGTTCATGGGGATAATTTTGAGACACACCCAGAGGGAACCCAACATAGGCATACATTTATCACGCTTAGGATAACTCACTCCTCCTTGTAGCAGAATATTTTTCCTAAGAGGTAAGATATGGTTTACTTTACTGAAAATAGATGGACTAGATGCATTTAACGTTAGTAGTAATGTCAAAAATCTCATCCATTAGGCCATCTAGCATAGGTTGAATGAGAGGATACTTTGAAATCTAGTAAGGCCTAAATATGATTCTATAACTATACATTATACAAATATTTTAATTATGATGAGAGACAAATAGAATCGTGGACTGAGTATGCATAGTATAATATATTTTAGGGCTTGAATATAATGAAAAATTGAAAGAGACAACATAGAATAGTAAAAAGAAAAATTATGGAAACTCAATGAATTCTAAAGGTCCTAATTGCTTAGATATACTAAAGGAAGTGGCTAAAAGGTGAGATATGGCAATTTGGGGGTTAGTAATTAGCATAATAAGACCTGTGACTAGTGAATAAACTTAGATTAGTAATACTATGAAGTATAGAATAGAATCTCTATTAAAGATAGTTAGGGAAGATTAGAGGTTAATGTGAAACATGTATGATTGGGTATGTGGTTATAGAGAAATTGTATGGTAGTGTGAACTTAGCTATGGTCACCTATAAGAAGGTATGTCACATGATGGCCTTGGATATATATGTATGCATAAACTAAGGTCACTGACTAAGATGAGTTAGACAATTGTTGCAACACTTAGACTTTCTTGACTTTGTGCTTGGTTTGTGGATTTGACATCCATGATTGTCCTATAACATGACTTATGACTTATTGAATGCATTGCATTTCATATGAACTGTGCTGATATGTGGAGATAATATGGGTCGTGTACCACACCAGTACAAATATAATTTATGGTGATATCGGTCGGGTACTATGCCAGTACAAATATGATACTTGTGAAATGGATCAAGTACCAAGGAGGTATGAGTTGATATTAATGATAGCAATGAGTTTTCTAAGAATGGGTAAGGAGAGATTATGGACACATCTTTCATACATGCATTATCTATATATTTTGATCGTGAGTCTATTTTATATGTGCTCTTATATATGTTCCTATGGTGGTATATAACACCCGAAAAAGTCGAGATATGATTAGAACCATGATTTAAGTACTTTTAGAACCAAACTTTATGTTTTGTTAGTACGAGAAATTAATTAGATGTGTATTTAGGCCATAAGTAACTCCTAGCTCATAGAAAAGTTGAAACCTTCCTTATCAATTAATTTTATGTGAAGAATCTTGCTATAGTCAAATTAAAAGGTACATAACTCCTATATTATGAAGTATTTTCTTAGATAAAGACCAACCAAATTATATATTTTTGAGTTATATTTCTAACTCATCCAGTTTTGCCTTAATCCGACATTGGAAAAAAAAATTTATGTCCATTTTACTGAAGCATTGTCAAGGTGTCAGCAATGGCTGTCAGAAGATTTAACGGGTCATAGGAAGGATCCACGGATTTCGGGAAGGTTCCATGGTCCGTGGGATGAATCTTGGGCACTACTACGAGAAATACAAAACATTTCCCAGATGAAAACCCTTATGACCCATGTCTAGGTCCTATGGGCATATGAGTCATCAAGATGAACTCCAACAATTTTCCACATGATTTTAAAAATGTCATTTGGTCTTTTCCCACTCTTTTAACATCAAGACTATGTCGTTTAAGTTTTTATTGGGTTGGTTACTAAGTTTAATATTACCCTAAAACCTTCACTCACTTAAAAACATCCGACACTTAGAGAGAAAATAAGAAAAAAGAAAATTTCTCTTCTCCAAAATAAAGGCAATTTCTCTTCTCCAAGGCATAATAAGGGTTCATCTTCAAGCTCTAAATCCAAAGGTTTCACCAATTATTTCACTCTCATGTACGTGGAATTTCATCAGTGGGTATCATTTCACAAATAAAGTCCCAAAATAGATGTAGTTTCTTAGTTTATTCTTTATCTCAAAATTAGGGTTTTCATTACATCCATTCTTCTTGTTGTACTTTAGTTCCCCATAACTAGTGAACTATAAGTACATGTTTCTTCATGATACTCAAAATTTTGATAGTACCACATCTATTAAACCTAAGTATAATTATATTCCATGATTTTCGGTCTTATATTATGTAATCTCATATTCTATTTATATCATAGAAACTGCATAAATAGTTGTGTTCTTCGGAGATGGCGGGTTCTGAATACCGCTGACTTAGGACACCATGAACTATTAACTAAACACTCATTCCTTCATTTTACATATTTTAGGATGCTTTTAGATAGACTTAGTCTCAGTGTATCCATACTTTCAGTGTTACTTACCTACATAGTGTTTTAGATAAAGTATATTCTAAATAGCATTTTCAGATAAATTTACCTTATTAGACTATTAGTCATATCATGAGTCAAGATTAAGGGTTCAGGTCCAGCCTTAGAGATTTCTTCCAAATCTCATTCCTTATATGCTCTTTTAAATGCATTTTCTCCAGCCATCTTAGATCCCCCCATGAGATTACAAGTCACAATGTTCAAAATACATAACACACATACATAAATATATACATATATATTCGCATATCATGATCAGGAGCTCTAACTAATAACATTAAAATGCATGACATATATGGCATCAAGATATGCCATAAATGCTGTTGTACAGTCTTTCACAATAGTAAATTCCTGATTAGTATTGTATCCAAAATTTCATCAATGATCATGAATCTATTTTTTTCATTAAAGCAAAGTTCACTAGTAGTATGATAGTCAGGTATGGAATCCATGATTATGGACATGTTGACATCTATATATGTCATCTCAGGTTGACATTAAGATATGCCATCTCATCGAGCTATCAATTATGTTCATTTAGAGTAGTACTTAGACCCGAGTGGACAAGGGGATAAAGGCTCACCTTCCTGCTAGGCTGAAACCTTTAGTACTAGTCCCTGAGTCACAGAACTACGTGGTACTATGGGTTTATTTATACCACTCAACCTTTATACCTTGGTAAGGTACATTGGTCCCGTTTTTATAGGGATTATACATGGAATACCATATTTAGCTCACATGCTTATATGTTAGATAATAGTATCTCCTATATTCTCAGATTTTAGCTTTTGTATGACCCTCAGCCCAGTCTAGTTCACAATATATCAATTGTAATCAAAATATTCATGCACTCAATATTTATGATTATCCAAATGGATCTGAACATCTTAGTGTACCTTAGTATTACTTTTGATTTAAAATGCCATTGTCAGCACAATATATTATATATCCCTTTTGTGCTTTAGAATATACTTGTATTCAGTTTACTCAAAATTTTATTATTATTATGTTAATTTTTTACTTTACTCAGTCATTGCAATAGTATACGTTCCTCACTATATGTTCAACATATATAGTGTAGTGCATATCTCACACGCTCATTACATTCTAAATACTGACCGTATACTTTCTGATCTGAGGTGGTTTTATGCACATTAGTGTTGTTATCATAGCTTATTGAGCCTTATTTTGAGGAATTCTTATGTGATTAATGTGTTAATGATGATATATTTAAGCATATAAGTGTTTAAGTATGCGATTTCAATGTTTAATGTGTCTTTCAAACAAGTTTGTACTTAATTTGGTCACTTAGAGTTTAAACGAGAAAACTAGTGTTACTAGCTTGAGCTATGTGTTGCTCTAGTTGATCGCGATGGATTCAAATGTGTTAAATGAGTTAGTAAGGTTTGATTGTGTAATTATTTTTGTAAAAACTTATTTAAAGTGTTCAACATTCAATTGAATCTATCCAAGAGTCAAAACACTAAGCTAAAGATTTATAGGACGACACTAGTTCTTACCTTGAGTTTTTAGCTCCCCGTTCTTGATATTGTGTTGTTTTGAGCTCTAATCCATTGTGTTTGATTATATAGGAAGCTTGGTGAGTTGATTATTATGATATATGGATGATTAAAAAGCTGTAAATAAAGGGGAAATAACACCACAAGGCGTGGGATGGAAAACAAATGCACAAGTCAAAGTGTAGACGTCAAATGCAATTTTTAGTGAAGCCTTGCGATAGAGGGGTGACACACCCCTTATTCCAGGGTATCAAGCAATTTTATGCACCCCTTATTCCATGGGATCAATAATTGTGTCACAGACCATACTCCCTTGAAGCAAGCAGCACTCGGCGGACCTTGTACACATTATTAAACACCTTGGACGTCTTGGAGTTTTTGAGAGGGGATGGAAGACACTTTGAATAGGGTTTTTATTCTTTTAATTTATTTGATTTATGGATTATAATATGGATTCATTCATCTTGATTACGAGTATATCCATTAGCGGCTAAATGCCCACTTTTCAGGGTTAGGGCCAAGAACATGATTACAATTGCTTTGAATTGATTTTTTTAATTGCTTATTATTTTTATTGTTTATTTATCCTAGTTATAAATATTTTAAGAATTTGTGACCCTTAGAATATATCACTTATCGACTTTGTGTGCTCGAGAGGGAGAATAAGAAGTAGAGCGTGGGGATAAATAGAGTAAGGTTCTTATTCTTTTATAAATAAGGGATTTGAATTAGCATCTAGGATAGAGATATAACTCGAAGCCTTATTTGGTTCACTACAGTATTAAATATAAATTTGTTTAGCTTAGTTCTCGCATCCCTTCTCAACGATGTAGCTGTAGGTCTAGGTGATGGGAGGCTCGAGATACCATGATCATAATATCAACCTCATGAATCAACAACTAAGATAAATAATCTAACGAATGAAGTTCAATAGCGTAGTATGATTGTTCATAGTGCTTTAACCTAGATTTTCATCCATTGACTATCCAAAGTCCTTACTTTTCCTCATTATTTTAGTTTACTTTTAATTATAAATTATCAATCTCTTTTGGCTACGTTTGCACTAAGTTAATCTCAATTGTTAAACTAGAATTGGATAGTTGCTTAACACAAGACTTTGAGGGATTGATATTCGGATTTATTTAAGGCCTCTGTATTACTTCGTGACACCACGTACACTTGCATGTTCTCTTCGATGCAACAAGTTTTTTGGCACTATTGTTGGGGACTTGTAAATTGGAAACTATTTTTATTTTAGTTTTACTTTTTAGATTTCTTTGGTTCTTTACACTTGGTATTGGTATTTAATTTGTAGGAAATAGGCTTACTGGTTAATAATCTGGCAAGGGATTAGGAATTGGTTAAACCAAGCCCCGAACCCAAGCAATATTTTCACCAGCAGAGGAGAGAACCAGTCCTTTTCCACCAATTCTTGCAAATTAAAGAGGAACAGAAAAATCCTGCTCTCATGGCTGAAGATCAACCAGTCCGTAGGATAGTTCGCTAAGTGGCAATCCCACTTCTAATAAACTTGACCTCCCCTTTTCAGAAACTAAATGCTGGAGGTAATTTGAGCTAAAACAGAACATGGTGCAACTTTTGATCAGCAGTGGATAATTTATGGGGCTTTCACATGAAGATCCATAAGTCCATCTGTAAAATTTCTTGGAGATAAGTGACACATTCATCCCCACGGGTGTGTTAACGGCCTATGTTAAGCTGATACTATTCCTCTTTTCACTATTGGGGGAAGCAAAGAAGT